>NC_084733.1:19389164-19524164 GCF_033978785.1 Entelurus aequoreus
TATTGAATAGCTCTTAATCTTCTTCCCTTTATGCGATTTCAAATTGTTGAAATCAGCCTCCTCCATTTTGAAAATGATGACAGGTGAAGTGTCACTCGTGACGTGACGAGTTTGACCCGGCAGAAATTCTAGGCATATGCTAATTATTTTGCGAAACGAGTTGGACCCGGCGTAAATTCTAGACATGCGCTAATAAAAATAATATTTTGCGAAACAAAGCGTTAATCCTGAGCCAGCGGTAATGCTAAGCATGCGCTAATTATTTTGCGAAACGAGTTTGACCCGGCAGTAATTCTAGGCATGCGCATACTATATTCCCGGCGGCAATTCAAGGAAATACGGTAAGACCTTCTGGAGGAAAGTTCTGTGGTCAGATGAAACAAACATTGAGCTGTTTGGCCACAATACCCAGCAATATGTTTGGAGGAGAAAAGGTGAGGCCTTTAATCCCAGGAACACCAATTCCTACCGTCAAGCATGGTGGTGGTAGTATTATGCTCTGGGCCTGTTTTGCTGCCAATGGAACTGGTGCTTTAAATGGGACAATGAAAAAGGAGGATTACCTCCAAAATCTTCAGGACAACCTAAAATCATCAGCCCGGAGGTTGGCTCTTGGGAGCAGTTGTGTGTTCCAACAGGACAATGACCCCAAACACACGTCAAAAGTGGTAAAGAAATGGCTAAATCAGGCAAGAATGAAGGTTTTAGAATGGGCTTCCCAAAGTCCTGACTTAAATGTGTGGACAATGCTGAAGAAACAAGTCCATGTCAGAAAACCAACAGTGGAACCTCAGTTCAGACCATCAAAATGAATTATTTTTCGCTCAAACTGTCGCACCTATAAGCTACATGATTAAAACATTTTTCAAGCATGTTCTTGTAAGCCCGTGGTTGAAACGGGATACCAAAAAACATCCACGGCTGTATTTCTTCCATGTGGTTTTGGCTTCCTTATTGCATTCCAACCTCGTCTCGTTTCATTTCCCGGCACTCTTTTACTTGCTACTATTTCGAAAAAAAGCCCCGCAGACATTTTTCATAAACTTGGCTGACTTTTAAATAATATAAATGACAATAGGCCTCAGTAGAGTGCAAACCTCTGCCAAAGGCCTCGCAATCCTGATTTGGATTAGCACCATATTGTACGACTTTCTACATGTTTACCATCTGTCATTAGGTTTGTTGCTTTATTTACTGGGAAATGTGAAGAAATGTGGGAAAATATTATAATTTTAAGTTAAATACAGAAGAGTGTAAGGAGGAGGCCCTGAGGACTTCCAGTAAACTGCAGCAGCATGAGAAATATGAAGAAAATAATAGAGGTGAACAATAATGAATAATTATCGGACCAAAATGAAGAATTATATCTGATAACATGAAAAAATAGCTGTGATGTAGATTTTAATAAACACTTTATTATGCCCGACCTGGACATAATCTGGACTGGACCTGGTTTTAAGAACCCTTTAAACAATCTAATTTTATTGATAACCTGGTCTGGTGAAGATAAGGTCCGTTTTTTAAAAATAAAATAAAATAAGATAAATAAATAAAAAACATTTTCTTGATTAAAAAAAGAAAGTAAAACAATATAAAAACAATTACATAAAAAATAGTAATTAATGAAAATGTTAGTGGACCAGCAGCACACACAATCATTTGTGCTCAAGGACTGTATCCCTTGCAGACTAAAAAAAAAGAAAAGAAAAAAAATACACTTCATTGAGGGGATATTACTGTCGGTGGGTTAGGGCAGTTCTACTCAAATAGTGGGGCGGACCCCCCTAAAGGGAGGCTACGGTGCGATACCAGGCGGGCACGTGCGACCACAGGGAACATGCTTTATCAGTATCAGTATCATGCTTAAAGGGGAACTGCACTTTAAAAAAAATGTTGCCTATCGTTCACAATCATTATGAAAGACATGACAACAGATGGATTTTTTAAATGCATTCTACATATTAAATTAATTCGATCAAAAGTCCGCTTAAAATGGAGCGTATGGGAGCCGTGCAATGCCACCTATAGAGCACCTAGAAAAAACATCCAAACACCTCCATTAGGGTTTTATATACACAATGTAAGTATATATGTAATGTAGTAACAGGCACATTTATAATAACATTTAATATTTACGTATTTCGATCATTTTAAGTAGAGATGTCCGATAATGGCTTTTTTGCTGATATCCGATATTGTCCAACTCTTAATTACCGATTCCGTTATCAACCGATTCCGATATATACAGTCATGGAATTAACACATTATTATGCCTAATTTTGTTGTGATGCCCCGCTGGATGCATTAAACAATGTAACAAGGTTTTCCAAAATAAATCAACTCAAGTTATGGAAAAAAAATGCCAACATGGCACTGCCATATTTATTATTGAAGTCACAAAGTGCATTGTTTTTTTTTAACATGCCTCAAAACAGCAGCTTGGAATTTGGGACATGCTCTCCCTGAGAGAGCATGAGGAGGTTGAGGTGGGCGGGGTTGAGGTGTGTGGGTGGGGGAAGGGGGGGGGGGGGCTAGCAACGAACAATTTGCAGTCATGTTGTTAATCCGCATGCATGGGTTACGTACGTTTGTAATTACGTACTAGAAGCCATAACAGGGCGGGATGTAGTGTGTAAAATTAATTATAATAAAGTTGTCACCCTCTAGGCATCTGTGTACATGCTGCAGACAGCCCTGTTAAAAGGTAATACGAACCATCAGAAATCTTACCGCAGTGTATCATTTTACAATTAATCGTCTATTATTATCGTTATTTAAAAAAAAAAAAATTTCATAAACAAATACAATCAGGTGTGCTTACGGACTGTATCCCTGCAGACTGTATTGATATATATTGATATATAATGTATAAATTGTGTTTTTTATGTTGATTTAATAAAAAAAATTAAAAAATACAAATACAATTTTTATTTTTTTATTTCTTGTGCGGCCCGGTACTAATCGGTCCGCAGACCGGTACCGGGCCACGGCCCGGTGGTTGGGGACCACTGAGTTAGAATAATACATAATGTTGGATATAGAGAACATACAAACCCTTTATTTATTGAATCACAAATATTGAAATTGAACAATTTGGTGCATTCGCAAACAACTAAAATGATGTATAAAGCAAACTACAACCTGCTACCCAAGAATGTACAACAATTCTTCTCAACAAAAGAGGAGAAATATAATCTTAGAGGAAAATCTATTTTAAAACATCTGTATGCTTGTACAACACTTAAAACCTTTAGCATATCAGCATGTGGAATTAAATTATGGAATGGATTAAGCAAAGAAATCAAACAAAGCAACAATATGATTCAGTCTAAGAGACTGTTCAAACTACAAGTGCTCACAAAGTACACAGAACAATAATTAGGATGAACATCTTGAACCCTTTTTTTTTCTTTTGATATAAAGATTATTTATGTATTTAATATTTATTTACTTACTATGGTATATAAATTATTTATTTTTTATTTATTCACTGTTCCGTTACAGAGAACAAGGAACTGGGATAAAATTGCTATGGTATGAAACGGGGTAGGATTAAATAAGCTCAGCTTCTTCCTACTCCTTTTCAGACAAGTTGTAACCTTGCTCAGTGGCCTAGTGGTTAAAGATCGGTAGGTTGTGAGTTCAAATCCCGGCCAAGTCATACCAAAGACTATAAAAATGGGACCCATTACCTCCCTGCTTGGCACTCAGCATCAAGGGTTGGAATTGGGGGTTAAATCACCAAAAATGATTCCCGGGCGCGGCCAACGCTGCTGCTCACTGCTCCCCTCACCTCCCAGGGGGTGAACAAGGGTGATGGGTCAAATGCAGAGAATAATTTTGCCACAACTAGTGTGTGTGTGACAATCATGGGTACTTTAACTTTAACTTTAATGAAACAACTGGAAATATGTGATGAATTACATTGTATTGTACGCATGTTGGAAATAAACTGAAACTGGATTTAACTTTTTTAATCCAGCAGATGACCATTATAAAACACCAACACAGTATCAGTGCAGTTAGTGAATGTGCCGCACACTCACTGAGGCGTATTTCACCCATCTGTCTTTTATACCAATCATACATTACATCGTACACAACAAGTGTAAGGGACAACTGTTAAATGCTGTTTAGTAAATGTATTTCTGTTTTGTTATGTAATATATGACTGTTATTTTGAAGGTTGTGCAAGCGGATATGCTTTTATTGTGTTAAGGAACTCACAAATGAAAACGGAAAAGGAAGTTGTTTTTCAATGTCACGGTTAGGACGACGCTATGGTAAAGAGTATATGTAAAGGGGAAATAGAAAACTGTGAATGGGAATGGGTCAAATCCAGAGGACACATTTCACCACACCTAGTGTGTGTGTGACAATCATTGGTACTTTAACTTAGATGCAGCTGCACGGCTATGGAAACCCATTCCATGAAGCTCTCTGCGTACTGTACGTGGGCTAATTGGAAGGTCACATGAAGTTCGGAGCTCTGTAGCAACTGACTGTGCAGAAAGTCTTTCCACTATGCGCTTCAGCATCCGCTGACCCCTCTCTGTCAGTTTACGTGGCCTACCACTTGGTGGCTGAGTTGCTGTTGTTCCCAAACTCTTCCATGTTCTTATAATAAAGCCGAAAGTTGACTTTGGAATATTTAGTAGCGAGGAAATTTCACGATTGGATTTGTTGCACAGGTGGCATCCTATGACAGTTCCACGCTGGAAATCACTGAGAGCGGCCCATTCTTTCACAAATGTTTGTAGAAACAGTCTCCATGCCTAAGTGCTTGATTTTATACCAAGCCAAGTGATTAGGACACCTGATTCTGATCATTTGGATGGGTGGCCAAATACTTTTGGCAATATAGTGTATGTATCCATATCAATATGTAACTGGGTTCTTTATACTGACCCATACAAGTTATTGATTTGGGAAATATTTGTTGTGATATGATTACTACACGCGTCAGTGGAAATGAAGCAAAATGACAAACCTAAAGACTTTTAACTAGGGATGTCCGATAATGGCTTTTTTGCCGATATTCCGATATTGTCCAACTCTTAATTACCGATACCGATATCAACAGATACCGATATATACAGTTGTGGAATTAACACATTATTATGCCTAATTTGGACAACCATGTATGGTGAAGATAAGGCCCTTTTTAAAAAAAATAATTAAATGAAATACGATAAATACATTAAAAACATTTTGTTAAATAAAAAAGAAAGTAAAACAATATAAAAACAGTTACATAGAAACTAGTAATTAATGAAAATGAGTAAAATTAACTGTTAAAGGTTAGTACTATTAGTGGACCAGCAGCACGCACAATCATGTGTGCTTACGGACTGTATCCCTTGCAGACTGTATTGATATATATTGATGTATAATGTAGGAACCAGAATATTAATAACAGAAAGAAACAACCCTTTTGTGTGAATGAGTGTAAATGGGGGAAGGAGGTTTTTTGGGTTGGTGCACTAATTGTAAGTGTATCTTGTGTTTTTTATGTTGATTTAAAAAAAACACAAAAAAAAACAATACCGATAATAAAAAAATATTACATTTCAAAGCATTTATCGGCCGATAATATCAGACATCTCTACTTTTAACGGCATGTATTTTTAGGCCCACCCTACCACAAAAGTTTAAACTTTTCATCAGGCGGTTCAGTAAAAGTGCAGGTCACTGTTTTTAGACATTTCAAACTCCCATCGTAAGATTATTTAAATGTTCTACCATGCACCTCCTCTGGCCCTTTGACGCTAATTGGCTGTGTCACCTCCACTTCCCTCCGCTGATGCCTGCCGGTCCACTTTGACAATTCTCAAAATGCAATGCAAATCCTATTGTGGCTATAGCGCACGGCAGCCCTCCACAATGTCGACTGTCACTCACTATTAGGCGAGCGGTGAAAAAGGAAAGGGGGGCGGGGAGGGGGAGTGTGGGCTAGCGTTCGGCCCGCGCGGTGTCGGCTCTCTCCCTGCGAACACGCCTGGCGGAATGTGATCAGTGAGTATAATTTCCCCGGCAAATATCCCAGGGGTGAGCCACTTACCTTAACAGGGAAGACGAGATGTTTAACAACCATTGAGAGCCATCGTCTTTCCATTCAGGCCTGATCGCGCTTTTGTGTTTGCCGCTGTAAACGGCGCTCTGAGGGGAATGTCGCAAAGCAGGCGGTGTTCATTTTAACAGATGTGGAGAAAGATCCTGCAGCTTTACACTTTGATTTTTGCAAATGTAATGTCATTTTTTTTATTTTACTTTTTTTATTTTATTTAGCCTTTATTTAACCAGGTGAAATCCCATTGAGATCAAAGATCTCTTTTCCAAGGGAGACCTGGCCAAGAGGGCAGCAGCATGGTTACATTAAAAACAGTAAACAACACGTAAAACATCAAATTTACAACATTAAAACTTGCTCACATAACACATGTGCATACAGACAAGGTAGACTGCAGTCCTTTCACAGAAGCTTTAAAGGCCTACTGAAACCCACGACCACGCAGTCTGATAGTTTATATATCAATGATGAAATCTTAACATTGCGACACATGCCAATAAAGTGCAATTTTAAATTTTCGGCGAAATATCCTGCTGAAAACGTCTCGGTATGATGACGTTTGCGAGTGACGTCACGGATTGTAGCGGACATTTTGGGACACCATTGTGGCCCGCTATTAAATCGTCTGTTTTCATCGCAAAATTCCACAGTATTCTGGACATCTGTGTTGGTGAATCTTTTGCAATTTGTTTAATGAACAATGGAGACATCAAAGAAGAAAGCTGTAGGTGGGAAGCGGTGTATTAGCAGCCGGCTGCAGCAACACAAACACGTAGCCGGTGTTTCATTGTTTACATTCCCGAAAGGAGACAGTCAAGCTTTACCATTGGCCTGTGGAGAACTGGGACAACAGAGACTCTTACCAGGAGGACTTTGAGTTGGATATGCGGTACCGTGAGTACGCAGCTGCGGCTTCCAAACATTTGATCGCTTGCCCGTACGTGCGTGCCGCTATGTGCATGTCACGTACGTAACTTTGGGGACTTTGGGGAAATATATGTGCTGTATGAACTTTGCGGAGGTGAACGGTACTTTGGGCTGTGGGATTGAGTGTGTTGTGCGGGTGTTTGATTTGTATTGGCGGGTTATATGGACGGGAGGGGGGAGGTGTTTGTTATGCGGGATTCATTTGTGGCATATTAAATATAAGCCTGGTTGTGTTGTGGCTAATAGAGTATATATATGTCTTTATTTACTGTTTTAGTCATTCCCAGCTGAATATCAGGTCCCACCCGCCTCTCACAGCATCTTCCCTATCTGAATCGCTTCCACTGCCCTCTAGTTGTTATGCGGGATTAATTTGTGGCATGCCCTCTAGTCCTTCACTCTCACTTTCCTCATCCACAAATCTTTCATCCTCGCTCAAATTAAGGGGGAAATCGTCGCTTTCTCGGTCCGAATCGCTCTCGCTGCTGGTGGCCATGATTGTAAACAATGTGCAGATGTGAGGAGCTCCACAACCTGTGACGTCACGCTACTTCCGGTACAGGCAAGGCTTTTTTATCAGGGACCAAAAGTTGCGAACTTTATCGTCGATGTTCTCTACTAAATCCTTTCAGCAAAAATATGGCAATATCGCGAAATTATCAAGTATGACACATAGAATGGATCTGCTATCCCCGTTTAAATAAAAAAAATTCATTTCAGTAGGCCTTTAATGTAACAAGGGTTTGAAGCTGAATATTCGATTGTAGGTTATTCCAAGCCTTCGGTGCTGAAAACCTATTAAACAATTGGCCATTCATAAATCTAAGTGTCTTTGGTAATACCGTCAAATTGTTTAAAATTTCATTCATGTGTCATTCATTTTTCATCTTATTATTGTTTGAATGCTTTGGTTTTCTACACCAAAATTCATCTATTTATTATTATTATTATTCTTCTGCAGAATTTGGCGCTCTCTACCTTCCACATTTTTTACCCGATTCAAACAGTTCCAACTTCAAACTGTTCAGCCTATTCGAGAATTGCGGGCTTTCCCTTGACAGATTCCCCAATTTCCCAGATTTCCAAAAATTCCAGGTTTTCCGGAATTATTATTATTTTTTCTGTCTTGCCTCTCTCCTCCCGTCTTCTCCTTGCTTGCTCTCTTTGTCTTGTCTTGTCTAAACTTACTCTTCCCCCCTTTCCCAATATCACCTTTTTCCCACCTTTTTTAAAGAGCGCCGTAAGTGGCTGATCCGTTGGCGGTCCCGTCTTGTATCCCCGTAACGTATGTCTGCTCTTAGTGGGACTGTGCTGAAAATGTAATTTCAGTTCTTATGTGTCTTGTACATGTTAAAGAATAGACAATAATAAAGCATCTATCCATCCATCCATCCATCCATCCATCCATCCATCCTTTTTCCCATTCAAAATGAATTGGCCATTTTTTTAAACATTCACCATTTCCACATTTTTCAACCGATTCAAACCATTCTACCTTCAACACATTCCACCATCCTGGGAATTTAAACTGCCATTTTTCCAAGGGTTTTCCAAAGCCAAAACATTATTGTTTTTGCACTTTTTGGCTTCTTATTAAATAACTTTTTAAATAGATTCAATCTTGCACGTGGAAAGTTTAAGTGTGGGCTTTAGTTGATATAACACTCCCGTCAGGGGGTGCATTCTATGGCGGGGGTGCATTCTCTACCACCAGGAGGCGGGATTACTGCGAGCCTCAGCCAGTGCGTCTTCACAGCCGTTTTATGATTGCTCAGCACAAGAAATACGTTACACACATACAGTTGTTGACAAAATACACTGTACATTATATACCTCAGCTAACTAAACTATGGAAATGTATAATATAATTCATATAGCAATACGGTCTCACTGCACAGCAGGCCAGCAGTTAGCCGAGTCATTGCGCAATCCATGTTGAGGCACAACGCAGTGACGCAGCTGTTGATCACAGGAAGTCTCTTCTCAGTATTTGAACGGCAAATGTGAAATGTGAATAAAAATAATCTAAAACTGGTGAAGTTAAATGGAAAATAACTTTATAGTATAATCACTGGATACATATAACAATTTACCGTAATTTCCGGACTATAAGCCGCACCTGACTATAAGCCGCACCAGCTAAATTTAGGGGAAAATACAGATTGCTCCATATATAAGCCGCACCCGACTATAAGCCGCAGGGTTTTGATGTGTAATTAGCGTAGTATGTAGGGGTTCCTGCTACCACGGAGGGGATTGTCGGGACAGAGACGACTGTTTGGGAACGCAAAGCGTCCCATTTATTAACTATAAATCTTTCAATCATTCAATCAAACGTTCACATCTTTGACATGGCGAACAGCATTCGTGCAGAGTACAAATAATACAACGGTGCAAAGTAATACAAAGCGCTCGCATGTACGTTATCAAAATAACCAGCCTACCGGTATATGAAAAGTCAGTCTTTAATCATTGTGTCATCGTCTTCCTCCTGCGTACTAAAACCACCGAAATCCTCTTCGTCGGTGTCGGAGAAGAACAGGCCGTATATAAGCCGCACCCTTGTATAAGCCGCAGGGACCAGAACGAGGGGAAAAAGTAGCGGCTTATAGTCCGGAAATTACGGTAATATTTTTTTTTTCTTTTTAAATTTTTTTTCTTTCCATGGCACGTGAGGCCCCGCCTCACCTGCCTCCACTGACTGCACATCACTGATATATATATATATATATATATATATATATATATATATATATATATATATATATATATATATATATATATATATATATATATATATATATATATATATATATATATATATATATATATATATACTTATTTATTTTTTAATTGGGTGTCCCGACCATGTCACTTCTGATGGTACCCATATTGGAGCCTTGTGTATTGGCAATACCAATATTGATTCGATATATCAGCACAAATCAAGCATACTTTTATTATTTTGTAGGGTGGAATGTTATGAAAGGTTTGATCAAGTGAAAGGTCTCAAACAGAGAACAATATTAGGTATAAAAAACACTAACCTATTTATTACTAACCACCTGGAATGGACTTATGTTGTCTTTAGGTTAAAGTGGAGTGGTAATTGTTATTTTGGAGACACTTACTGGCCACAAGAATTCCTTAAGTCAAGCTCATAGTGCGGTACGTCAAATGATGCGGACACTTTTGTTACTGGATACTTTCTTATACGTTTCTACCTTGGAGACATTGTATGTGTAAGTAACACGTAACTATAATTATTTGATACTTGTTTATATTGACAAATGTGGTGATTTAGACTGCAATATTGTTCAATTGAGGAGACTTATTACCTATGTCCAGTTTGAGTGCTATTGTATGCTTAGCTGTTGTGTAGCTGGTAGCTCATAGTAACTTATATGTGACGATCTGTCAGTTCATGTCTGGTTATGTTTCCTTAGTTGGTGTTTATTTCCTGTCAGCGGTCTTATTTTTGTTCCACTTCAGAATCAGAATAGTTTTTATAGCCATTGTTTGAGAGCGGGTTCACAAACTAGGAATATTTCTTGGTGCAATCGTGCAACATAAAACATATAACACAGAATAGGTAATAAAATGAGCTTTACATCCTCATTAAATTCTAAGAACCTAATTTTGGATGACTGAATGTAACGGAGCGTTTATGCTGGACGTTTTACATGTAAGCTGATATTTTTGCTGATATCAGACCGATATCAGTCTGATACCATATATCGTTATATACACTCTCAATTGTCGTTTCTGCTCAACAAACTATCAGTAATTGCTGAGACATTAAAACGTGTAGGAATAAATAAGCCTAAATTAGTCCTACTCCTTTTTGAACATTTTAAATTACACAGTTGTCATCATAGGATGCTCTTTAAGGTAACTTTTAGAAATGGCCAAACAAATAAACCATGACCATGACTTTTAGGTCTTGCAGCTAATTCTCTCCTTTAGGTTTAAATGAAATGTTTGATAGCGACGTCTGAGAGCATCTTCGGTTCATCAGTTAATTGATTGATGCAATACGGCAGTAAAGAATCTTAATTAGATTATGCAAATGAGGTCTCTGATAAACAACGGAACAATTAATGGCATGAACTTTGATGCAAACACGTTTAGAAATGATTATGTTGCATGTAAATCAAGTGCAGGCCTAGAAGAAATAGAAAACATAGCCTCGGGTTTAGCATACAACGCACAAAGGGGGGTCCGTCCCCCTGCTTTGACATGATAAAGGTTAACTAATTCTTTAAATCAAATCTGTCAGAATTTGCGGGCCAGGTCGACATTCTGTCAGCTCCCCGAGAGCCGAAGCTGAGGATGTGACAAGGCGGACGGGTAGATGACCGAGATGGGCTGAGTCTGAAGGTCCAGCATCCGTCACCTGTCAAGCTAATCAACATGTTAGCGCCTGCCCTCACTGCAATATGCTCATCAGGGTAAAGACACCAGAAAGTCAACAAACAGCACAGGATGCATGTGCATGTACGAGCCCGTCTGCCCCACAGAGGACAGCAAAAAAAAAAAAAAAAGAAACTTGTTGACAGCAGCTTTGGACTACAATGGCGAACTCGCGCAAAGCACTTTGGGTAAATTTCTAACATGTGTTAAGGGTGTCAAACCCTTTTTTACTGAGAGGACATCGCTGTTAAGTAGAGATGTCCGATAATATATTTAAAATGTAATATCGGAAATTATCGGTATCGTTTTTTGTTGGTATTTTTTTAAATTAAATCAACATAAAAAACACAAGATACACTTACAATTAGTGCACCAACTCAAAAAACCTCCCTCCCCTATTTACACTTATTCCCACTCATTCACACAAAAGGGTTGTTTCTTTCTGTTATTTATATTCTGGTTCCTACATTATACATCAATATATATCAACACAGTCTGCAAGGGATACAGTCCGTAAGCACACATGATTGTGCCTGCTGCTGGTCCACTAATAGTACTAACCTTTAACAGTTAATTTTACTCATTTTCATTAATTACTAGTTTCTATGTAACTGTTTTTATATTGTTTTACTTTCTTTTTTATTCAAGAAAATGTTTTTAATTTATTTATCTTATTTTATTTTATGAATTTTAAAAAAAAGGACCTTATCTTCACCATACCTGGTTGTCCAAATTAGGCATAATAATGTGTTAATTCCACGACTGTATATATCGGTATCGGTTGATATCGGTATCGGTTGATATCAGTATCGGTAATTAAAGAGTTGGACAATATCGGAATATCGGATATTGGCAAAAAGACATTATCGGACATCCCTACTGTTAAGGCTTCCCTTAAAGGGCCGTGAATAATTTATGAATCTACATGTATAGGGATTCACCTTATTATTTAGTTGCTTATGCATTTGATCATTATACATTTTATACATACACTGTTAAAAAAAATTGCTTTAGCAGTAAAAAAAAAAAGAGTCAGCTCAGTCGTTACAATTTTACCCTAAAATGTACAGGGTTTTTTTCAGCAAATTAATGCAAATAGAAAATGGTATTATGGTTTTTTAAGGTAAAACTTTGACAACTAAGATGACACTTTTTTACCGTAAACATCCATCGTCCATTGTAGAGTACAGTGTAAAGCGTTATGAATAACTTGCTTTGAAATCATAGTCAAGTTTATATTTATTATAATTATTTTTATTTGAACTAACAAAAAAGTTTGAATTTTTTTTGTGTTATTATTAAATAATCAAAAAATAATATTATGCATTATTAGATGAAATCAAAGTTTAAAAGGTATGCAATTGCATGCAATATATGTATTTTTTTTCTGTCAAAATTGAAAGGAAACAAATATATTTTGTAAAAAAAGGATTAAGTACTTTACTGATGCACACTACCGTATTTTAGAGGCTTTAGAGCGCACCGGATGACACAGCAGTAAAACGGCTGATCAAACAAAACAGAAGTCATCGTCATGGAACCACTAGCTGCGGAAGTCCAATCAGCTAAACAGACTCAATAACTCCAGGGTGACGTTTTGGTGAATTAACTGAGGAATTTGTCAAAATGAAACAATACAAGTTAATAATACTAACACAGACACTCGTAAAACGTGCTAAGATATTAGCTAATGCTTTTGACGCTTGCCTCATTACATTACGATAGCACGTACAAATATGCATGAAAACACTCCTACAGACAGCATACATGGGACGGTTTAGTAAGTATAAACATTTTTAGTTATATTGTAAAACACACAAATGTTGCTTGAAATGACGAGTGAAGAATTCATACGATTAGAAACGCTATGGACGGCTCGAAGACTGAACAGCATGCCGATTGGGGGAAAAAAAAACAGCGATGGAGTGAGCTAATTTGTCCAAAAGATGGCACCATATTACAAACGATAAAACACCCTCTAAGTGTTTTTGCTCGTTTTTTAAAAATTTTTTTATAAAACAATTTTTATTATTGCCGTTAGCAAAGAAAAATCCATAAATTAGCCTCTCTGTTTTGTATAAGCCGCAGGGGTTTAAAGTTTTTATAAAACTATTTTTATTATTGCCGTTTTTATAAAACTATTTTTATTATTGCCGTTAGCAAAGAAAAATCCATAAATTAGCTTCTCTGTTTTGTATAAGCCGCATGGTTTAAAGTTTAGGAAAAAAAGTCTTACTCACTGGAATTTTCCAGGCTTATAGTATGGAATTAACGGTATTTCAAGGCTTTCATTGGCCATATGTGGTGGGCCTTATGTTTGACACCTGTACCATATACGGATAATCCGGTGATGTCATTGGTACGAAAAACGTCACAGGTTTTGTTAATTCCAAATGGCTCGTTCGGCAGAAGTATGACGAAAGTCAAGATTATTTTATAAATATTTCCACAATACCTCCACGGCTTGAGTTCAAATCTTCAGGACTTGTGCAGATACCAAATAAACAAAAACAGGTACCAATAAGTAAGAAAAGTTTGTTTTACACAACAGAACCTATTAAAAAATACTTTATCAATGATTTTCAGTGTCTACACAAAATCGTTGACCTGTTTTCAAAAGTTTGCAGATTTTTGTGCAGGCCAAAAAAATAAATATATATATATATATATATATATATATATATATATATATATATATATATATATATATATATATATATATATATATATATATATATATATATATATATATATATATATATATATATATATATATATATCTGTTGCCCCTCAACTAAACAGCCCATCAAGATAACTCCATCATGCAAATCCAACACAACGTCAACTCCGCAGGTTAGCCCCAAGGAATCCAAAGTGCGCAAAAGTCCGCGAGCTGCGGTGAGTCACAGCCTATACGCGCCTTCAGAGCGTCTTAAATGAATGGCTAATCCGCACATGCTCTCACTCAGTCACTGATTTGGCAGCAGGATCAAGGACAGTGTGGAGGAGATGTGCACTATCCCTGTTGACAGTACTTTGACAAGCGTAATCCCGTATAATGCACGTTGGGTAAACAAAAATCGCCAAGCCGAGCGTTCAACCACCACACTGCCACTTCCTCCCGTATGGCTTTCCATGCAACATTCTTTCTGGGTTCATGGCGGCAAACGAGTGGCCAAAAAGAACGCCGACTTCCGACAAGCATCGGACAAAACCACAATCATACGCTGCTGCACGCATAAACAGCGACAGAAGCAATGCATAAAAACCTCTACGCGTCATGGGAAAGATCCTGTGTATCCCATCATTATTCAACCATTTTAATCGTACACTCTTTTGCCAACGATAACACAGAAGTGGTAATTATGTACACAGTTTCTGCTGGGTCACACAAAGTTGTAAACCGAGAGTTGTAAATCGTTCGCTGCCACGCTTTCTTGTGAAAGTTTGGTAAACAAAAAAACAAGGATGTGGAAAAGTAGTTTTTTCCTGCTGACATGCACGCAGCAGCTCCCGTCGTGACACACTTTAAATAACTACATGGAACAAATCCTCAGATATAGCATACCTTAGCTCAGGGTTTCGGTCATTGTAGGGCCGCCAAAAAATATTTGCTTCTAAGATGTGGTAGGTATGAGCCGCAGCGTTACTCTATTGTAGTGTTCTCCCGATACCAATATTTTGCTACCGGTACCAACATTATTGCGATACTTTTCGGTACTTTTCTAAATAAAGGGGACCACAAATTTTTTTATTGGCTTTATTTTAACAAAAAAATCTTAGGGTACATGAAACATATGTTTCTTATTGCAAGTTTGTCCTTAAATAAAATAGTGAACATACAAGACAACTTGTCTTTTATCAGTAAGTAAACAAACAAAGGCTCCTAATTTAGCTGCTGCATATGCAGTAACATATTATGTCATTTCTTATTCTATAATTTTGTCAAAATTATTAAGGACAAGTGGTAGAAAATGAATTATTAATCTACTTGGTCATTTACTGTAAATATCTGCTTACTTTCTCTCTTAACATGTTCTATCTACACTTTTGTTCAAATGTAATTATCACTTATTCTTCTGTTGGGATACTTTACATTAGTTTTGGATGATACCATGAATCTGGGTATTAATCCGATACCAAGTAGTTACAGGATCATACTGTGGAGGGAGGCGTGGCCAGCGGCCTGCAGGAGCGGAGATCGCCGCCCCTGTCCATGGTGCTGAGGACTGCGCACCGACAGACAGGGGCGTGTCAGTGCCGGCTGCGAGACACAGCTGAACAGGTGATTAGATTCCCCAGGTGGTACGAGTTATCTAATCACCTGTTGTCTTTAACAGTAGCGGCCGGGAACAGGAGAGGAGGAGGATTTTAGAGAGACTGAAAAGTCCTGGAGAGAACGATTATCTGATGAGCTTGTTAAAAAAAACATTAAACCTTTGTTCAACTCTGCACGCCTGGCTACTCTGACGTATGTATCAGTGGAACCGCGAGGAAGCGACTTTTAAACATACATTGGTCATATTCAAAGTCCTCATGTGTTCAGGGACATATTTACTGAGTTTATAAACATAATATAAAAATTAAAGAAAAACGAAAGAAGATGTTGTGATGTCAAAAAATATCGACATAATAATAGTAGTATCGACTAGATACGCTACTGTACTTGGTATCATTACAGTGGATGTTTGGGCGTTTGTTTACATTTTACAGTTTACGGTACATTTCAGAGGCGGTATAGTACCGAAAACGATTCATTAGTATCGCGGTACTATACTAATACCGGTATACCGTACAACCCCACTCCATTGTAATACAATTTTCCACCACTTGTGGCAGTAATGACAATCTCAAACAAACAGAAGAAGTATGGAGCTAAAATCATAGATGATGAGCTGTATTTACATTTAAAATTTAAAAAATCATATGAAATAAGTTACATCTTGATGCAAAAAACATTAACATAGAAAGAGCTCACTATGCTGGAAAAATTGACAATAGAGAAGATTGAGGTCGCTCAAAATGACAGTAAAGTTTTCAAAATACAAAGACAGAGAGCTGGTATGGAAAAAAAGAAAAGCACTGAAAAACACGGCTCCAGGAAAATACATTCAAGAAGACTTCTCTGAGACCGCGAGGCAAAAACTAAAATAGTCGTTACCTAAAATGAAAGAAGCTCTGCAAAAAAAGGCCAAGTATCTTATTTTATATATGACCGGTTGGTGACAAATCCTCCCAGGGATTGAAGAGAGCAAAATTGGAATACTGTACCAGCACAGTCTACCCACAAAAGTTCAACCAGAGAGTAGCATGAGTCGAGTGCGTTCTTTGTTAGTTTTAAATTAGTATTTCACACTGATTATATACATTTATAAATGGATCAAAAATACATTAAACTGAAAACCATTTGCAATGTGAATCATAAAGGTGTAAAAATGGAGAATGATGGGGGTTTTTTTCACATCAAGAATGATTATATTATATAGAGAATCATAATAATTACAACATTAAAGCATTCAATAAATTGTCAATTGTATACTTCAACAGCAGAAGCTTGTATGCAAATTACAACAGCATGAATTTTTTTATTTTTTTTGAACAATTAAAAGAACCCTTTAAAGTGATTGCTATCTCATGAAACATAGTTTGACGCTGAAAAGGAACACACTTTAAATTGGAAGGATACAAACTGAACTACATTATTGTGTGGAGAAGGAGTTGCTGTATATATGTGGCGAAACAAAAATAAAAAAATTACAAAGTGGTGCAAAATATGTCACTTGCTATTGATCCAGTGTTTCCCACACATTCATTTATTTGTGGCGGCCCGCCACGAAATAATTACGTCCGCCACAAATTTAAAAAAATATATATATATATATATATATATATATATATTTTTTTTTTTTCTTATGTCCTGTCCAGCTTCTCAGGCAAATCATATAGTTGATGTAGATGCCCATATAGGCTGTTCAGATTTACTTTACAAAAGAGAAGTGTAGGATACTTCTCTTGTTGCCTTATTTGTATTTGACCACTACTGTTTTCTGTTTATTTGTTACTGACTGTGGCAGGACACCTCTGCCTCTGTTTCACTTTATGTTGCTGGTAAATAATATGGTTGTAGTAGTAGGCTAAAGTTAAATTATTTAGTATGCACTAATTAAAGGGGCAGAGCTTTAAGAGACATTTTAGCTTTTATATTTTATAAGATATATTTTTTGTAAGAACCACAATTAATAAATATATTTCAGTGAATAACTTATTGTTCAAATCTGTATATAAATATGTACATAAAGTGTTGTAATTATATTGTAAAATGGATGGATGGATGGATGGATGGATGGACGTTTAAAACAAAACTGTTATTATTAATTAGTAAGTATACATTTTTGAGCCTTTTTAGAGAAAATCATATTATTGTAGTAAATTATGCAAATTACTTGATGATGTCATAGTGACCACGCCCATATCCACGCCCCCACCGCCACAGGTATCTTGGCAGTTTATGGGAAACACTGTGATCAGTGGTGGGCCTTATAACCCGGTGCGCCTTAAGTTGTGTGCGTGTGTGTGTGCGTGTGTGTGTATGCATGCCGTCACACCTCCACCCGCAAAGACAAAGACGATGGCTGTCTGACAAGAGGCTTTCACTGAGTTTCTTTCACTCTGCTACAAATGTCTCAAAACGTTTTCAGCAAATTATGATTAAACTTTCAGGAAATGGGATAAGGAACGAGTGATTAGATCTTGCGGGTGATACTGATCATAGTCCGGAATCAGGACTTTTTTTTACGATTTTGAGATAGGCCCTTGCGGAGGTTTGCGCTCTCCAAGTGCTTTGGTAGTTATTTTTATCATATATTTTATTTAATAAGCTATTGACTACAATGAGTGTCCATAAAACAAAAGATTGTATGCAGCACCTTACCCTGAGGGCTTGACTGTAGGGCCCGATGTTGGCGGGTGCCCAGTGAGAAAGACTCTGTACGTGCAACGCCTCTCTCTGATGAAAGCTGTCTTCCGCCGGGGGCTTGCTCCAGTCATGGAGGAGACAGTCCATCTGCAGCAGCTGGCCAGCAGGTAGCGGGGCTTGGACACACACCCTTGGATCAAATAATGGAATCTTAGAAAACAGCTCCTAAGTGTTTCTTTTGTTACGGTGTTCATGCAGTTTTACCGGGCAGGAGGGTTTGTGCCGAAGTGTTTCTTATACACCTCGTTGAGTGGACCGAAGTCCTCCATGTTGCTCACATACAGGTGAACAAGGACAATGTCCTTCATGCCCCAGTTTCTGTTGCCCAACTCACCTGGAAAATCAAAAAACAGAAGTGGAAAATTTTAACAAAACCTCAACAATCTCAATCAGCGTTTGAGGCTAAGGGAAAAATGATGAAATTAGTTATAGGAAACATTTTTTTGTATATTTTATTATTACTCGTAGTTAGATTAATTTTAAGTTAATGGGGGATTTTTGGAATTTTGCCTATCATTCACAATTCTTATGTAAGACAAGAACATATTTTTTTTATGCCTTCTAAATAGTAAATAAATGCGATCAAATGTCTGCTTACAATGGAGCCTATGAAAGTGAATTGAATTGAAGTATTTATGTCAAACCTGCACAGTACAACAACACATTTCACAGTCGCTCCATTCTGCCTATAAAGCCCTTAAAAAAACATCCAAACACCTCCATCATCGTTTTATACACACACTGTAAGTATACATGTAATGCGGTGTCAGGCACATTTATAATAAAATGTAATATTTACGCATTTTGCTCATTTTAATTACACACGGTGCATTAAAGGCCTACTGAAACCCACTACTACCGACCACGCAGTCTGATAGTTTATATATCAATGATGAAATGTTAACATTGTAACACATGCCAATACGGCCGGGTTAACTTATAAAGTGCAATTTTAAATTTCCCGCTAAACTTCCGGTTGAAAACGTCTATGTATGATGACGTATGCGCGTGACGTCAATCGTTGAAACGGAAGTATTCGGACACCATTGAATCCAATACAAAAAGCTCTGTTTTCATCGCAAAATTCCACAGTATCCTGGACATCTGTGTTGGTGAATCTTTTGCAATTTGTTTAATGAACAATGAAGACTGCAAAGAAGAAAGTTGTAGGTGGGATCGGTGTATTAGCGTCTGGCTACAGCAACACAACCAGGAGGACTTTGAGTTGGATAGCAGACGCGCTATCCGACGCTAGCCGCCGACCGCACGGATGATCGGGTGAAGTCCTTCGTCGCTCCGTCGATCGCTGGAACGCAGGTGAGCACGGGTGTTGATGAGCAGATGAGGGCTGGCTGGCGTAGGTGGATAGCTAATGTTTTTAGCATAGCTCTGTGAGGTCCCGTTGCTAAGTTAGCTTCAATGGCGTCATTAGCAACAGCATTGTTAAGCTTCGCCAGGCTGGAAAGCATTAACCGTGTATTTACAGGTCCATGGTTTAATAGTATTGTTGATTTTCTGTCTATCCTTCCAGTCAGGGGTTTATTTATTTTGTTTCTATCTGCAGTTGAGCCCGATGCTATCACGTTAGCTCCGTAGCTAAAGTGCTTCGCCGATGTATTGTCGTGGAGATAAAAGTCACTGTGAATGTCCATTTCGCGTTCTCGACTCTCATGTTCAAGAGGATATAGTATCCGAGGTGGTTTAAAATACAAATCCGTGATCCACAATAGAAAAAGGAGAGAGTGTGGAATCCAATGAGCCAGCTTGTACCTAAGTTACGGTCAGAGCGAAAAAAGATGCGTCCTGCACTGCACTCTAGTCCTTCACTCTCACGTTCCTCATCCACAAATCTTTCATCCTGGCTCAAATTAATGGGGTAATCGTCGCTTTCTTGGTCCGAATCGCTCTCGCTGCTGGTGTAAACAATGGGGAAATGTGAGGAGCCTTTCAGCCTGTGCCGTCATGCTACTTCCGGTACAGGCAAGGTTTTTTTTATTAGCGACCAAAAGTTGCGAACTTTATCGTCGATGTTCTCTCCTAAATCCTTTCAGCAAAAATATGGCAATATCGCGAAATTATCAAGTATGACACATAGAATGGATCTGCTATCCCCGTTTAAATAAAAAAAATTCATTTCAGTAGGCCTTTAAGAAACGTCTCTATGACATAAAAGCTCCAGACTTCTTTGCTTGTTTGATATTGTCACTACTGCCACAATGGTGAAAAAGTGTATTACAACTGAGACCTGCAGTGGCCCATATGAACCAGAGCTGAGCAACTGATGCTTTTGTTGGCCCTCTAGGAGGCGCGTACGCCCCAACAATGGGCCACGTCCCTATGGTTAAGAAACACTGTTATATAGTATAATTGTACATGCTTCAACTTGACTTTGGTGTTTTTTCAGGGAGGGTGCATGTCCTTGGGGCTGTTTTAGCAATAAAGCAAACCTGTGCGTTTGAGCAGCATAAAGAAGAAAGCCTTGTTGATGTTTTTTGTAACAAAAGCCAAGCGGCGGCACCATGGTAATGGTGTTTGTCCCTCCCAGAAAAAGTGCGAGCGTACGCCTCATGTCGGCACAAAAAAAAAAAAAAAGAAAAACGCTCAAAGCCTAGTCTCCTTTCTCTACTTGCAATGATTTGAAAGAGCTTCAAGTTTGTTTTGCCTTTGCCAACACCACCGTCTCAGACTACTTCATCCTCATACAAAAGAGGCCGTTTCATTAAATATTAACTTGTTTAATATTGTCTCGGCGCTGTGAAGGCGGTTCAGCCGAGCACCGCGATAAACATTAAATATGCTTTTCATCTTTCTCCATCAAAAAAAAGGGAATGCGGGCAGAGAGGAGGAGGAGGAGGGTAAAACTACAGATAGACTGTAAAAAGCGTTCACTTTAAAACTTCTGCAGGGCAAAAAATGATAAGACCATCGCCCGACGTGTGGACATTCAAAAAGTGTCTGGGATTTAGACGTATTTTGAAGGCGTCCTCCTTGTTTTGGGGATGAAGTTTGCTGTTTGGTATTCCGCTCTGATTGCAGACGTCACGCTGACACAAGGTCTTTGCCTGCACTTTTAAACATGGGACAAGAATGCAGGCTTTGAGTCTCTATTGCACATCATGCATGCTAACAAAGAGAAGAAAAGGAGAATAGGACAGAGGGGAGTCTGTTTTTGGGGCGTTTGTGTTACACCCAAAACAGTGTCGAATGCTGGTCTCTGAAGGAGGGGAAGCTCAATTCCAGCCTACATCATAAAATGTGTTGGTTTATTTATACATAAATTCTACCCTCCGTTCCTTTTTAAGAAAGTGATCTGTGACCCTGTCGTATCAAGAAGGCGTCTTTTCCAGGGATTTGACAATTGTCCTCTCAATGGCCAGCAGAGCTAGGCTGCTTGAACGGCCTTGGCCCATGGCGTTGCGGGTGTAAGACTGGAGTCACTTTAAACAGGAGAAGCTCCTCTCTACACCTGCAGATGTAGCTCCAATCATTGCCACTAATGACAATAGTTTGTACACCTGTGTGCATTGTAAATGTACCATATTTTTCGGACTACAAGTCGCAGTTTTTGTCATAGTTTGGCCAGGGGTGCGACTTATACTCAGGAGCGACTTATGTGTGAAATTATTAACACATTACAGTAAAATATCAAATAATGTTATTTAGCTCATTCACGTAAGAGACTAGACCAGTGGTTCTTAACTTTGTTGGAGGTACCGAACCCCACCAGTTTCATATGCCCTTCTTTAGTGAAAAATAAAATGTTTTTTTTTTCAAATTCAAGACAAATGTTTTTGGTAACACTTTAGTATGGGGAACATATTCTAAGTAACAAAGACTTAATTTAGAGTTTTTTTGGACACTAGGGGAACATATTCTAAGTAACAAAGACTTAATTTAGAGTTATTTGGTTAGGTTTGGTTTACCATGAATTGATTTATGTGGACCCCGACTTAAACAAGTTGAAAAACATTTCGGGTGTTACCATTTAGTGGTCAATTGTACGGAATATGTACTGTACTGTGCAATCTACTAATAAAAGTTTCAATCAATCAGGGTTAGGGTTAGAAGGTTGGGGCCAGGGTTAGAGGGTTAGGGTTATAATGAGGCCATGCAGAATAAGGCATTAATAAGTACTTAATAATGACTAGTTAAGAGCCAATATGTTACTAATTTGCATGTTAATAAGCAACTAATTAATGGTGAATATGTTCCCCATACTAAAGTGTTACCATGTTTCTATACTGGTGCACAAAATGAACCGTGCATGAACATCACCTTGTTCAAAGAACAAAACCAACACAGTGCACAAACTCACAACAAATGACACACCTGCAAATCAGTCTGACTTCTGCTGTTGCTGTATCCTTAAAATGCCGATAGGGAGAAGTTTTTATTTACACGATGAGTTGGGTGTGTCATGACCTCCGCCGAACCCCTGAGCCCGACTCACCGAACCCCCAGGGTTCGATCGAACCCAGGTTAAGAACCACTGGACTAGACGTATAAGATTCCATGGGATTTAGCGATTAGGAGTGACAGATTTTTTGGTAAACGTATAGCATGTTCTACATGTTATAGTTATTTGAATGACTCTTACCATAATATGTTACGTTAACATACCAGGCACGTTCTCAGTTGGTTATTTATGCGTCATATAACGTACACTTATTCAGCCTGTTGTTCATTATTCTTTATTTATTTTAAATTGCCTTTCAAATGTCTATTCTTGGTGTTGGGTTTTATCAAATAAATTTCCCCCAAAAATGCGACTTATACTCCAGTGCGACTTTTTTTTTTTTTTTCCTTCTTTATTATGCATTTTCGGCCGGTGCGACTTATTCTCCGGAGCGACTTATACTCCGAAAAATACGGTATGTTTGTTGTTCAATAAAATAACAACAAAAAAACATTCAAGTTATCTGCCATTAAGTGCAGCTTGCTGGCGCGAGGCTAGTGCAAAGTGTGTCCGCCTGTGAGTGCTTTGAGACGCTGCTTCCCCTAACAAAGGGAAGCAGCAATTTATTTTATGCAGAGGTTCGAGCCATGGCAACAAAGCAGCACACCTTCCCTGAAGTTGAGGTAACCCTGGAATGAGGCCTAGCAGATATGTCAGTATACTATCTGCAAAACAACCTGCGCCCAAACCCCGGTAAAGCCCAAATCTCTCGAACGGACAGGCCAAATGGTTGCTTTACGTAACCTGGAACGGAGTAAAACTCGAGAACCATCAGCACCCAATGTATATGGGAGTCACTTTTAGGATTGCAAACTTTCCATGGGAATTAACGGGAACATATGGGAATTAACGGGAATTAATGGGAAATTAATGGGAATAAACATTGAATGCAACGTGCTAGATCTTGCAGCATGATTATTAGCTACGTTCCCTCTAAGGTGCGCGCCTGTGCAATTGCGCACTGCTCAAGCGTCCTCTGCGCACGGCAAATCTATGCCACGCACTAAATCAAAAAAAAAATAAGCGCATAACAATTTTCGACACGCGGACACGACAGAGAAAACAGTTTTCGTCATCATTGTTCAAATATTGTAGCGTCTGTCGAGACGCTTTGAGGACATGAATTCCATCCATCACTTTACTGAGCAAAACTCTTTATTGTCGGCCATAAACACATCACCAAAACATTAGTAAAAAAAATTATATCTAGCAAAACTGGTCATTTTCTGCAGTACAAACCAGACCAAAAGCAACTTTGTTATATCAACAGCAGCCGCTCGCTCTTTCTCACTTGCGCCAACACATGCACATATGGCACTTAGGCAGTGATGCGTTTACAGCCACACAAAAAGTCGGACAACTCCAACACCACACATATGGTGTAAATCCAGGTCGTTACACTATGATTTACCAATCAAATGTGTGCTTATTCTAGTGTCATTTATTAGGAATCTTAATTTATAAATATTAATCATGAAATGCTGTTAGTATATTAAATAAATACTAATAAAAATATATTTTTTACAAACAGGAAGTTGCAGGAATGTACACATGATCCCCTGCTTACATCTCATTGTGCAACATGTGAATGTTTTAACGGGAACTAAATGCAATGTCTGAAAGGGGTACAAACTATTTCCAAAGCAGGACCTCCACCCAGACAAACAATACAAGTACACAGTTCATGAAAAACAATATTTTTTGTTATTGTCATTGTAAGTGGGCCTAAACACTTATATTAGAAAATAACCTCATGGAAATGACTGCTGTCATTTGATTATAATAATAAGAGAATGTTGTCTGTCTATCTGTGTTGGCCCTGCAATGAGGTGGGGACTTGTCCAGAGTGTACCCCGCCTTCCGCCCGAATGCAGCTGAGATAGGCTCCAGCAACCCCCGCGACCCCGAAAGGGACAAGCGTTAGAAAATGGATGGATGGATGGAGATTGAACTTGTTATTT
Organism: Entelurus aequoreus; assembly: GCF_033978785.1. Lineage (NCBI taxonomy): Eukaryota > Metazoa > Chordata > Actinopteri > Syngnathiformes > Syngnathidae > Entelurus > Entelurus aequoreus. The sequence continues at coordinate 19,413,968 of NC_084733.1, forward strand.
AGTCAGGTTTGGGACAGGTGTGCTGCTGGTGTAGCCACAGTGTGCACGTCTGATGTTGCTCACATGGGCTCCACTGAATGCTCAGGGAGTTTTTGCGTTTGCTCACACACATGAAAAATTAGAGGGAACATTGATTATTAGCTAAAACAACCTGATTTAATGCAAATTCAGTGGAATTTCAACCCTGCATCACATGCACAGATAATTCCCAGCATGCTACGCACTACAGCAGGGCTATTGAGGCCACACTAGTATTTGAGCCCAAGGACTTCATCCAGTCAGGTAAGTGTTGATTATATTACTGGAGTAAATATATTTGATACTGTGTATGGTATTTAAGTTTAATAGAGGTGTAATTGCTTGTTACTGTATGACTGTAGGCTACCCCAGCAGACTTCCACTCAAGCTAGCTAGCTGTTCCTGTACTTGTTAAATGATATTGGGGCCAATATCTCTAGCTAGCTAAGTTTATGTACCACCACAGTCTCATAATGAACCAAAAATATTTCTCCGTTAGTCGTGATGCTAATTTTCTCTATGTTAAATCCCATTCATTTATGCTAACAACGTTAGCGAGCCACCAGGGCGACCCGTAAAGATGGGAAAAAGGTTAACGCTGGGGGAGGATGAGAAAAAAAATACTATCTAGACTGGGCTCATAAGGGGGCCCAGTCTGGAGTGGGAAAAAACCTCCATAGCAAAGCACATACACATATTACAACATATATCTCGAGACTTGCAACAGAGGGGAGGGAGTGGGGGCTACGGTGGCAGGCTGCAGCTCTTCAGGCGCTGCCCAGCCGTCCATCACCCCTTAAAGGATTCATGTCAAGGGCGTTGGATGGTGGGTGGGGTATGTGTGTGTGGCGTATATTTTTTGTGGATGCATGTGTGTGTGTGTAAGCCTGCCGCGTGTCTCTGTTCCGCGGCCTTGGTATTCTTGCCAGTCAGTCCAAAGTCAACAACAAAAGGTGTGTGTCCATGAGCGACAAGAAGGGAGTTTGTCGTTCTATGTCTTGACGACAATGACAATAACGCCTTTGTACATGCGCACATCTTTCTTACGCCAGTCTAAAAAAACATTTTGTTCGTGGGTTTGGTAAAATCCAGGTTAATACCGCTGTGCTTTTATGTTAAAACTCACTTTGCACTGAACAGGAAGGCACTATGTGTATGTTTTAATGCTGTGTTACTACAAAGTAGTTGTATTGCTGTTGTCGTTTCACACTACTCAGCGATAATGATGAAGTACTACAACGTTAGCGACATAAACAAACCTATTTTTCACAAAAACAACCCCTTTGACTGTTGACATAAATGAGGTTCCGCAGTAGTAACCGCACAGTGCCTGGTTAAGCGAGCCAAGTCGAGTAGTTACTGTACAGTCAGTGTCAAGGAGTTATTAGAGAAGTTTAAAAAAAAAAAAAAAGGACATCCTACTATGCTTACTTTGCAAGAGTATGAAAGCTGCCGCAGTCTGGCTCTTTATCCCGGAGTCTTGGCTTTGTAGCCCGTTGATACCAGAGATCCACTGATAACCTCTGGAACTCCTGAACGAGCGTGATGGAAGCACATCTCCAGGAAGCACTTTAAGCATCAAGAAGAAGGAGAAGAAGTGGATTAGCAGGTCATTACTTTCATGTGATGCCAGACCACTACTTCAGACGGCAATTTGACTGAATCCTAAGTGCATCTGCTGGTGGCAGCCAAGGAGTTCACACAATTTTTCCTCTATTACTTCAAGAAGTGAACAAACACAAAATCGTATGCTACGCATATATAATTCATAATAGCAACTTTTTTAATGTCTTTCTATTCAAGCAAATCAGTATAATGTAAGTGAGGATTCAACCAAGAAGCAACATACAGGAAGTTATCTGATGTACCGGATACTTCTGATTTAGTGACTTTCAATCTGTAAGTGATATGCAACTATATTTGATTCGTGTTTATATTAGCAAAACTGGTGTTTAGCTTGTGTGCTATTCTGTGCTTAGCTGTTGTGTAACTACAAGCTCCTAGTAGGCAATTGCCTACCATGTGTACCTTTTGTAAACGACTTGACTAAAATACAAGAAAAATACCAACTTTGTGTGCTTATTGGAGAACATTAAGAGTACTTTGCATTGCAAAATGCAAACACGCTGCTGGACTGCTTGTATCGGATATTGTTGGTGCAAGCCGATATCATCCAATACTTGTTTTTTGTGATGATATCTGCCCGATATGAATATAGGATTTATATATTTTTAAAAAGAAAATAACAGCCTGCATGTCTACTTTGAGTTGTTAGCGCCAACGTTACACCTTTATTATACGTTCAATGTAGTTGTTTTTCTTTGTACCGTATTTTACGGACCTTAGGGCGCACCGGATTATAAGGCGCACTGCCGATGAATGGTCTATTTAAAAAAAAATATTTTTTTCATATATTAGGCGCACCAGATTATAGGGCGCTTTAAAGGAGTCATATTATTTTATTTTATTTTTTTAAATTGAAAACACTTCCATGTGGTCTACATAACATGTAATGGTGGTTCTTTGGTGAAAATGTTGCATAGATTATATTTTACAGATCATCTTCAAGCCGCTTACAAGCGGTGCGGCTTCATTTCTTACCAAAGTCGTACTAAAACATTTTGATAGATTTTTAAGCTCCTACGTAATATTCTATATTTTCAATGGAACATGTAAAATGTTGGTGTTGTTTACTTGAGACCCATCATATTGCAGTCTCCACGTATCTCTTACGTTTGTCTGCCATCTACTGGTCACACTTATCATTACACCATGTACCAAATAAAATAGCTTCGAGGTGGGTATGGTCAACCAAAATTATTCTTTATATTAGGCACACCGGGTTATAAGGCACACTGTCGAGTTTTGAGGAAAAAAAAAAGTTTTTTTAGTGCGCCTTATAGTCCGGAAAATACAGTAATAGTATTTTTTGGCATGTGTGGCGGGTTGTTAAAAGAAAATAGCTCTTTGGAACGCCGTGCCATAGACTAGTGGTTCTCAAACTTTTTTCACCAAGTACCACCTGGGAAAACACACCATTATGACCAACATTAAAATACAGTAGCGTAGTATGCCTAATTATTCATTTTAACAAGTATATTTTATATTTTTGGCCACTGTGACATTACACGCAGTTTAAACAGTAACACCGTGTTTGAATATAGGAAAATGTCAGCATGTGGTCAATGTTAGTCTGCATTTCTCTCCTTTCTGATATCACTTCACTTTTCCTTGACGCACAGCCGTCAGGAGAGTCTGCGTCATGCCTGGGAGGCATGACCTCACTCTCGCCAGATCCTTGTAGTTCGCTGAGCTCCACACAAGGATCTGGGACTTCTCAATAGGAGATATTTTGCTATCTTGGAGGAGTTTGCATTGCCCTCGATCCCAGATCCTTGTGTGGAGCTCAGCGAACTACAGGGATCTGGCGAGAGTCAGGTTATGGGAGACATCCATCCATCTATTTTCTACCGCTTGCACTGCAAAAACTTTAATCTAAGTAAGATTAAATATCTCAAATAAGGGTGATATTTGCTTATTTTCTGTCTGATAAGATCATTCTTCTCACTAAGCAGATTTTATGTTAGAGTGTTTTACTTGTTTTAAGGGTTTTGGTCCTAAATGATTTCAGTAAGATATTACAGCTTGTAGCTGACCTTTATTGAGTAAAACATGCTTGAAACTAGAATATCAACTGCTGCAAAGCTGTGTCATCAACACTCACAAGTATAAAAGTACTTTTTTAAAGTCATGATTTCTTATTTCAAGCATGAAAAAAAAAATCATGATGCAGAGTGCATATCATTATGTCAAGATAAGGGCACTAGCATTTGCTTAATTTAAGAATATTTTTCAACATATTGAGCAAAAAGGTCTATTTTTTTTTCTACCAAGAAAAGTGCACTTGTTATTAGTGAGAATATACTTATTTTAAGGTATATTTGGTTTCATTGAGGTTAGCTAATTTTACTTGTTTTGGAAAGTCTTGACAAGCCAAATTTTCTTGTTCTATTGGCAGATAATTTTGCTTAGTTCAAATAAAATACCCCTAATTTTTATTTTATTTTTTCTTGTTTTTGAACACTGACTTTTTGCAGTGTGTCCCTGTTGGGGTAGGGGGCGGCTGGAGCCTATTCCAAAAACAAGTTAACTAAAAAGAACAAGAGTGACTTGTCCTTTCTCAGCGTGGCGACACACGGCTAAGTATTCTTTCACGCGCTTGTAACTAGTTCCTTCTTGTACAGTATTAAACATTAAAGGCCTACTGAAACCCACTACTACCGACCACGCAGTCTGATAGTTTGTATATCAATGATGAAATCTTAACATTGCAACACACGCCAATTCGGCCGCAAAACTTATAAAGTGCGATTTTAAATTTCCCGCAAAACTTCCGGTTGAAAACGTCTATGTATGATTACGTATGCGCGTGATGTCAATGGTTGAAATGGAAGTATTCGGACACCATTGTATCCAATACAAAAAAGCTCTGTTTTCATCGCAAAATTCCACAGTATTCTGGACATCTTTGGTGAATCTTTTGCAATTTGTTTAATGAACAATGAAGACTGCAAAGAAGAAAGTTGTAGGTGGGATCTGTGTATTAGCGGCTGGCTGCAGCAACACAACCAGGAGGACTGTGACTTGGACAGCAGACGCGCTATCCGACGCTAGCCGCCAACCGCATCGATGATCGGGTGAAGTCCTTTGTCGCTCCGTCGATCCCTGGAACGCAGGTGAGCACGGGTGTTGATGAGCAGATGAGGGCTGGCTGGCGTAGGTGGATAGCTAATGTTTTTAGCACAGCTCTGTGAGGTCCTATAGCTAAGTTAGCTTCAATGGCGTCATTAGCAACAGTATTGTTAAGCTTCGCCAGCCTGGAAAGCATTAACCGTGTAGTTACAGGTCCATGGTTTAATAGTATTGTTGATTTTCTGTCTATCCTTCCAGTCAGGGGTTTATTTATTTTGTTTCTATCTGCAGTTAAGCCCGATGCTATCACGTTAGCTCCGTAGCTAAAGTGCTTCGCCGATGTATTGTCGTGGAGATAAAAGTCACTGTGAATGTCCATTTCGCGTTCTCGACTCTCATTTTCAAGAGGATATAGTATCCGAGGTGGTTTAAAATACAAATCCATGATCCGCAATAGAAAAAGGAGAGAGTGTGGAATCCAATGAGCCCTTGTACCTAAGTTACGGTCAGAGCGAAAAAAGATACGTCCTGCACTGCACTCTAGTCCTTCACTCTCACGTTCCTCATCCACGAATCTTTCATCCTCGCTCAAATTAATCGTCGCTTTCTCTCGCTGCTGGTGTAAACAATGGGGAAATTTGAGGAGCCTTTCAACCTGTGACGTCACGCTACTTCCGGTACAGGCAAGGCTTTTTTTTATCAGCGACCAAAAGTTGCGAACTTTATCGTTGATGTTCTCTACTAAATCCTTTCAGCAAAAATATGGCAATATCGTGAAATGATCAAGTATGACACATAGAATGGATCTGCTATCCCCGTTAAATAAAAAAAAAATCATTTCAGTAGGCCTTTAATGGGTCTGTGTAGTGGGCAGCACGGTGTAACAGGGGTTAGTGCATGTGCCTCATAATATGAAGGTCCTGAGTTCAATCCCGGGCTCGGGATCTTTCTGTGTGGAGTTTGCCTATTCTCCCCGTGACTGCGTGGGTTCCCTCCGGGTACTGTGGCTTCCTCCCACCTCCAAAGACATGCACCTGGGGATAGGTAGATTGGCAACACTAAATGGTCCCTAGTGTGTGAATGTGAGTGTGAATGTTGTCTGTCTATCTGTGTTGGCCCTGTGATGAGGTGGCGACTTGTCCAGGGTGTACCCCGCCTACCGCCTGAATGCAGCTGGGATAGGCTCCAGCACCCCCGCGACTCCGAAAGGGACAAGCGGTAGAAAATGGATGGATGGATGGGTCTGTGTGGTAAGCATTGAGAACCGCCTGTATAAGCCTTGCGTGTGCCGTGTAGGCGGGTAATTCATGCGTGGATGGTGGGATAGCGACACTCAGAAATGCACCGAGATGACATGTCGTGTCAAGCAGTCACTCACTTGCATCACGATGGCGGCCACAAGACACAGATCCGGGGGAATGCGCATTGGCTGTCATGTGACGCGTGCACGGCAGACATAAATACACGGCCGCACGCACAGCCAGTGAATCTCACCGTGGCCCCGCTGACAACTAAGGTCAGCGTCTGATGTAAATACTCGGCCGTGGCGTTGGTGGTGGTCTCCGGCTTCATCAGCATATTCCACCTCCTCCGTAATATCGTCAATGGCGCTTTGGCAAGGACAACGAGCCACCGCTCTCGCCGCCACATCCTGCGATAAGACATGACAGGATGAGACAAAATGCAGCATAATCAGTCAACCTTTTCAATGTCAGTCTTTTTTGACTGCAAAGAAGGCCCGCATTACTTGAAGGTGAATGAATATGAAACAACATATTTCGCAGGGAGCGGTGCGTTCGGACGCCATAGATTCAATCATGCCGCCTGTCAGTCAAAATGCTGAGACATTGTTTGCTTCCTGTTTACTTATCTTTTGCCTCTTGGCTTCTTCCCCTTTAAAAAAAAGCAAATCATTACCATTCACTAGAGGCATACATATTACCTGCCAAACCCTGCTGCCGCATTTGAATACATATTTCATCCACCGTCAACACACCAAAAACTCATTCACCCCAAACCTCGCCACCAACACTGTCAACGCCCCCCCCGCCCCCTTCCGCCCACTTCATCCGCTGTCAACCGCATTAGGCCATAAGATAATCAAATTAATTATACTCCAGCCCCTCTCTCCTTGCCAGCATGAAAAATAGCTTGACTAGCATTAACGGAGGGCAAATGATGGCGCTCTGTCCCCACCCCCTGAGCCCGGTGCCGTCTCCTCTAGTGCTGGTGTCACCGCCGATCTGTCACCCTGACGAGAAGAGCTTCAGAAGGCTGAACCGGGGGAAGGTTCTCCCTTGGTCGGTACTACCCCCCCCTCCCTTTCTACGAGGGCCCTGGATCTCCCTGCTCTTCCCCCAGCAACCTAGATAGGGGCGGCAGGAATGGCGTGTGATGTGATGAAAAAATATATAGCTTCAGGGAGTGCGGCTGCGGGGTCACGGGTTGTGTGCGACGGGGGTATGTTTTCTGTCCATATTAAAACAACCCTCCCGCCCCCATAACGCACCATGAAGATACACGGGTGGCTTACAAATAGGAACACATGTTTTTTCTTCCTTGCGATCATACAGCGAGTCCAATTTGGTTTATTCTAAGGAGACGTGCGATTCATCCCAAAGACATGACGCCTCAGGGTAGTGCGCCACCTTAAAGGCCTACGGAAATTACATTTTTTTATTCAAACGGGGATAGCAGATCCATTCTATGTGTCATACTCAGTGTTGGGACTAACGCGTTACTTTGTAACGCGTTACTGTAACGCCGTTAGTTTCGGCGGTAACTAGTAATCTAACGTGTTATTTTTTTATATTCAGTAACTCAGTTACCGTTACTACATGATGCGTTACTGCGTTATTTTACGTTATTTTTTATGTAGTATCGGCTAGAAACAGAAGCGCTGCGGTGTCTTTCTTCTGAATCTTCCTGTCACACGCCGGAGAGAAGAAAAGAGGCGTGTGTGTGTGTCTGGGTGTGGGTGTGGGGGGGAGGGACACACGTGATCCGCGGTTTGATATATAAAACAAAACAAAAAGGTTGTTCGCATGCACGTTCAGTCCACACACAGCGTGGTCATGGCGAGCGGAGTAACGGAGGAGCTTGAACGCCCCGCGCCATTCAATCGGTGTGTTTATAGGTGCAGACTCCGTTGTGCAAGACGAGGGTTTTAAACACATGCTGAACGTGCTTGAGCCACGTTACGACATCCCGTCGCGCACCCACTTCAGCGATAAGATTGTGCCAGATCTTTATGAGCAGGAGAAGAAAAAAGTTGTGGATGAACTATCCAGAGCATCATCTGTTGCGCTCACGACAGACTGGTGGACGTCCAGGGAAGCTATGTGACGATAAGCGCTCACTTCATCACAGCAGACTGGCAGATGAGCTAACACGCCCCCTCTACGAGAGTCACCTTGCGCAGGTACTGACACAAGCAGTGGAGGAATGGAAGATAAAGATATCCCAGTCACCATCGATAATGCCAAAAATCACACAAATGCAGTGAATGAGGCAGGACTGGGACCACAGATAGGTGCTTTGCACATATAGTGAATTTGGCATCACATCTCAGTCAATAGGATGGATCAGGAAGGAGGTTTCCTAGCACAACAGCTGCTCATGTACTTAAGACAAAGCAAGACATGCTAAAACTGCCTACTCATAAAGCTCATACATGATGTCCAAACGAAGTGGAACTCCACTTATGATATGTTGGAGCAGCAGGCAGCTATATACTCTGCATTGACCCACAACACCCTGAAGAAAAATGCCAAAGACATCATCAACCTGTCTGAAGATGATGTGAGAGAGGCAGAGGAGGTCCTCCAGGTGCTTCAACCCCTCAAAAGTGTTACATCTCTACTGAGCACTGAAACTTCACCATCTGTGTCAATGATCCTGCCACTGAAAACAAGGATTCTACAATCCATGGCTCCAAGTGTGGAAGACAGCAGCATCAGGCTTTATTTCACTATCTATGTTTCAAGGAAGATGATGTGCCTTCTTATGTTGCACTTTAAGTTGTTTTTTATTAATGGTCATTGGTCCAAGTTTAAAGAAAGGAGAAATGCCTTTTTATGTTGCACTGTTTTTCATTAATTATGTTAAAATGAAAATAAAAATGCATGTGAAGTTGATCAACTGATTGTATTATTCTCCAGTGCAATAACAGTACTGAAATGAAGGCTAAAAGGGCATTAATGGGAGCTTTAAAAAAAAAAAGAAGAAAAAAAGAAGTAACTAAATAGTTACTTTTCACAGTAACGCATTACTTTTTGATGTAAGTAACGGAGTTAGTAACTGAGTTACTTTTGAAATTAAGTAACTAGTAATTGTAACTAGTTACTGGTTTTCAGTAACTAACCCAACACTGGTCATACTTGATCATTTCGCAATATTGCTGTATTTTTGCTGAAAGGATTTAGTAGAGAACATCGACGATAAAGTTTGCAACTTTTGGTCGCTGATAAAAAAAGCCTTGCCTGTACCGGAAGTAGCGTGACGTCACAAGTTGAAAGGTTCCTCACATTTCCCCATTGTTTACACCAGCAGCGAGAGCGATTCGGACCGAGAAAGCGACGATTACCCCATTAATTTGAGCCAGGATGAAAGATTCGTGGATGAGGAATGTGAGAGTGAAGGACTAGAGTGCAATGCAGGACGCATCTTTTTTCGCTCCGACCGTAACTTAGGTACAAGCTGGCTCATTGGATTCCACACTCCCTCCTTTTTCTATTGTGGATCACGGATTTGTATTTCAAACCACCTCGGATACTATATCCTCTTGAAAATGAGAGTCGAGAACGCGAAATGGACATTTACAGTGACTTTTATCTCCACGACAATACATTGGCGAAGCTCTTTAGCTAGTGAGCTAACGTGATAGCATCTGGCTCAAATGCAGATAGAAACAAAATAAATACATTCCTGACTGGAAGGATAGGCAGAAGATAAACAATACTATTAAACCATGTACATGTAACTACACGGTTAATAATTCTCAGCCTAGCAAAGCTTAACAATGCTGTTGCTAACGACGCTGAAGCTAACTTAGCAACCGGACCTCACAGAGCTATGATAAAAACATTAGTGCTCCACCTACGCCAGCCAGCCCTCATCTGCTCATCAACACCCGTGCTCACCTGCGTTCCAGCGATCGACGGCGCGACGAAGGACTTCACCCGATCACAGATGCGGTTGGCGGCTAGCGCGTCTTCTATCCAAGTAAGTCCTCCTTGTTGTGTTGCTACAGCCAGCCGCTAATACACCGATCCCACCTACAACTTTCTTCTTTGCAGTCTCCATTGTTCATTAAACAAATTGCAAAAGATTCACCAACGCAGATGTCCAGAATACTGTGGAATTATGAAATGAAAACAGAGCTTTTTGTATTGTTTTCAATGGGGTACCGATACTTCTGTTTCACTGGCTACGTCACGCGCATACGTCATCATCCAAAGCCTTTTCAACCGGAAGTTTTGCGGGAAATTTAAAATTGCACTTTATAAGTTAACCCGGCCGTATTGGCATGTGTTGCAATGTTAAGATTTCATCATTGATATATAAACTATCAGACTGTGTGGTCGGTAGTAGTGGGTTTCAGTAGGCCTTTAAAGGAGTTATCTCACCCCCTGAGAAGCCTACGCTTTACTAATGTTTTCCAATGTTGTAAAACTGGGTAGAATAAATATTATCATTTCAACATTTCTGTCAACGAAGATTTGTGTCAGCCTGCGACACATAGTCATTTTGATAGTAGGCTAATATAGACACATTTCATTATATCACTTATAGTAGGCGTTGAATTTTTTGCGGCTCCAGACATTTTTTTTTGTTGTATATTTGGTCCAATATGGCTCTTTCAACATTTTGTGTTGCCGACCCCTGGCCTAGAGGAAAGCGATATATAAATATAATTTAGTTCACTACACTTCATTTACAATGACAGATTTATTCAAAGATTTGTGTTTTTTTTGTTTTTGTTTTGGTCATAGTGAAGTGAAGCTAAAGAAGCACCCAAAGCAACACGCCTTACTTAATACAGTTCAGAATTAGCAGGTGCGGAAATTGTTCGATTGGGACGATAATCGCCTTTATAACTGATCGGCGGTCTATTAAGAGAACAATTCTCACCACCATTGCGGAAAATAAACTCGGTTTCTTCCAAGTACCATTATCACCGGAAGACCAAATGATTCCCGAGCGTGGCACACGCTGCTACTCACTGCTCCCCCTCACCTCCCAGGGGGTGAACATGGGGATAGGTCAAATGCAGAGGACACATTTCACCATACCCAGTGTGTTGGTGATAATCGTTGGGACTTTAACTTTAACTAGAGGGAAAGGAAAGGCAAAGCATGCTACACACACACGCAAGCGTTGATGTAAAGTAGGGGTGATCGATCCAGATGTTGATATCATCGATAACTAGTATGGTATTAGTATATAAACGATACTAAAGTACTTAAACCAATATTTTTTTATTCATTACAAAATCTTCTTTTGGTTGTTTTTGTTATTGTTTACAAAATCAGGGAGTAAGTCTCTGGTTTCGCAAAAAATATATATATATATGGAGAATTCAATACCAGCAAATTTTTTATATAATAAGAGGGACAAGCGGTAGAAAATGGATGGATGGATGGAAATTAGCGTCATAAAAATGTGGGTAACACTTTATAATGGGTACACACTATTAAGTAAATACTGAAATCATAATTTACAAAGCATATTTCGGACATGAATACTCATTCGTATGCAGTTTAGAAACACAGTTATAAATATAACCATTATAACATGTCTGAATACTTTGTGTAAATACAGTATAAATGTCAAGAGAGATTATTACAAGTCTAATATACATAGACTTTCCAAATGATCTAACAAACCATTGACAATACCTAAATATAATGTACAAATGCTGAATCAACCATTTATGAAGAATAAAAATGCATCCATTTAGCTTTTTATAGACGGTAATAATACAGTAATGTATAACATATTTATAACTTTTTATAAATTGCGTACTAATTAGTACTAATGTCAGAAATATGATTTATAAATGACCAATTCAGTATTTACTAAAGCTTTATTAATGCCTAATAGTGTGTACTTATTATAAAGTGCTACTAAAATGGGTAATCGAGTTTACTTCAGTTACTCGCCATATAACATTTTCAGTTGTATAATCTATTGCCAAAGTATGGGATCAGGACTCAAAATTAGACTAAATCTGAAGCCAAAAAATCGGATCGGGATCATAGTCCAAAAATGTTGATCGGGACAGCCCCACTTGACAAACAGTCGCCAAATGCACTTTTTTTTTTTTACTGCCCGGTGAGGACTTGTTGGCTATGGCTCTATTTATAAAATCGAGATACTATTTCAAGCAGTTTAGCATAGTCATCATTTATACTGCGTATTATTCTCTACTTTACTGCAGAGCTCAATGTTCTTGCTGCCCCTCAGTCTCTTTCTGGATAACATGTCTCTTTATTCCAGACTTTCTCAACTAGTGGGGCGGGCCCCCATGACCTAATGAAGCGTATTTAGCACTGGCTTCACTGTAACCATGGTGGGAGATCAGGAGAAACCAGTGTGTTGTTCACTTTAATGTTAATAAGTTCACAATGTTGTGCAGAGGTATACTTATAACAATTTTATAGACGCATTATACTATTTATAGTCACAGTGAAAAGTGGGAGAGGGCAAAATATTTTCTTTTTCCTCAGGGCGCATAACAGAAAATATTTGAGAAGCACTTTGTTTATTCCAATAAGTAAATACACTCTCTACTGTTTTTGTTACTGTGTGTCTTTGCCATTGCAATTACGCTCCATATCCATCACAGCCATCAGATACTAATTTGGGATCCTACATCTGAATGCTTTTTTTTAATTAGAATATCATGTTAAAAAATAAAGAGTGTCCCCTTTAAAGCTCCGTTTAATTCTGCAACGCTTACCACAACCCCCGCTCAAAAAAAAAAAAAGAAAAAGATGTTGCTCTATTCCTGCAAGCCCCGCCTGCACCACTTTGCCTGCTACCTGAATGCAAAGCACCCTAATGTGAGCGGACATGTTTATTAAGCTGGGCCTCGTTTGGGGCTGCAGTGAATATTGCAGACGTCAAAGTAGGCCATGTGGGGCTGCAGGAGAGACACAGAGAGAGAATATGCGGAAGAGAGGCCCTCTGGAGGCTGATCCGAACTCTACCCCGCGGTTCCTCCTCTGCTCCTGAGCAAAGTTATCACACACCAAAGGCTTTTGTTCTTCTGTATGTTTTGCCCCTCAGAGTGCTTTGAAAGCAATCAAGCCTACGGCAGCCCAAACTTTTCCTTTTGACGTCAGTTCATCGGTTCGCCGTCGAAGACTGTCGATCTAAACGAGTTCTCACAAGTCGGACTCACACTGGGTTTGCTCTCGGTGTGCATGGCAGTGAAACGAAGGTAGCCAACCGGAGCGAAGGCGTCCGCCGAGTGTATCACTGTCTCCGCCGCATCACTGCAACACATGAACGAAAACAAGGTCTCAACTTGGTGCCTTAAGTAGTTTAATAATATCTATTTTGCACCATTTCCATGGATTATACTTAATTCTCAATGCTTTATTTTCTTGCTGCCCTCATTCTCCTCTTTGATGGAATTGGTCAAGTAGTAAATACAGTTATCAAGTCCATGCTTTCAATGGTGCAAAGTATTTTCAGTGTGCCCAAAGTTTCTTTTTGAATTGTTATTGGAATTTTTAGGTAACAAATAGATAGTACTGATGTGCAATACCACTGATTTATTTTTATTTTTGATCCGATACCTAGCAAAATCTAAGCTAAAGTGTCTGGTAAAATGTAAAAAGTAGTGTATTTCAAGTCTTGTTGCTTTTGGGGAATCATCCTCAAACAATACTCGGACCAAAATTGTTCAATCTCTATATAAATGACATTTGTAAAGTTACAAAGGACTAAAAGTTAGTATTATTTGCGGACGATACAACTGCATTTTGTTCAGGAGAGAACACACAGAAGATAATACAAATAATAACAGAAGAAATGAACAAATTAAAAAGATGGTTTGACAAAAACAGACTATCTTTGAATCTCAGTAAGACTAAAATAATGCTATTTGGTAAAAGTAGAAGAGAAAGTCAAACACAAATACAAATAGACTGAGTAAATATTGAAAGAGTAAAAGAAAACAAATTTTTGGGTGTAATAATAGATGAGAAAATTGATTAGAAATGTCATGTAAAAAAATATACAACATAAAGTAGCAAGAAACACGTCAGTAATGAATAAAGCAAAACATGTTCTAGATCAAAAATCACTTCATATTCTTTACTGCTCGCTAGTGTTACCATATCGGAGTTATTGTGCAGAAATATGGGGAAACAACTTCAAATGTGTGCTTCATTCACTAACGGTGTTACAAAAAAGATCAATTAGAATCATACATAATGTTGAATATAAAGAACATACAAACCCTTTATTTATTAAATCACAAATATTGAAATTCAACAATTTGGTGCATTTGCAAACAGCTTAAATTATGTATAAAGCAAACTATAACCTGTTACCCAAGAATGTACAACAATTCTTCTCAACAAAAGAGGATAAATATAATCTTAGAGGAAAATCTCATTTAAAACATTTGTATGCTTGTACATAACATAACCTTTAGCATATCTGTATGTGGAATTACATTGTGGAATGGATTAACCAAAAAAATCAAACAAAGCACCAATATGATTCAGTTTAAGAGACTGTTCAAACTACAAGTGTTCACAAAGTACACAGAACAAGAATTATGATGAACATCTTCAACCTTTTTTTTCTGTTTTTTTTTTATTGTGACAAAGATTATTTATGTATTTAATATTTGTTTGCTTACTATGGTATATTATTTATTTATTGTTCATGTGTTCACTGTTCTGTTACAGAGAACAAGGAAATTGGATAAAATTGCTATGGTATGAAAAGGGGTAGGATTAAATAAGTTCTGCTTCTTCCTACTCCTTCCTGCTGTAATGAAACAACTGTGTGAAGCATTGCATTGTATCGTATGCATGTTCGAAATAAACTGAAACTGAACTAAACTGAACATATAATACCATAGGACAAAGAAAATGATGGCGTTATTCTGCACTGATTGCGTTATCTTATCGATATTAAACTCTATGCAGTGTCTCCAACTAGCCTACAATAAAAGGATATATCACACTTGCTCTTTTATAGTACAGTGTGACTCATTTGAATTGCCAGTAATGTTGTTAAATATACAAATTACCCACTAATCATTTAGACTAGAGTTCAATGATATAGTTACTTAACATTGTGTTCCTGTTAATAATGTACATGATCTCAAATAACTTAAGTATCAAAATTATCTATATTTTGATTTGAGAATTGATATTACAGTATAAAGATCTGGTATCGACGGTATTTATAGTTTAGTCTCAATCAGCACATCACTAATACATAGGCTTGATAATAATATAAAGGTATTTTAGTTGAAATAGTGCAAAATTAAAAAGAAAAAATACAATTGTATCTTGTTAAAAAAAAGAAGCTAAATAACAACAAATAATACATAAACTAAACTAACATTTTTTTTTCACGGTTTGTCAAAAAGGTGCTCCTGTACCATCATACATTTTTTTCAAAATAAGTTGTCCACTTTAGCCATCTTTTCTTTAACAGGTCTTCACATTAAATTTAATATGTGAGTCATTTTCTCCAGTAGGAGGTTCATTTTAAACCAGTGTCTAACATAATAGTGTGAGAGTCCAGTCCAGAGTGGATCTAACATAATAGTGTGAGAGTCCAGTCCAGAGTGGATCTAACATAATAGTGTGAGAGTCCAGTCCAGAGTGGATCTAACATAATAGTGTGAGGGTCCAGTCCAGAGTGGATCTAACATAATAGTGTAAGAGTCCAGTCCATAGTGGATCTAACATAATAGTGTGAGAGTCCAGTCCATAGTGGATCTAACATAATAGTGTAAGAGTCCAGTCCATAGTGGATCTCACATAATAGTGTGAGAGTCCAGTCCAGAGTGGATCTAACATAATAGTGTGAGAGTCCAGTCCATAGTGGATCTCACATAATAGTGTGAGAGTCCAGTCCAGAGTGGATCTAACATAATAGTGTGAGAGTCCAGTCCATAGTGGATCTAAATTAATAGTGTGAGAGTCCAGTCCATAGTGGATCTAACATAATAGTGTGAGAGTCCAGTCCATAGTGGATCTCACATAATAGTGTGAGAGTCCAGTCCATAGTGGATCTCACATAATAGTGTGAGAGTCCAGTCCAGAGTGGATCTAACATAATAGTGTGAGGGTCCAGTCCATAGTGGATCTAACATAATAGTGTGAGAGTCCAGTCCAGAGTGGATCTAACATAATAGTGTGAGAGTCCAGTCCATAGTGGATCTAACATAATAGTGTAAGAGCCCAGTCCATAGTGGATCTCACATTATAGTGTGAGAGTCCAGTCCAGAGTGGATCTAACATAATAGTGTGAGAGTCCAGTCCATAGTGGATCTCACATAATAGTGTGAGAGTCCAGTCCAGAGTGGATCTAACATAATAGTGTGAGAGTCCAGTCCATAGTGGATCTAACATAATAGTGTAAGAGCCCAGTCCATAGTGGATCTCACATTATAGTGTGAGAGTCCAGTCCAGAGTGGATCTAACATTATAGTGTGAGAGTCCAGTCCATAGTGGATCTAACATAATAGTGTAAGAGCCCAGTCCATAGTGGATCTCACATTATAGTGTGAGAGTCCAGTCCAGAGTGGATCTAACATAATAGTGTGAGAGTCCAGTCCATAGTGGATCTCACATAATAGTGTGAGAGTCCAGTCCAGAGTGGATCTAACATAATAGTGTGAGAGTCCAGTCCATAGTGGATCTAAATTAATAGTGTGAGAGTCCAGTCCATAGTGGATCTAACATAATAGTGTGAGAGTCCAGTCCATAGTGGATCTCACATAATGCGGTCCTCTCCAAGGTTTCTCCTAGTCATTCACATCGACGTCCCACTGGGGTGAGTTTTTCCTTGCCCTTATGTGGGCTCTGTACTGAGGATGTCGTTGTGGCTTGTGCAGCCCTTTGAGACACTTGTGATTTAGGGCTATATAAATAAACATTGATTGATTGATTGATTGATCTTTTACACTTCCAAGGAAATGTAAAAAAACACCTTACCCACAGTTCTATTTACAAGTACACAAGCAGTGTCAAAGCAGTAACAAAAGCAGCCTACATTTCTGATTTACTCACATGACGAGCCTCTTTTTGAAGAGGGGACAATCCAGAGTCAATGTTTCATATTCCCCTCCTTCGCCACAAATATGGACGCCGTACTTCTGCGAGAGCTACATAATAAGAACAGACCTCGATCAGAAATCATGTATGCAATGTAGAAAACATTCTAAAATGTGACTGGTAGCTAAAAACGTTTGGTTTAGATCACTTTATGAAAGGGAATTAAGTACACATGCACAATGCAGTACAATGCTTTTGTAATGAGAACGACAGTTTTATTATATATTGGAGTAATAAAGTTAAAGTACCCATGATAGTCACACACACACTAGGTGTGGTGAGATTATCCTCTGCATTTGACCCATCACCCTCACCCCCTGGGAGGTGAGGGGAGCAGTGAACAGCAGCGGTGGCCGCGCCCGGGAATCATTTTGGGGATTTAACCCCCCAATTCCAACCCTTGATGCTGAGTGCCAAGCAGGGAGGTAATGGGTCCCTTTTTTAGAGTCTTTGGTTTGGTTTGAACTCACGACCTAATGTAATTGCATGTTGCATGTTTAGTTCTTGAATATACCAGGGGACAAAAATTAGTTACACCGTAATGACGTTAATTCAGGAAAGTATTTTTTTCTCTGAAAGCACATGTAATCTTATATTCAAGGTCATATTTTAAATCAGGTCAACGTGGAGCTTTTTTTTTAAAGTTAAATATTAGGGGTGTCAAAACTAAATCGATTTCCAGATTAATTGCGAGTCTTATTTATAACGATTCTCAATCAATAAAATTAAAAAAAAAAAAAACCTCATATTGTTGATGTACAAAATCCAAAACCAGTGAAGTTGGCACGTTGTGTAAATCGTAAATAAAAACAGAATACATCCATCCATCCATTTTCTACCGCTTATTCCCTTCGGGGTAGCGGAGCGGGGTGCTGGAGCCTATCTCAGCTACAATACAATGATTTGCAAATCTTTTTCAACCTATATTCAATTAAAGAGACTGCAAAGACAAGATACCTAACATTCGAACGGGTAAACTTTGTTATTTTTTGCAATTATTAGCTCATTTGGAATTTGATGCCTGCAACATGTTTCAAAAAAGCTGGCGCAAGTGGCAAAAAAGAATGAGAAAGTTGAGGAATGCTCATCAAACACTTATTTGGAACATCCCACAGGTGAACAGGCTAATTGGGTGCCATGATTGGATATAAAAGCAGCTTCCTTGTATTGCTCAGTCATTCATAAACAAGGATGGAGCGAGGGTCACCACTTTGTCAACAAATGCGTGAGCAAATTGTCGAAAAGTTTAAGAACAACATTTCTCAACGAGCTATTTCAAAGAATTCAGGGATTTCACCATCTACGGTCCATAATATCATAAAAGGGTTCAGAGAATCTGGAGAAATCACTGCACGTAAGCGGCAAAGTTGAAAAACAATATTTAATGCCTGTGACCTTCGATCCCTCAGGCGGTACTGCTTCAAAAACAGACATCAGTGTGTAAAGGATATCACCACATGGGCTCAGGAACAATTCAGAAAACCACTGTCAGTAACTACAGTTCGTCGCTACATCTGTCAGTGCAAGTTAAAACTCTACTATGCAAAGCGAAAGCCATTTATCAACAACATGTTACGGCTCAGACCCCTGCCGTCTGTGCGCACCTCGGGACACGCCCACGGGTGCGCACGTTCAGGGACGCGCCGCGCGCGTCTCCGCCCTGCAGCAGCCACCAGCTGCAATCACTCACCAGAAATCTGCACACCTGAGATTGATGAGGGTGTGCCGGATAAAGGTAGGGTGGACCCAAGGATCGGCGCGGGAACTTAGTTTTCTCATGGTGTTCAGTAAGCAACAAGCTTTATGCTCTATTCTTGTTTTCCCTCTCCGTGGCTTACTTGTCCCTTGTTTTCTCCCGTGTCCCCGCAGTACCCTCCGTCGCCTGGACAGTGAGCTGTGCATCTCACTATTCCCTGGATCTTCCCCTGTGTTTTGGACTGCCTTCCTCGTTTCCCGACTCCTCGCTCGCCCCCCGGACTCTGACGCCTCTCTCTGCCCCACGGACCCCTCGCGCATCTTGGACCCCTTTTGCCTTGCCCAATTTGGACTTGTCTACTTCCTCATCCAACATCACGGTAATACACAACAGCTAACTAGACACATAGTCTTACATCACACACTCTGGTATTTTGGTCACACACTTCATTCTATAGTTTAGTTGTATTGTTTATTATTATTATTATTATTATTATATATATATATTGTCTATATATATAATAAAACATTGTTCATACTGTCCCCTGGTGTATGTTTGCCGTCACCTCCCCTAGTAAACCATAACACAACACCCAGAAACGCCGCCGGCTTCGCTGGATTTACTTTAGTGTGGGATACTTCTCTTGTTGCTTTATTTGTATTTGACTTGATTAAACGTTTGGGTAGCATTTTATTAAACACACATTTTTTTTCTTTGAAGCAATATACAAATGGATCGGAGCTGTTTATCTATTTTATGGAGGAATGTAGCTAATCATAGAACTGGCATCAAAAATATTCTGATTAAAATATATATAAATACGGTAACACTTTAGTATGGGGAACATATTCACCATTAATTAGTTGCTTATTAAAGTAATGAAGACTTAATTTAGAGATATTTGGACACTAAGGGAACATATAAGGGTTAGGGTTAGGGTTACTAATAAGCAATAATTCTGAGGTTATTGAGGGAAGACTCTTAGTTAATGGCTTACTGGTTGTATAATAAGACCATGCAGAATAAGGCATTAATAAGTACTTAATAATGACTCATTAACGGCCAATATGTTACTAATTTGCATGTTAATAAGCAACTAACTAATGGTGAATATGTGTTCCCCATACTAAAGTGTTACCATAAATACTGTATTTTTGGTGGAAAATGACATACTGTTTTGGCAGTAAAACAGTATAGCTTGCTCTTAAATGTTTGTATGAGTCCCTTCTTGCAAGAACATGTTGTTACAGGTGTACCTCAAAAAATGACCAGTGAGAGCAAGAAAAAAGTGACCTGTTTCAGGTAAGGCTCCATGTCAGCCAGAGACTTTCCCAGATGCTTGTCGGGATCCAGGCCTAACGTACACACATAAACATATGAGCAGGGGGAGAAAACAGAAGAGTGATTGAAGATGACAGACACAAACACACAGCTGTAAGCTGCATACAGGATCTATTTGTTTGACTTTGCAAGTACTGTATACATATCTCTCTTGCTAAGGCTAACAGTTTTCAATATACACTCACTTGCACACACATTCTTACCTGCCACCCCTCCCCCCACCTCCCCTCATTTCGTTCCCTTAGAGAACATAAACTCTGGAAAGAAATGTTGTTTATTTGTCTTTTTCCCCTCACGGTCGCCTGAAATAGTGACTCATAGGCACGAGGAGGGAAAAGAAGGGATACCCAGCATGCCTCGCTACTTCTGGGCCTCGTTAGGTCAACATCCTAAGGCTACCCAATCGAGACGGTGGCTTGATTAGGCGAACCAGACTTACGATAAACACGCTTTGGTGAATTGTTGAATTTTTCTCCTTGGGGACACTAAAATTCTTCACTTTGCCTTCTAGCGGCCAGCTCTTGATGGCGCTATGCTGAACTCCAGCTCACCCTTTTAAACAACTATTTTTTCATGAGCAAAAAAAAAAAAAAAAAAGAAAGAAAGAAAATAAAACATTCACATCAAATTTTCCAGCTGCTTTGGGTAGCTTAGAATATCCTGTCGTCATAACCAGAAATGTGTTCAACTAATACATTTGTGGTGATCAATTTTTTTGTATTAGGGCATGCTGCTCACCTAATTTTATGAAGCAATTAAGTGAAAATTATTTCAACACAATCGTCAAGATTCAAAACAATCATTTGGCAATACTTTCCCCTATATTTTTTTAGGGTGCACTTCTTGCCTACATTTATAATCACAAATTAGATCAATAAAATCTTCATATTTATTAAGGATCAATTAATTCTTAAATGTAATGTTTTAGGTTGCCCCACTTGCTCGTATTTACGATGCTATTATTCAACAGAGAGTTCCATGAAATTGAAAAAATTCATATCAATCAATTCATTCTCGAGTTTAATTTTTTGTGTGTACTAACCTACAGTCGCGGTCAAAAGTTTACATACACTTGTAAAGAACATAATGTCATGGCTGTCTTGAGTTTCCAATCATTTCTACAACTCATATTTTTTTTTGTGATAGAGTGATTGGAGCACATGTTTTGTCACAAAAAACATTCATGAAGTTTGGTTCTTTTATGAATTTATTATGGGTCTACTGAAAATGTGACCAAATCTGCTGGGTCAAAAGTATACATACAGCAATGTTTATATTTGGTTACATGTCCCTTGGCAAGTTTCACTGCAATAAGGCACTTTTGGTAGCCATCCACAAGCTTCTGGTTATATTTTTGACCACTCCTCTTGACAAAATTGGTGAACTTCAGCTAAATGTGTTGGTTTTCTGACATGTACTTGTTTCTTCAGCATTGTCCACATGTTCTCAATGGGGTTTAAGTCAGGACTTTGGGAAGGCCATTCTAAAACCTTAATTCTAGCCTGATTTAGCCATTCCGTTACCACTTTTGATGTGTGTTTGAGGTAATTGTGCTGTTGGAACACCCAACTGCGCCCAAGACCCAACCTCCGGGCTGATGATTTTAGGTTGTCAAGAAGAATTTGGAGGTAATCCTCCGTTTTCATTGTCCCATTTACTCTCTGTTAAGCACCAGTTCCATTGGCAGCAAAACAGGACCAGAGCATAATACTACCACCACCATGCTTGACGGTAGGGATGGTGTTCCTGGGATTAAAGGCCTCACATTTTCTCCTCCAAACATATTGCTGGGTATTGTGGCCAAACAGCTCAATTTTTGTTTCATCTGACCACAGAACTTTCCTCCAGAAGGTCTTATCTTTGTCCATGCGATCAGCAGCAAACTTTAGACGAGCCTTAAGGTGTCGCTTCTGAAGCAAGGGCTTCCTTCTTGCATGGTAGCCTCTCAGTCCATGGCGATGCAAAACATGCTTAACTGTGGCCACTGACACCTGTGTTCCAGCAGCTTCCAATTCACTGCAGACCTGCTTTTTGGTGGTTCTCGGTTGACTCTTGATCATCCTGACCAGTTTTCTCTCAGCAGAAGGTCATAGCTTGCGTTTTCTTCCTGATTGTGGCAGTGACAAAGCTGTGCCATGCACTTTATACTCACGAACAATTGTCTGCACAGTTGCTCTTGGGACCCTAAGCTGCTTTGAAATGGCTCCAAGTGACTTTCCTGCCTTGTTCAAGTCAGTGATTCGTTTTTTCAGATCTGTGCTGAGTTCCTTTGACTTTCCCATTGTCGCGTGTGTAACCAAGTCTAATGACTGCATCACATGAGCCCTATTTAAATGGGTTCAGAGAAGTCAACAGGTGTCGTCAATCATAATCACTCACATAAAGTTAAGAGGCCATGCCGTGAAGCTAATGTGATTTGATTGTAACTTTTCTACATCACCAAAATTGATAATGTATGTTGCTGTATGTATACTTTTGACCCAGCATATTTGGTCACATTTTCAGTAGACCCATAATAAATTCATAAAGCAACCAAACTTCATGAAGGTTTTTTGTGACCAACAAGTGTGCTCCAATCACTCTATGACAAAAAAAATAAAAGTTGTAGAAATTATTGGAAACTCAAGACAGACATGACATTATGTTCTTTACAAGTGTATGTAAACTTTTGACCACGACTATATGTAAAAATACAAACCCCGTTTCCATATGAGTTGGGAAAGTGTGTTAGATGTAAATATAAAAGGAATACAATGATTTGCAAATCCTTTTCAACCCATATTCAGTTGAATGCACTACAAAGACAAGATATTTGATGTTCAAACTCAAACTGTTTTTTTTTTTTGCAAATAATAATTAACTTAGAATTTCATGGCTGCAACACGTGCCAAAGTAGTTGGGAAAGGGCATGTTCACCACTGTGTTACATGGCCTTTCCTTTTAACAACACTCAGTAAACGTTTGGGAACTGAGGAGACACATTTTTTAAGCTTTTCTGGTGGAATTATTTCCCATTCTTGCTTGATGTACAGCTTAAGTTGTTCAACAGTCCGGGGGTCTCCCTTGTGGTATTTTAGGCTTCATAATGCGCCACACATTTTCAATGGGAGACAGGTCTGGACTACAGGCAGGCCAGTCTAGTACCTGCACTCTTTTACTATGAAGCCACGTTGATGTAACACGTGGCTTGGCATTGTCTTGCTGAAATAAGCAGGGGCGTCCATGGTAACGTTGCTTGGATGGCAACATATGTTGCTCCAAAACCTGTATGTACCTTTCAGCATTAATGGCGCCTTCACAGATGTGTAAGTTACCCATGCCTTGGGCACTAATACACCCCCATACCATCACAGATGCTGGCTTTTCAACTTTGCGCCTATAACAATCCGAATGGTTCTTTTCCTCTTTGGTCCGGAGGACACGACGTCCACAGTTTCCAAAAACAATTTGAAATGTGGATTCGTCAGACCACAGAACACTTTTCCACTTTGTATCAGTCCATCTTAGATGAGCTCGGGCCCAGCGAAGCCGACGGCGTTTCTGGGTGTTGTTGATAAACGGTTTTCGCCTTGCATAGGAGAGTTTTAAATTGCACTTACAGATGTAGCGACCAACTGTAGTTACTGACAGTGGGTTTCTGAAGTGTTCCTGAGCCCATGTGGTGATATCCTTTACACACTGATGTCGCTTGTTGATGCAGTACAGCCTGAGGGATCGAAGGTCACGGGCTTAGCTGCTTACGTGCAGTGATTTCTCCAGATTCTCTGAACCCTTTGATGATATTACGGACCGTAGATGGTGAAATCCCTAAATTCCTTGCAATAGCTGGTTGAGAAAGGTTTTTCTTAAACTGTTCAACAATTTGCTCACGCATTTGTTGACAAAGTGGTGACCCTCGCCCCATCCTTGTTTGTGTATGACTGAGCATTTCATGGAATCTACTTTTATACCCAATCATGGCACCCACCTGTTCCCAATTTGCCTGTTCACCTGTGGGATGTTCCAAATAAGTGTTTGATGAGCATTCCTCAACTTTATCAGTATTTATTGCCACCTTTCCCAACTTCTTTGTCACATGTTGCTGGCATCCAATTCTAAAGTTAATGATTGTTTGCAAAAAAAATTTTTTTTATCAGTTTGAACATCAAATATGTTGTCTTTGTAGCATATTCAACTGAATATGGGTTGAAAAGGATTTGCAAATCATTGTATTCCGTTTATATTTACATCTAACACAATTTCCCAACTCATATGGAAACGGGGTTTGTATTTATTTATTTTAAAAAGTTTGGTGTGTGGAGCTTTAACACTGGTGTGCTCTATAGTTCGGAAAGTACAGTATATTTACGATGTGATTAATCAATAGCCAATTCCAAACAATTGACAACATTTTCAACATCTGTTTAATTTTCAGATTAATTTTAAAGGTGTGCCAATATTCAGGATGGGATTAATCAGTTTTGCCATAATTATTCAGTGAAAATGGAAGCCTCACCACGTTTCAACGATCCAAAATGTAAGTAAGCGTTATATTTTAATTGATTGACGTGAGCTTTAATAAGTAACAGATTACTCATCGTTGTGTCCCTATGGATGGCCAAGACGGTCCAAGAATTCTGTCGGCGTGCTCTGGGGGGGCGTTACATGGCGCCACTCCTCGCCTTGGCACGTCTAAATAAAGCAGCAAAGTTAATCGTAATGTGAGAATATCGCTTCCCTCATGGCCTGACAAGCTCAAAGGTTAAGGTGTCAGTCGGCCGACCCCCCCCTCTTATTACCCCGTGGGGAGTGACGGCCGTAAGATGTGAAGCCTTGCCTCCGCGGGTTCATCCTATTCCCAGTTGTATCTCCAGGCTGCGGTGGTCCAACACGGCGGGGGTGTTTGAGGATGAGAGGACGGTAGAATGAGCAGACCCTTATTCTCTCTTCCCAGGGGATCTTAATTAGAGTGAGAATATCTAATCTCAACATCCTCTCATCTTAACCTTGCCACAAAGGTAATAAGGAGGGGATGCATTAAAATTCAAATGCCTTTTAAATATCCCCTATAATTAGTCATGTCTTTTAACAAAATTTTAATAATTGGCACCAAATCGCAAAGGGGATACCACATCCCTTTTTTTTTTTTTTTTTTGATAGTTTCATTAACTTTTCTCCTCTTAAATAATGAACGACCCGCAACGGACTTAAAAAAGAACGATAGCAAAGTGCCAAAAGATGCAAAGATAGCATTAATGTCAACACATTTCTCCTGGCAGGAGCACTTGGATGAGTGTTGCTTTAATTGATGCGCCCGGACGCCGTTTAGGATGGCGGAGCCTTCAGCCATCTAACACCACTTTATTTTAAACGGTGACCACATCACTGTCTCCCTCCCAAAACCAAGGTTTCACAAGCCGACCCAAACCCAATTACTAGACGTCATTATGCCGCATTAAAGCCAAATAAGCCCGCTAGAAGGTCCAACTAGGCTGCCGCCAGGGACAGCAAAATCACACTTTGGATGGGTAAAAAAAGCTTCTGGAAAGGTGGCTTTTTACATCATAGTTTTCAATAAATTCAGTGGACTTTAAAACCTGAGTTTGTTACGACTTTTCAACTAGTTTTATTGAGAAATCATGAGTTGCAACAATGTATATTGTTTCATCTGCTGGACTGTGCCTAATTGCCACAATTAGGGATAATTATGCTGCCGATTCCAATGCCTATCATCCACTAGTGAGATCGGCCGATACCAATAGGGATACAGATCACATGTAAACGTTTTCATTTATTTATGGTGAGTGCTATTGACCGTGAAACAATATCAACACAATACAGTGCATCCGAAAACTATTCACTTTTTACATGTTTCGAGGTGTTACAGCCTTATTCCAAAAGGGAATGCATTCATAACACTACATAATGGCAATGTGATTTTTTTTATTTTTTTTTTACATTTTGGAAATGTATAAACAAAACAATAAACAATCATGTTTACGTAAGTATTCACAGCCTTTGCTCAATACTTTGTTGATGCATCTTTGGCAGCAATTACAGCCTCAAGTCTTTTTGAATACGATGCTGCAAGCTTGGCACACCTATCTTTGGGCAGTTTTGCCCATTCCTCTTTGCAGCCCCTCTCAAGCTCCCTCAGATTGGATGAGAAACGTTGGTATTCATCCAGGATGTCTCTGTATACAGCTTAAAAATACAGTCGTGGTCAAAAGTTTACATACACTTGTAAAGAACATGATGTCATGGCTGTCTTGAGTTTCCAATAATTTCTACAACTCTTGTTTTTTTGTGATAGAGTGATTGGAGCACATACTTGTTGGTCACAAAAAACATTCATGAAGTTTGGTTCTTTTATGAATTTATTATGGATCTACTGAAAATGTGACCAAATCTGCTGGGTCAAAAGTATACATACAGCAATGTTAATATTTGGTTACATGTCCCTTGGCAAGTTTCACTGCAATAAGGCACTTTTGGTAGCCATCCACAATCTGACATCACATGGACAAAGATAAGACATTCTGGAGGAACGTTCTGTGGTCAGGTGAAACAAACATTGAGCTGTTTGGCCACAATACCCAGCAATATGTTTGGAGGACAAAAGGTGAGGCCTTTAATCCCAAGAACACCAAGCCTACTGTCAAGCAAGGTGGTGGTAGTATTATGCTCTGGGCCTGTTTTGCTGCCAATGGAACTGGTGCTTTACAGAGAGTAAATGGGACAATGAAAAAGGAGGATTACCTCCAAATTCTTCAGGACAACCTAAAATCATCAGCCCGGAAGTTGGACAATGACCCCAAACACACGTAAAAAATGGTAATGGAATGGCTAAATCAGGCTAGAATGAAGGTTTTAGAATGGCCTTCCCAAACTCCTGACTTAAACATGTGGACAATGCTGAAGAAACAAGTCCATGTCAGAAAACCAACAAATTTAGCTGAACTGCACCAATTTTGTCAAGAGCAGTGGTCAAAAATTCAACCAGAAGCTTGTGGGTGGCTACCAAAAGTGCCTTATTGCAGTGAAACTTGCCAAGGGACATGTAACCAAATATTAACATTGCTGTATGTATACTTTTGACCCAGCAGATTTGGTCACATTTTCTATAGATCCATAATAAATTCATAAAAGAAGAATGTTTTTTGAGACCAACAAGTATGTGCTCCTATCACAAAAAAATAAGAGTTGTAGAAATGATTGGAAACTCAAGACAGCCATGACATTATGTTCTTTACAAGAGTATGTAAACTTTTGACCACGACTGTACATTCTTGCAGTACCAAATACGATTAGAACAGTTTCGCATTGTGTGTGTGTGTTCACTTACAGTAAGTGTATTTATCCTAAACATTCCTGCCACGTTATTTTACACACTTGCATTTTTAAGTCCTTTTTTTTTTTTTTTACATTTACCATAATAATATTGTACTTTGTCCTTTATACCGTGATATCGTACCGTGAGAGTTTGATACAGTGACATCTCAAATAATGTATTTATACATTTGTAAATTGTAATTTGAACAATTTCATTATTGTCATCAGCAATTGAGAACATTTTTTATTAATTAAAAATAATGAAATCAACCTGCTTTAACCTTCAAGGGTAACTGCAGTTTTTTGTTTTGATTTTTGACTATCATTCACAATCATTATGAAAGACATGATAGATGTGTTTTTTGAATGCATTCTAACTTGAGGAATAAAAGTCCAATTAGTAGGTCCTCTTTTTTTCCCATAACATCCAATGAATAACCATTCAAAAACTGCCAACAATACTTCATTTATATTGCCTGACTTGAATATTAACCAAGTATTAGTGATATTGTTATTATAAGCGCTAACGCAGACAGACTATTTAGGCTCTATTGTAAGCAAACTTTTGATCGCATTTATTTAATATTTAAAATGCAAAAAAAAAATAACATCCATCATCATGTCTCTCATAATGATTGTGAACGATAGGAAAATTCCAAAAAAGTGCAGTTCCCCTTTAAAGTATTTTCTTAATTATTGTTACATTTTTTCCTCTCAGTTTTTTCTTACAGGTTTGATAAAGTCTGTTTATTGATCCATTTATTCACTCAGAATCTTTGATTATCTGGAAAAATGCTTGATAATGGTGATGATTCGTTATTTATAAAATATTAGAAATATTTTATTTTCAAATTAGGAAATCATTCATAATTTTGGCGGCCCTTTTCCCCAACTTGAACAGACATTTATTTGTGTGAAGTAAGTAGCTGGTTGTATATTTAGCTGTTGTGAGTATTCTTATATATGTTGGATTAAAAGCCTGGAGATGGTAGATAATGTCTGAGCCGAGCTACGAGAGCGCTATCACAAACATCCGCGGGGTTTGTCTCGAGATCTGGTGCCGCATGCTGACAGCTCGGCTTTAATCCCCCACCGCCATCGAAGAGCAAATTGGATTTGTGACGTGTAGCGTTTTTTGCCGCCGCTAAATGGAGGGAATAAGCGTCTTCTCTCCTGTAAAGTGAGCAGCTCAGGCTTTTTAAACAACACTCAAAACAATCGCTGCTCACTATCTTCCATCTTCTTAGTGATGGAGAAACTTATAAACGGACGGGAAGAAAGAGGAGCGGAGACAAATGATGATAAGTTTAAGGTTATATGGAACATTTGTCAAGCTCTTATCTGGAAATCATAGTCTGAAGGAAAAACTAGTGTCGGGATTAATTCAGTATGTTCAAATCATCAAGACGGGAGAAAAGAGTGGAAAAAAAGATGGCAAATTGCTAGAAAATAACCCACAAAATTTGCAGATCGGGAATAATGTAATCAATTAAGGAGACAAATACCGTGGTACATCGAGATTAAAGTTTTTCGGGATACAAGCACTGTCTCGACTAATTGTTGTGTAATTTGTGTTACGAGCATCCCTACCACTAGTTGGCGTAGCAAATTTCCAGTTTTACTAGCTAGTAGAGGTGGGGGAAATAATCGAGTCTTTGATGCATCGCAATTTGGACATGGACGATTATAAAATCGATTAGTAAACGTCAATAATCCATAATTATTGTAAATAAAGTAAGGCAGACAGTTCTTAAATTGGTCTGACTGAAGCGAGCCACCTCAACGAGAGATCCGACTAGCTCCTTTATCATAGGGCACTTATTTTCCAGTTTTGCACACATTTCCATTCATTTTAATAACTATATATACTATATATATACTATAGAGTATAGATGTTTCTTATTACAAATGCACTTTTTTTTTTTAAAGTTGCAAGTGAAAAACGCTTATTCAATGAAACAAAAAAATATTGTAAAACTGCAACAATACACATAAATTAAATATGTATCAATAATCGATTTTTAATCTAATCGTAGCTCCTGAATCGTAATCAAATTGTGAGGTGCCCAAAGATTCCCATCTTAACTAGCTAGCTCTTACCTTATAGCTAGAGATTAGATGTTTCTTATTACAAATGCACCGGGTTTTTTTTAAAGTTGCAAGTGATAAACGTTTATTTAATGAAACAAAAAATATTGTAAAACTGCATCAATATACAGTACATAAATTAAATGTGCATCAATAATCGATTTTTAATCGAATCGTAGCTCCTGTATCGTAATCGAATCGTGAGGTGCCCAAAGATTCCCACCTTAACTAGCTAGCTATTACCTTATCGCTAGAGATCAACATTTATTTTTTTTTGCCAACCATAGGATAGAAAAAAGTGAGTGTGAAGAATAGTGCGGAGGAGAAGTGGATAAGATGTCGGAAACAGCAGGGAGGCAGCGTGCAGGTAAAAAGGTGTCTAATGCTTAAACCAAAAATAAATAAAAGGTGAGTGCCTCTAAGAAAAGGCATTGAAGCTTAGGGAAGGCTATGCAGAAAGAAACTCAAACTGAACTGGCTGCAAAGTAAACAAAAACAGAATGCTGGACAACAGCAAAGACTTACTGTGGACTGTGTCCCCACAAAGAAGGATAAAAACAACTGAAATATTCTTGATTGCTAAAACAAAGTAGATGCGGGAAATATCGCTCAAAGGAAGACATGAAAATGCTACAGGAAAATACCAAAAAAAGAGAAAAAACCCACAAAATTTGGAGCGCAAGACAAGAACTAAAACACTACACACAAGAAAACAACAAAAAACTCAAAATAAGTCACGCTGTGATGTGACAGGTGGTGACAGTAATTAGCTAACTTGGTGAAGCAGTTGTAGCGTAACACTGCTAGTCTGCACCATACTGAAACAGAATAAGGCAATCATGTCAGCCAAGGACGTTAAAATGAAATCTAAACAGCGGACATTTAGCCATAAAAATGTGGAGAAGCTGCTGATGGTGTGTTTGACAGAGACGCAGCTCAATTGAGATACTTTGGTCCAAGCGTTGTTGTTTTTGTCATGTATTCAATCAGTTGTTGTAATTGTTAAACAAATAACTTCACTGATTTACTTCGCCTCCATAATTATTGAAATTCTTTGAACATGAATCACACTTGAAGTGTTCTATTAGACTACGCTGACTAGCTGAAAGGCTACAGTATGGTCAACTGAAAAGTAAAAAAATGGCAGCCTAATAAAAAAAAATATATATGGGCTTTGATTTCACACAAGCCAATTATCTCTGGAGCTGAGGACCAATTAACTGAAGGACCTGTGCCCTTCCACTCACCTGCGCAACTCAATCAATTAACTAATTACATAAATATTTGATAATGGCTTTCAGAATAGACAATTAGCTCAGTGCGGGGGTGAGAGATACCAAGCATGCATTTTTTACAATATGTATCTTTTATTTATGTCGTTAACGCACGCAAATAGATTTAGAATGTTCTTTTCATTCTTTGCGGGACAATTCTCGAGACGGAGAAGGTTTGAGTGTATGACGACGCTAACTACTGTAAACTATATTAAAAAAAACAACAACTGAAAATACAATCTTTCTTAACAAAAGTGATATTTCACAAAACTCTTTAAAATTGTTGTTCTTCTGTTTTTTCAAATTGCAAAAAATGTTCCAGAAACCCTTTTTATGCTCTCTGAACTGAGCTCTACTGAGGTATGCTGACGTGTCGTGGGACGTCATGCATGAGTTTCAAAGCAGATTTATTGCCAAAATTCTTGGTACAATTCCACTTGGACTTCAGAAGTTCCCCTATACTTCCTTTGAGGTCTTGTATAGATCAAAGAGTCTTCTGATTATATTTAAAGTTTAAAAAAGTACCAATGATTTTCACACACACACTAGGTGTGGTGAAATGTGTCCTCTGCATTTGACCCATCCCCTTGTTAACCCCCTGGGAGGTGAGGTGAGGGGAGCAGTGAGCAGCAGCGGTGCCGCGCCCGAGAATAATTTTTGGTGATTTAACCCCCAATTCCAAACCTTGATGCTGAGTGCCAAGCAGGGAGGTAATGGGTCCCATTTTTATAGTCTTTGGTATGACTCGGCCGGGGTTTGAACTCACAACCTACCGATCTCAGGGCGGACATTCTAACCACTAGGCCACTGAGTAGGATTTTAGTAGGATTCGGTATAAAATTGTTCAAAAATGTCGTGCTGCGTATTAAAATAATATGAAAATAGCATTCCATATCGTTTGCCCTAGTTTTAGTGGTAAAACATCCAATTTCCTGCTGACAGTATGTTTGTTGACTACGAGAAGATGATTCTGCAAGAGATTGGCACAGCTTTTGGACAGCTATACTGGTATTCATTTTAAAGTACTAGAAAAAAGGCCAATTTTGTCATTTCATGCTGAACTTTTAGTGCAATTTACAACTAAAACCTCAAGAAAATGGTTACATCGCCAGAAACAACATTGAAAACAGTTTTCTTTTCGTATGATTTGGTTTTCACCAAAAATGTTCGCCAAATGCCGCTTCGGTTTTTGTACGGTTTAACAAAAGTAGTTGGTTTGCCCGTGTATCATCCTGCAGAATTTCATTGATGACTCTGTCTCTGCACTTTTTTTTTTATTGCGTATGACTGCAAAATAAGCCACCATAGAACCAGATAAAGTTGTAAGTGCCAGCATTTCGATAAAGACAAAAACAATATTGAATTGAGGAAGGAACTTGTTACAAAGTACGAAGATGGTGTTATACCTGCTCAGTGGCCTTGTGGTTAGAGTGTCCGCCCTGAGAGGTCGTGAGTTCAAACCCCGGCCGAGTCATACCAAAGACTATAAAAATGGGACCCATTACCTCCTTGCTTGGCACTCAGCATCAAGGGTTGGAATTGGGAGTTAAATCACCAAAATGATTCCCGAGCGCGGCCACCACGTTGTGCTCACTGCTCCCCTCACCTCCCAGAGGGTGAACATCGGGATGGGTCAAATGCAGAGGACACGGATTTAGCGATTAGGAGTGACAGATTGTTTGGTAAACTTATAGCATGTTTTATATGTTATAGTTATTTGAATGACTCTTACCATAATATGTTACGTTAACATGCCAGGCACGTTCTCAGTTGGTTATTTATGCGTCATATAACGTACACTTATTCAGCCTGTTGTCCACTATTCTTTATTTATTTTAAATTGCCTTTCAAATGTCTATTCTTGGTGTTGGGTTTTATCAAATAAATTTCCCCCAAAAATGCGATTTATACTCCAGTGCGACTTATATATGTTTTTTTCCTTCTTTATTATGCATTTTCGGCCGGTGCGACTTATACTCCGGGGTGACTTATACTCCGAAAAATACGGTACTTTAACTTTAATGCGGCTCCCCCTCCACCATTAGAGTCTTCAATAAAGGTAAAAATTATTTTAAATGTCCATTCATCTTTTACATATAGTGGGCAGCCTAGGAGAGACTCTCTCAGCTCTCTTCATCCCGTTAGGAAACTACAACTAAGATGCACGTTACAATCAAACAGCTATTGTGTGTAATTAGTACAATACTTACAGTATAAACACTTTGTATGATTCAACAAAAGACAATTTAAAGGCAAAGACTATTTCCTCACAACGGCATCACATCTTGGACAAACTGACATTGATGCGTATTAGCAAAAGAGTGAAGTGAAGTGAATTATATTTATATAGCGCTTTTCTCTCGTGACTCAAAGCGCTTTTACATAGCAAAACCCAATATCTAAGTTGCATTTAAACCAGTGTGGGTGGCACTGGGAGCAGGTGGGTAAAGTGTCTTGCCCAAGGACACAACGGTAGTGACTAGGATGGCGGAAGCGGGGATCAAACCTGGAACCCTCAAGTTGCTGTCACGGCCACTCTACCAACCGAGCTATACCGCCCCTAAGAGAACCAGAAGTGTAATGAATGGTAAATGGGTCGTACTTGTATAGCGCTTTTCTACCTTTTTAAGGAACTCAAAGCGCTTTGACACTATTTTCCACATTCACCCATTCACACACACACATTCACACACTGATGGCGGGAGCTGCCATGCACGGCGCTAACCAGTCCCATCAGGAGCAAGGGTGAAGTGTCTTGCTCAAGGACACAACGGACGTGACTAGGATGGTAGAAGGTGGGGATTGAACCAGTAACCCTCAGATTGCTGACACGGCCACTCTCTCAACTTCGCCACGCCGTCCCCTAATGAAACAAGATATAACTACTGGAAAGCATTTATTATTATCAGCTCAGTGTTAAATGCCATCCATCCATCCATCTTCTTCCGCTTATCGGAGGTCGGGTCACGGGGGCAGCAGCCTAAGCAGGGAACCCAAGACTTCCCTCTCCCCAGCCACTTAGTCCAGCTCCTCCCGGGGGATCCTGAGGCGTTCCCAGGCCAGCCGGGAGAGATAGTCTTCCCAACGTGTCCTGGGTCTTCCCCGTGGCCTCCTACCGGTCGGACGTGCCCGAAACACCTCCCTAGGGAGGCGTTCGGGTGGCATCCTGATCAGATGCCCGAACCACCTCATCTGGCTCCTCTCGATGTGGAGGAGCAGCGGCTTTACTTTGAGGTCCTCCCGGATGACAGAGCTTCTCACCCTATCTCTAAGGGATACGGCGGAAGCTCATTTCGGCCGCTTGTACCCGTGATCTTGTCCTTTCGGTCATAACCCAAAGCTCAGGACCATAGGTGAGGATGGGAACGTAGATCGACCGGTAAATTGAGAGCTTTGCCTCCCGGCTCAGCTCCTTCTTCACCACAACGGATCGATACAGCGTCCGCATTACTGAAAACGCCGCACCGATCCGCCTGTCGATCTCACGATCCACTCTTCACTCACTCTTGAACAAGACTCTGAGGTACTTGAACTCCTCTACTTGGGGCAAGATCTCCTCCCCAACCTGGAGTTAGCACTCCACCCTTTTCCGGGCGAGAACCATGGACTCTGGACTTGGAGGTGCCGATTCCCATCCCAGTCGCTTCACACTCGGCTGCGAACCGATCCAGTGAGAGCTGAAGATCCTGGCCAGATGAAGCCATCACATCATCTGCAAAAAGCAGAGACCTACACTACCGTTCAAAAGTTTGGGGTCACATTGAAATTATTATTTTTATAATTATAATTATATATAATTATTATACTTATTTTGAAGGAAAAGCACTGTACTTTTCAATGAAGATAACTTTAAACTAGTCTTAACTTTAAAGAAATACACTCTATACATTGCTAATGTGGTAAATGACTATTCTAGCTGCAAATGTCTGGTTTTTGGTGCAATATCTACATAGGTGTATAGAGGCCCATTTCCAGCAACTATCACTCCAGTGTTCTAATGGTACAATGTGTTTGCTCATTGATGATTAGAAAACCCTTGTGCAATCATGTTCACACATCTGAAAACAGTTTAGCTCGTTACAGAAGCTACAAAACTGACCTTCCTTTGAGCAAATTGAGTTTCTGGAGCATCACATTTGTGGGGTCAATTAAACGCTTAAAATGGCCAGAAAAAGAGAACTTTCATCTGAAACTCAACAGTCTATTCTTGTTCTTAGAAATGAAGGCTATTCCACAAAATTGTTTGGGTGACCCCAAACTTTTGAACGGTAGTGTAATCCTGCAGCCACCAAACCAGATACCTTCAACACCCTTACTGCGCCTTGAAATTATGTCCATAAAAGTTATGAACAGAATCGGTGACAAATCAGTGTTAAATGAACACACAAAAATACTGAAAATTGGTACGGTTTAGTACCTGGGAATTGGTACTGTTTCGGTTGAAACATAAAAGGTGAACATCCCTAACGAAGACTCCCAGGAGGATATACACAGAGCTTGCACAGGCACAGTGGCACAATGGTTAGTTTAGTAGATTTTTGTACATTTTCTTTCAAAAAGCCACAAGAAAACACACAAGTTTGCAACGAAGCAAAGACAACATTTTCTTCTGTTACAAGGTATTAAGCTGCCATCAGTGCAGATTTCAAACTTGCAGAGAATTCACTTAGAGGATTATCCCGCATTTGGACAGCTGTCTTTTCACTACGGGGATTTGTCATCAGGCTGTATCCTCTCCCTTAAGAAAAAGATACTTTATCCATTTACGTCTAATTTCCACCTATCTTCCTGAGCAGCAAACGAGGGAATATTAATCTTTATTGACTTGCCAGGAAGAGCGAGAGCGACGAGGGCCTATAGGAAGCCATTTCTTTCTATTATTATGACAGAACGTCATAAGCTGTTTGGCTGTCATTTCATTGGGGGACTTAACCTATGACCTCCACACCTTGTTTTTGTTCCTTCATAAGGAAAATCCCTTCAAGTTTGTGTCTTTTGCTAACGCACGCACGCACACACACAAACTAAAAAAGGCCACCAGGTACGCCGTTGTGGAGTCACACAATCTCCTCACTGCTCAGACCTGCTCCCGACAAAGATGCAATTATAAGGAGGATGGCCTAAAGAGCCCCTGGGTGCTCGCGGCCCTATTCAATAGTCTCCTTTCTAATTACCAGTGCCGCGGGACAGGTGAGGAGTCAGTGAGGCGGAGGGACGCAGCGATAAGATCTTCTCTTTTTTACCTGTAGCCACAACACACACACACGCGCACGCCCACGCACGTACACACGCAGACACACACAATAGCCTATACTGTGGGAGGCCGAGTTACACGCTGAAAACACACCCGAGGTGATTTTCCTTTTTAATTATAATCTTTTAGAAATGCTGAGAATTTGCTTTTTAGTTGAGTTTGTGGTACAGAAAGCAGGGTTATAAGGTGACTGACTGAATTACTTCAGCTGTGTTGAACTTCTTTTTTTTTTTTTTTTAAAGCAAATGCTTACCCAAAATGTAGTAAGTTTGTATGTGTGTGTGTGTATATATATATATATATATATATATATATATATATATATATATATATATATATATATATATATATATATATATATATATATATATATATATATATATATATATATATATATATATATATGTATGTGTGGGAAAAAAAAACACAAGACTATTTCATCTCTACAGGCCTGTTTCATGAGGGGTTTTCCTCAATCCTCAGGAGATTTTTCTCTCTCTATATATATATATATATATATATATATATATATATATATATATATATATATATTTATATATGGTCTGAGGATCAACAATCTATAAATCACAGTCTTTTTTGTTATATTTTTTGTCATATTTTGTATAGTTATTGTAGCTGAGATAGGCTCCAGCGCCCCCCGCGACCCCGAAGGGAATAAGCGGTAGAAGATGGACGGGTCTTTTTTAGAAGTGATTTAAATATATATATATTATATACTGTATATATATATATATATATATATATATATATATATATATATATATATATATATATATATACATATATATATATATATACACACATGCATATGTATGTATATATATATATATATATATATATATATATATATATATATATATATATATATATATATATATATATATATATATATATATATATATATATATATATATATATATATATATATATATATACACAGTATATACTGTATATAAACATATGTATATAAACATATGTATATATATATATATATATATATATATATATATATATATATATATATATATATATATATATATATATACATATATATACATGTATATATATATACACACTACCGTTCAAAAGTTTGGGGTCACATTGAAATGTCATTATTTTTGAAGGAAAAGCACTGTACTTTTCAATGAAGATAACTTTAAACTAGTCTTAACTTTAAAGAAATACACTCTATACATTGCTAATGTGGTAAATGACTATTCTAGCTGCAAATGTCTGGTTTTTGATGCAATATCTACATAGGTGTATAGAGGTCCATTTCCAACAACTATCACTCCAGTGTTCTAATGGTACAATGTGTTTGCTCATTGGCTCAGAAGGCTAATTGATGATTAGAAAACCCTTGTGCAATCATGTTCACACATCTGAAAACAGTTTAGCTCGTTACAGAAGCTACACAACTGACCTTCCTTTGAACAGATTGAGTTTCTGGAGCATCACATTTGTGGGGTCAATTAAACGCTCAAAATGGCCAGAAAAAGAGAACTTTCATCTGAAACTCGACAGTCTATTCTTGTTCTTAGAAATGAAGGCTATTCCACAAAATTGTTTGGGTGACCCCAAACTTTTGAACGGTAGTGTGTATATATATATATATATATATATATCTCATTATCATATATGTATCAATCCATTGTTGATCCTTAGAACATCTTCCGGACTTTCTTGTCCTTTGAGGTAAATTTTTGCTCTATTTTTGGCCTGAACTTCGGTTGTGGAATTATTTTGTCCAATTTTTTTCATGATCAATTTGAATATTTTTGCTTCAAATACCTCCATATACCAACGATACACTCAAAACAAATTGTAGAGCCATAAAGTAGCTAAATGACAATAAAGTTATCAGGGAGTTTAGAGTGTATAAAACATGTTTGCATTCATACAATACTTTTTGTTTCTCAAATCTCTCAATCAACTTCAGTTTTAAATAAAATAGCAACATGTCATGTTTTTTTGTCAATTTTAACTCTAAAAGCCTATATATCATCCAATTTTTTTTTTTTTTAAATTGCATTAGATGAGTTATCCATATATTAAATGTTAAAGAGCTGAGGTACTTGTGTAAAGATCAGGCCTAACCATATACATAAGATTAGTAATACAGTGAAACTTCGATTTACGAACCCCTCTATTTAAGAACTTTTCAATTTCTGAATTTTTAGATCGGGCCAAATGTGCCTCTGTGTGCAAACCATGTCTCAAGTGTATGAATGTTTCATTCATTCATTTATTTTGTCTGCCGCTGGAAGCCTGAGGGCACAGCCATTTTGGAGATGTCAATTCCTGTGCAGTACAGTACACACAAAGCGCTGCCATTTTGGATAGGCAGAGCCCCATACGTCACATCCTGTTTACGCAGTCCATTATTCGCTCGCCACTTTTTCGGTGCGTGTGTTTCTTTTCTGACTATTCGCCAAGTTCTGTCTACTTTGTTTACTTAATATGGATAAAAAAAAGCCAACACATTAGCCTGGAAAGAAGGAGGGAATCGCCGTGGCTTATAGAGGAGCGGAACCCAAACACACCACTTTCATCCTTTCTCTCTGCCTTTCCTGCCTTCTCCGCCTCGTGTCTCTGCCATTGTCTTGTCATTCGACGACAGCAAGGATTTTATTGTGTTATTATTGTGGCAACATGGTTGTTAACATTTTGGAGAGCACCGAAGGGACTTTTATGTGTGCATGCCCGTTGACAGTTCAGCTTGCCGTTGTTGTGTTGTTTGAATAATAAAGAGATTGTTGACCCTTTATCTTGTAACATCGCAAACATTTTTTATGTAGACAATATCAATGGGGTATATGGCTATTGAATGATACCCTTATGGGTATCATCTGATGGCTACTGCACTGTATGTGGACTTTGATAAAACATGCTGCACTTTATATACTTCTGTACTTTAAATGAAGTTGCTAAAATACTGTAACTGGACCGCCCACTGATTTGTAATTCACATACCCTCTATGTATTGTACTTGTATTTAAAATTGTTTATCATTACGTAAATGTAATATTGTTGTGTGTTTTCAATCCTGTGTCATTTTATTGTGGATGTTAGATGCACCATAAAAGGACCACAGATGGAAATTAGCAAGGTGCGAAATCTGGTGCAGACATCTTCTTAATGTAACTGTACATTGTCCTTTAAATAAACAAAATACAAATACAAATCGACATACATAGCCTTCATTCTGCTGCCTCGCTCTTGTCAGATCGCACACAGTTCATTGCAGAAAGGTTCGCTACAAAATGGTCAAGCAAACAAAAAGAGAGCGCCTTAAATGTTTTTGAATTAATCAAAGATAGCCCTGTGCAGGCACTTTGACGGCAGGTTAGTGTGGGTTAGCTGCCTGACAGCAAAAAAGCAACTTGGACACCTACCATTGTGGCTTAGGAGTTACTTAATTTCCATTGTACTGCCTCCTTGTTGTTACACAAATCTGGTCCTCCTTATTTGTTTACCTGATAAAAAATTGTGGACAGGGGCCAAAAATTGCTGCCTTTTCTTTGTGATAAAAAAAAAAAATCCATCCATTGGCATCAACTGCCTCAATGTTGTCAGAGTGCATGCTGTTGGTTGCAGAAACAGCCACGTTATGGGCAAACAAACTAAAATGTGGCGTTCTACAAACCCAGTTTCTATATGAGTTGGGAAATTGTGTTAGATGTAAATATAAACGGAATACAATGATTTGCAAATCATTTTCAACCCATATTCAGTTGAATATGCTACAAAGACAACATATTTGATGTTCAAACTGATAAACTTTTTTTTTGTTGCAAATAATCATTAACTTTACAATTTGATGCCAGCAACACATGACAGAGAAGTTGGGAAAGGTGGAAATAAATACTGATAAAGTTGAGGAATGCTCATCAAACACTTGTTTGGAACATCCCACAGGTGAACAGGCAAATTGGGAACAGGTGGGTGCCGTGATTGGGTATAAAAGTAGATTCCATGAAATGCTCAGTCATTCACAAACAAGGATGGGGCGAGGGTCACCACTTTGTCAACAAATGCGTGAGCAAATTGTTGAACAGTTTAAGAAAAACCTTTCTCAACCAGCTATTGCAAGGAATTTAGGGATTTCACCATCTACGGTCCGTAATATCATCAAAGGGTTCAGAGAATCTGGAGAAATCACTGCACGTAAGCAGCTAAGCCCGTGACCTTCGATCCCTCAGGCTGTACTGCATCAACAAGCGACATCAGTGTGTAAAGGATATCACCACATGGGCTCAGGAACACTTCAGAAACCCACTGTCAGTAACTACAGTTGGTCGCTACATCTGTAAGTGCAAGTTAAAACTCTCCTATGCAAGGCGAAAACCGTTTATCAACAACGCCCAGAAACGCAGTCGGCTTCGCTGGGCCTGAGCTCATCTAAGATGGACTGATGTAAAGTGGAAAAGTGTTCTGTGGTCTGACGAGTCCACATTTCAAATTGTTTTTGGAAACTGTGGACGTCGTGTCCTCCGGGCCAAAGAGGAAAAGAACCATCTGGATTGTTATAGGCGCAAAGTTCAAAAGCCAGCATCTGTGATGGCATGGGGGTGTATTAGTGCCCAAGACATGGGTAACTTACACATCTGTGAAGGCGCCATTAATGCTGAAAGGTACATACAGGTTTTGGAGCAACATATGTTGCCATCCAAGCAACATTACCATGAACGCCCCTGCTTATTTTAGCAAGATAATGCCAAGCCACGTGTTACATCAACGTGGCTTCATAGTAAAAGAGTGCGGGTACTAGACTGGCCTGCCTGTAGTCCAGACCTGTCTCCCATTGAAAATGTGTGGCGCATTATGAAGCCTAAAATACAACAACGGAGACCCCGGACTGTTGAACAACTTAAGCTGTACATCAAGCAAGAATGGGAAATAATTCCACCTGAGAAGCTTAAAAAAATGTGTCTCCTCAGTTCCCAAACGTTTACTGAGTGTTGTTAAAAGGAAAGGCCATGTAACACAGTGGTGAACATGCCCTTTCCCAACTACTTTGGCACGTGTTGCAGCCATGAAATTCTAAGTTAAATATTATTTGCAAAAAAAAAAAAAAGTTTATTAGTTTGAACATCAAATATCTTGTCTTTGTAGTGCATTCAATTGAATGTGGGTTGAAAAGGATTTGCAAATCATTGTATTCTGTTTATATTTACATCTAACACAATTTCCCAACTCATATGGAAACGGGGTTTGTACAATTAGAGTATTTTTTTTCACAAAAACATCCTCCCACTACACATTTATCAAACAAAAAGGAAGACACGTTTTTAAAAGCGAGGAAACTGTCAAATGATTATTAGTGGTCAGGTTATTAAGTGCAATTATCATTTCTTGCTGGAAAACTGTAGTCTCTATAAAAGCATCGCATTGAACATTTGAACCATGTTGCGCCCAAGAAAAGTTTTTTTCCCCCTTAACATTCTCCGTCATCTGATCTCCTTGCCCTCAGGCTCCAAAACAGGCAGGTAGGGCGCAGGTTACGCCGCATTAACCTCGGCACGGAAGAACTTGAGCGACGTAAACGAGTACTCAGTTTTAGTGCGAAACATTGCTGTACTGAGGCACATCGAGGGACATGCGTCGCTTATTGACAGCTTGAATGTGACGGGGAGGAGCGGGCAATCAACGCTGATTACCTCTCAGCTGCCAAACCAGCCAGCCTCACCTCACGTTGTGCACAATAGCGCCGCGTGCTCCTTACACGCCCCTCCATCCCTCGGCGCGTCTTATCTCCTCACATTGTTCTCTGCTTCAATACCTTTGCCTCTGGCGCACGTCTCAACACTGCCACTAAGCCACAGATTCATGATTAGGGGCATTCTTCTTCTTCTTAGCCTGCCTTTCTATCACTGATCTACATTTTCTTTCCATTCCAGTGACAAAAAAGTACTTAAGAAAACCTCCTTAGAGGAGAAAGGGGAAATGGCTGACCAGTGCGGAGGCGGACTCACCAAAGGCGGCAACTTTGATGAGGATGGCGTGGAGGTCAGATGATATCATCTCAGCGAGCAGCGACTCCTGGTCTCGGCGCCATAGGTAGGCTAGAGGCTGCAAACCAAGACGCAGACACCTGTGGGGGTGTTGGGGGTCAGGGGAAAGTAAAAAGCCAGAAGGACTTCAGTCATAAGTAAGTCAAAATGCAGGTGTTGAGCTTCAGACCCAGATAAGTTATTATAAAAACAGAAGCACTGTGTGCATTGTATAGGACTTACACATTTTCAACACGGACCCGCTGGTAATCAGAAAGAATAGCTCCTGCAGACACAGCCTCAACACCTTCTTTTTCCTGTGGAGAGGATGGAAGTTTAAATGCAAAGTTAGTTTTTATACAATGCACAATTATTAATCAAGTGTACATTTTAACCACATTGTCCTTTTTCGGAATACTTTTTAACACTGCAAGATGCATATTGGATCCAATTAGGGGCAGAGAACTCCATTTCAAATCAGACGTAAGTCAGCAAGCTGGAGGTGGAGTGACTAGTATGGTTTGGTGTTATTAAAGGTGACTTTTACATTAAAATTAGGCTTTCAAATGATGTTCAACATCGAACGCATCACTCTTACTTGTTCGCTGCACTTTCAAGATTAGAGGCACCCACAATGTACTAAACCCAAAACCAGTGAAGTTGGCACGTTGTGTTATTCCTAAATAAAAAAAGAATACAATGATTTGCAAATCCTTTTCAACTTATATTCAATTGAATAGATGCAAAGACAAGATACTTAATGTTCAAACTGAGAAACTTAACTTAAAATTTAATGGCAGCAACACATTGCAAAAAAGTTGGCACAGGGGTATTTTTACCACTGTGTTACATGGCTTTTCCTTTTAACAACACTCAGTAAACGTTTGGGAACTGAGGAGACACATTTTTGAAGCTTTTCAGGTGGAATTATTTCACATTCTTGCTTGATGTACAGCTTAAGTTGTTCAACAGTCCGGGGTCTCCGTTGTTGTATTTTAGGCTTCATAATGCGCCACACATTTTCAATGGGAGACAGGTCTGGACTACAAGCAGGCCAGTCTAGTACCCGCACTCTTTTACTATGAAGCCATGCTGTTATAACACGTGGCTTGGCATTGTCTTGCTGAAATAAGCAGGGGCATCCATGATAACGTTGCTTTGATGGCAACATATGTTGCTCCAAAACCTGTATGTACGTTTTAGCATTAATGGTGTCTTCACAGATGTGTAAGTTACCCATGTCTGCGGCACTAATACACCCCCATACCATCACAGATGCTGGCTTTTGAACTTTACGCCTATAAAAAAGTAAAGTACCAATGCTTGTCATACACACACTAGGTGTGGCGAAATTATTCTCTGTATTTGACCCATCACCATTGATCACCCCCTGGGAGGTGAGGGGAACAGTGAGCAGCAGCGGTGGCAGCGCCCAGGAATCATTTTTGGTGATTTAACCCCCAATTCCAATCCTTGATGCTGAGTGCCAATCAGGGAGGCAATGGGTCCCATTTTTATAGTCTTTGGTATGACTCGGCCGGGGTTTGAACTCACAACCTACCGATCTCAGGGCGGACACTCTAACCACTAGGCCACTGAGTAACAATCCGGATGGTTCTTTTCCTCTTTGGGCCGGAGGACACGACGTCCACAGTTTCCAAAAACAATTTGAAATGTGGACTCGTCAGACCACGGAACACTTTTTCACGTTGCATCAATCCATCTCAGATGAACTCGGGCCCAGCGAAGCCGGCAGCATTTCTGGGTGTTGTTGATAAATCACTTTTGGTTTGCATAGTAGAATTTTAACTTGCACTTACAGATGTAGCAACACACTGTAGTTACTGACAAGTGGTTTTCTGAAGTGTTCCTGAGCCCATGTGGTGATAGATTTTAGACACTGATGTCGCTTTTTGATGCAGTACCGCCTGAGGGACCGAAGGTCCGTAATATCATCGCTTAAGTGCAGTGATTTCTTCAGATTCTCTGAACCTTTTGAAGATATTATGGACCGTAGATGGTGAAATCCCTAAATTCTTTGCAATAGCTTGTTGAGAAATGTTGTTCTTAAACTGTTCAACAATTTGCTCACGCATTTGGTCACAAAGTGGTGACCCTCGCCCCATCCTTGTTTGTGAATGACTGAGCATTTCATGGAAGCTGCTTTTATACCCAATCATGGCACCCACCTGTTCCCAATTAGCCTGTTCACCTGTGGGATGTTCCCAATAAGTGTTTGATGAGCATTCCTCAACTTTCTTAGTCTTTTTTGCCACTTGTGCCAGCTTTTTTGAAACATGTTGCAGGCATCAAATTCCAAATGAGATAATATTTGCAAAAAATTTAGTTTTCCAGTTCGAACGTTAAGTGTCTTGTCTTTGCAGTCTATTCAATTGAATATAGGTTGAAAAGGATTTGCAAATCATTGTATTCTGTTTTTTTTACGATCTACACAATGTGCCAACTTCACTGGTTTTGGGGTTTGTACTAAAGAAAGGCAGGCTTCACCACACATCTTAAAATATCGTCTGGTGCTCTTTCAACTATTTGTCAGTCAGCTACAGATGCGGAAGCTGCAAATTATTTTCTTTTCTTCCAGCAAACAGGTTACGCTAGTATGATGTTGGTAAAATGTGAGTGCAACGTTAGAACTGTAACTTACATAGCTATGCTAATGTTGCTAACGTTTGTGTCCTCCTGTCCAACACCTTATGTATGTATATGATATATGGTATCAACTACATGAAACAAGTGTACACAGTATGTAAATTGTAGGGTTGCGTGACATGGACAATAATATACGATATAAATTATATACAGTACAGGCCAAAAGTTTGGACACACCTTCTCATTTAATGTGTTTTCTTTATTTCCATGACT
Source organism: Entelurus aequoreus (assembly GCF_033978785.1). NCBI lineage: Eukaryota > Metazoa > Chordata > Actinopteri > Syngnathiformes > Syngnathidae > Entelurus > Entelurus aequoreus. Next base: position 19,458,853 of record NC_084733.1, read on the forward strand.
ATTTACATTGTAGATTGTCACTGAAGGCATCAAAACTATGAATGAACACATGTGGAGTTATGTACTTAACAAAAAAAAAGGGAAATAACTTAAAACATGTTTTATATGCTAGTTTCTTCAAAACAGCCACCCTTTGCTATGATTACTTTTTCGCACACTATTGGCATTCTCTCGATGAGCTTCAAGAGGTAGTCACCTGAAATGGTTTTCACTTCACAGGTGTGCTTAAAGATCAGATCAGTGGTTTTCAAACTTTTTTCACGAAGTACCACCTCCGAAAACACTTTGCTCTCCAAGTACAACCATAATGACCAACATTAAAATACAGTAGCCTAGCAAGCCTAAATATTCATTGAAAACAAGGCAGAGGTTTTATTTAATAAGTATATTTTATGTTTGGTCACTGTACATTTTGAACAGTAACACTATGTTTGAATATTTAATTAAGCGATTCTTTGGCATACCAACAGATGGAGCTCGCGTACCACAGTTTGAGAAACACTGATACCGATGTTAAAGGCCTACTGAAACCCACTACTACCGACCACGCAGTCTGATAGTTTATATATCAATGATGAAATCTTAACATTGCAACACATGCCAATACGGCCGGGTTAACTTATAAAGTGCAATTTTAAATTTCCCGCAAAACTTCCGGTTGAAAACGTATATGTATGATGACGTATGTGCGTGACGTCGATGGTTGAAACGGAAGTATTCGGACGCCATTGTATCCAATACAAAAAGCTCTGTTTTCATCGCAAAATTCCACATCTGGACATCTGTGTTGGTGAATCTTTTGCAATTTGTTTAATGAACAATGAAGACTGCAAAGAAGAAAGTTGTAGGTGGGATTGGTGTATTAGTGGCTGGCTGCAGCAACACAACCAGGAGGACTTTGAGTTGGATAGCAGACGCGCTATCCGACGCTAGCCGACGCTAGCCGCCGACCGCATCGATGATCGGGTGAAGTCCTCCGTCGCTCCGTCGATCGCTGGAACGCAGGTGAGCACGGGTGTTGATGAGCAGATGAGGGCTGGCTGGCGTAGGTGGATAGCTAATGTTTTTAGCATAGCTCTGTGAGGTCCCGTAGCTAAGTTAGTTTCAATGGCGTCGTTAGCAACAGCATTGTTAAGCTTCGCCAGGCTGGAAAGCATTAACCGTGTAGTTACATGTCCCTGGTTTAATAGTATTGTTGATTTTCTGTCTATCCTTCCAGTCAGGGGTTTATTTCTGTTGTTTCTATCTGCAGTTAAGCCCGATGCTATTACGTTAGCTCCGTAGCTAAAGTGCTTCGCCGATGTATTGTCGTGGAGATAAAAGTCACTGTGAATGTCCATTTCGCGTTCTCGACTCTCATTTTCAAGAGGATATAGTATCCGAGGTGGTTTAAAATACAAATCCGTGATCCACAATAGAAAAAGGAGAGAGTGTGGAATCCAATGAGCCCTTTTACCTAAGTTACGGTCAGAGCGAAAAAAGATACGTCCTGCACTGCACTCTAGTCCTTCACTCCCACGTTCCTCATCCACGAATCTTTCATCCTCGCTCAAATTAATGGGGTAATCGTCGCTTTCTCGGTCCGAATCGCTCTCGCTGCTGGTGTAAACAATGGGGAAATGTGAGGAGTCTTTCAACCTGCGACGTCACGCTACTTCCGGTACAGGCAAGGCTTTTTTTATCAGCGACCAAAAGTTGCGAACTTTATCGTCGATGTTCTCTACTAAATCCTTTCAGCAAAAATATGGCAATATCGCGAAATGATCAAGTATGACACATAGAATGGATCTGCTATCCCCGTTTAAATAATAACATTTCATTTCAGTAGGCCTTTAATACTATGGGCAAATTGCAATATTGAAAGTTGATGACTAGAGGATTGATTGATATATCGATTACTAAAAACTAGGAGTGTAACGATATTGTAGATACCGCTGTATTGCGGTTTCAAAGTTCTCGCAATAATGTCATGACGTCTTTTTTTTTGGGACAATTCCCCAATAATATCGTACCGTGGCCTTAATACTGTGATAATATCGTACTGTGAGATTTTGATATTGTTACATCCCTACTAAAAGTACATTGAACTGTCTAAATTCCAACACACTATTGTGTGACCTATTTAAAATGGTCAAAAAGACACACTTTGAACTGCATACTTTCTTCCATTTCTACTCCTTGTACTTAAAACGGCCAGGCGTGCAATATTTTTAACCTATACATCACACGCACGCACGCACGCACGCACGCACGCACGCACGCACGCACGCACGCACGCACACACACACATACACACACACACACACACACACACACACACACACACATTCTTGTATTTGTTACATTCTTGAGACCTCCAAAAAATGCCTACTTCTTTAGGACCACCCTTTCTAGATATATAAAGATTTGTATTTACAACATTATATATACATACTATGCAAATAGCTAAGCTTTTAGTTAATAATTATTTTTTTGGTTTGTTTGTAATTGTTTTTAATCATCATTATTTACTTAAAGTTATTACAGTATGCCTCTATATACATATTTATTGGTTTTTTTTTCATTCATTTTGGCCAAAGGGGTCGCATTTCAATTTCTTACACACACTTGTTATTTCATATGTTGGCCAGAAGGTGAAAACTTTTAAAACCGACACACAGTCAATTTTAAAACATCCCTCATTTTTGAGACCACCCTAATTTTGATAGATTTCACCACCAGGGGTGCAAATGAGACATTCTGTATTAGATGCAATGGTTTTCCGTATTGGGACCATGATTTTCGGTTCTAACTTGTTCACCGGTCCTCCTATGGAATGTACTTTTCCTTGTTGTTGTCTCAAGAAGGGTATAAATACAAGAACACACACACACACACACACTGTGCCTCCACCGACACACACCTGCAAATTCATTAGAACATTACACGGGTTGTAATTAGAATGCCAGGCCGGGGCGAGCAGGGATGGAGCGGTCTCCAGTAAATTACCTTGTAGACATTATCAATTTCCCTGGCTACTGGTCCTTAAGATAACCCTCCCAGCCCTCCTCCTCCCTCTTCCACCCGGCGCTCGCTTCCTGCAATTTTTCTCTGCCTGATAAACATGCTGATTAAAGCGAGCAGCGTGTAAACCTTTGATACTTTCCTAAATGAAATCCATGCCCTGCCTGAGGCCTGATGCAAGGCTGCACACTAACACACACACACACACACACTCTAAGTAGGCATTCCTGTTAATCAGATAAAATATGTAGTGTGTTTTTTTCCCGGTTTGGGTGCAAAGACATTGTGTGCTGGTTAAAAGGAAGTAGGGGAACGCACACTAATAATTAAAGGTCTAAAAAAACAAAAACATTTTAAGGCACCTGGTTTCAGTGTGTTTCATTATGTAAGCAAGAATGGATTAAACATTACAGTCAATTTTACTGGCCGGTGACAGTAATTAAGTCGGACTGATAGCATGGCAGCCCGGCATAGGAGCTGAGGGGGCTGCAGGCACTGTCATGTAATTCGAGGTAAGCCTGGGGGGGCCGGCGCTCTCTTCTAATGCAATGATAACCCTCTGCCTAAATGCAACTGTCACTTCCTAAAGAGTCAAATTAGGGAGTGGGATGAGGACGGACGAAAGAAAAAAAAAAAGGGATAAAAGATAGGACGAGTGTATTGAGTGAGATCATTTGCTCAGGCAGAAAACTGCAGGGATTCAGGACTTTGAGGTTGGGACGTGGCCTCAGTCAATTACACGGCTACTCTCTTTCCTGGCTCTGGTGAGATGACATTATGCAGCCTTAAAATGTGGCAGGCCAACTTCTTACGGTCGATGCCAACGACAACAAGCCACATAAATCGCATATCTTTATACTGGAGACTGTTGAAACTGGACCAGTCGTTTGAGAAGCAGCTTAGGAAAATGGTTATTCTTGGAGGTTTTCGTCACTGTAACAGCGGCCATGAGTTGGAGACAAGTAGGAATGACAGGGCAGCTAATTCTGATGTGGAAGTCATTCTATATATAGAGTAGTGGAACCCCCATTTACAAACTTAAAGGGGACTAGGGTTGGGTATCGTTTGAATTTGAACGATTCCGATTCCGATTCTTGGTTTAGATTCCGATTCCTGGCGATTCTCGATTCCGATTCTTTTAAGAGGCAGGGTCAAAAAAAAAAAAGTTTAGGATATTTTAAATGAGCTAGCTAACCTAGTCTTTCTGAATGAAATAGTCTGACATTCTCCATCAATTTTAATTTGATTAACTTTTTATGAACTTTACTATAAATTCCTCACAGGGCTGTTTTCAACTAGAATATAAATATCAAATCTATGAACTTGAATATAAATATTATAAATTATGAATACATTTTCCCGGGGGTACACTTTCCTCAAGAGAGCTTTATTTTTGAAAACCTCATGAAAACACATTTACACATAAGTGTATGATGCTGCAGGAAACCTCATGAAAACACATTTACACACACAAGTGTATGATGCTGCAGGTACTTAAAAATGTTACAGTGCTCCCACTGATGGGCTAACCTGGTGCAGAAAAGCAAATAAACAATTAGAAACAACTTGCAAAACCCAGTCCAGATTAGCAGCAGGTACAGTATAAAATCAGAGACAGTTCTTGTTTAGGAAAATGACCATATCCGCCTTCTCAGGCAGGATGCGTGAGCGTTCTGGACAGATAGTGTCTCCTGCTGTGGAAAATACACGTTCGCTGGGTGTGGAAGAAGCTTGAACGCATAAATAGGAGAAAGCTAGATCTGACAGCAAAGGATAAGTCTTTTGTTGGTTCCACCGGACCACCACCATGCAGCAGGGTCGTCAGACATAAGTATCGGTGGAACGTCCTGGTATATCTGCAGCTCTCTCCACTCGTTTCTTGATGGACATGGCGCTCTGTTATTTCGCGGTTATTTCATTTTTTTTTGTAAAGTAAAGCCACACTTTCGACCGTCGACGCCCGCTATCCATGCTTGAGCTTGACTGACTCGCTCGGCTATGCTAACACTTCCGGCGGTGGGCGCTTCTTCGTTGGTGTTCAGCGGCTTCTTCTTCCGGTTCGGCGGACATATTTTTTTCCGGTCGGCGGACTAGGTATCGAAAATAGGAATTGAAATTTAAACTTTTGAATGATTCCGGGAGAATCGGAAAGTTAGTCCCGGTTCCAATCGATACTCGATACCCGACCCTAAAGGGGACCTATGATGCAAAACTAACATTCCTTACCTGTTGGTACCTGTTTTTGTGTATTTGGGATCTGTATAAGTCCCGAAAATTTTAAAACAAACCATGGACGCATAGCAGAGAGATACAGAAAACAATCTTACTTTCTTACTTCCTCCAAACAAGCAGTTTGGAATTTGTCCCAATTGTGACGTTTTTTCCCCATCAGTCACGTCAGCAGATTATCCATTTATGGTATACATTTACCCAAAGAGCTTTACGAGAGTCCGCCTTTGTAGTTCGACACTGAAGTCAATAAGCTCCTTATTTTTCTCTATTCTCTTGTTGTGGGGCAGGGTGGCTCGTACATGCACATGCATCCTCCGCTGTAGCTACACTATATTGCCAAAAGTATTTGGCCACCTGCCTTGACTCACATTGGGATGTCACTTGAAGTGACATCCCATTCCCATCGGGATTAATATGATGTCGGTCCACCTTTTGCGGCTATTACAGCTTCAACTCTTCTGAGAAGGCTGTCCACAAGGTTGCGGAGTGTGTTTATAAGAATTTTCGACCATTCTTCCAAAAGCGCATTGGTGAGGTCAGACACTGATTTTGGTCGAGAAGACCTGGCTCTAAATCTCCGTTCTAATTCATCCCAAAGGTGTTCTATCGGGTTCAAGTCAGGACTCTGTGCAGGCCAGTCAAGTTCATCCACACCAGACTCTGTCATCAATGTATTTATGGACCATGCTTTGTGCACTGGTGCACAGTCATGTTGGAAGAGGAAGGGGCCTGCTCCAAACTGTTCCCACAAGGTTGGGAGCATGGAATTGTCCAAAATGTTTTGATATCCTGGAGCATTCAAAGTTCCTTTCACTGGAACTAGTGGGCCAAGTCCAACTCCTGAAAAACAACCCCACACCATAATTCCTCCTCCACCAAATTTCACACTTGGCACAATGCAGTATCTGTATCAGACATAAAAAGGGGGTAACGGATCAGCTTTCTATTCAATAACAATTTCAAAACAACAGCACCTAGCTAAACTGTCCTCCCTTCCAGCCGCCTTGCTGACATGCACACACACTGTCACAAGCCCTGTGGGGCACTCACAGTTTGAAATCGCACAACTCCTTAACCTTGCAGATAATGGGGGACAATCAATTCTACCTTTAAATCGCTTCAAAAATGCATTCAAAAACCGTCAACGATACATCATTTATGTTCCGTAACTTGTATAATAACCAAGCTGTAGCAACATTGTTATTGTAGAGCGAACACTGAGGAAATATTTTTCTATCGTAGTAACACATCGGCGTGCTTTGCTATTAGCCGTAAAAGCTAACTACGGAAAGAGATAAGCTTGCTTCTACAACAACACGAAACGCGTTTGGGTTTGTAATGCACAACACTGCGATACGACACTAATATTACTGACTGAAAAACATGAACAATCATATTAAAGTGTCTGTAAAATATTAGCCCACATTTCATGTTTTGTTCGCACACAGCTAGCCAGACAGCGTATGCATTGTTGTTGTACCAACACACATGGCGTTCTGCGTGTATCATGATCGATTTTAAAGTGACTCACTCGATGGACAGTTGCTCGTCTGGTCCAGCTGGCCGAGGACGTTTCCTGTTGATTTTGGATAAGCACTCAATTTATGTCGAAATAGCTCAGCTCCATGTTCTATATGTATAGCATCAAAACTTCCTTATGGTCCAACGTCTCACTCTTCCTTCGTGCTCGCTTTTATAAGCAGCAGTTCATCCTCTGTATATTTAGCATAAAAAATATAAGGTTGTAAATCCTAATTTGTCCAAAAATAGTCGTCTTCGTCGTCTGTTACCAAGTCGGTCATGATTGGAACACACACTCGTGTTTGGTACCGGAAGTAGGAACACACATGTTGCCAGAAGTCAGACGTGCGCAGCTATGGAAACAGAAATCAATGCCCGGAAAAAATCAGTCCCGGGATTGACTAAAATCATCAAAATACAGTAAATAATGAACATATTACATATTGTTATGAACGCATCTGTTACTACATTATATATAGAATTGCAGCGTGTATAAGAACGTTGCTGGAGGGTTCTGAAGGTGATTTAGGCCCCTTCTACACTAAGCCGGCTAAAGTTATCCAGGGTAAATCCCACCAAACCTTATCCTTGTCCACACACACACACAATGGTCGTTTAAAACCCCCTTGCCCCCTCCGTCAGCCGGCGCAACGCGACCTAATACGCACGCACGGAAAATGCGCACGTCATAGTCACCTCCAGTGTTGCTTTGTGTGCAAGTTCTTAAATCTGAACAATATCCAGTTGTGGTATTTCAATTAACTGGAATCCAGTGTGCTGTGTAATAAAGAACATTTTACATCAATCAAACTAGGGATCTAGATATCTGGTCAGGACACTCCTCACTCTGTTGCCTTCACCTTCATTGTCCATTCGTTTTTGGTGACTTTATATACTCTGGACCTAGACGTTGAGTCCGCGACATACATGGCGGACAATAACTGATACAGTCTGCTTTGCCAGTCCAAAAGCATTCGCCGTTTTCCGTAGTCTTCCCTTGACGACCAGGTAATACAAAGCACACGCTACTTTTTTTATCACATCCACGGGAGCCCGCATTGTCGTTGATTCTCCTTCGACAAATGGACAAAGTTTTTTGGTAAGTAAAACCACAGCTGACCTGGACGCTCGAAAGTTCTCTTTCCGTCTGAGAAGTGTTGTATCCGAAATAGCTGCAATCGCTTTCTCTTAATGTATTCATGTTTGATTTCCACAAACGTCTGTACAGACGGAAGGAGAAACACGGCATGTCTCGATGACTCGCCTCCATATTTCCAGTGGTTAGCTCCGAGTTACAAAACCACTTTATAATGAAGCTGGCTGTGGCGCGTTCTTTCTAACGTCACTTCCTGTGTGGGGCGCGGTCTTTCTGGCGTCACTTCATGAGCTATACAAAGCTAAGAGCCGGAAATTCAAAAAATACACGCCACACTTACCCGTGTAAAAAATTGTCCGAGGAGGGTGACCTTAAACGATAGTTTAGTGTGGCTGAAACGGGGCTTAGGCTAAATAATTATTTGTTTAAAGAGTTACCCGGCTTAGTGTAGACATAGCCTTAGAGGGCTTTGAAGGTTACAACGGTGACTCCCATTAGCCACATCTTTCAAGTGTTTTTATCATCTTTAAAATTATTTTAAAAATACACACAAGTGTTCTTGTCTGAATGATTGTGAATGATAGGCAAAATTCCAGAAAAGCCCACTTCCCCTTTAAAGATGCAATTTCTTTCACACAAACCTGAGCTGTGTCCCAAATAATACCGTGACCTGTGTTCTGTGCTATGCATGAATATAAGGTAGCCAAGGTTCAAAGTTATTAGGATCCCTTTGAACTCACTAAATCTGCAGAGATCTTTTCTGATTCACGTTTGCCGCTTCATTAAAGGCATATTCACCTGATGCCGGACCCCAGGCCCCGCATTAAGTGACGCCCCAAGCGGGACTAATTCTGGGGCGACGTTGTGCAACCGCATAACCCTGTAGCAGGCCCGCCAGGAGGAGTCCTAAACAAAGGGCCTGGGCCCGGCTAACTGCTGTCCTCTCCATCAGGCACAAAAAGCTATTAATGAGGATCTATGGCCCAGAGCGATGGACGCCCTCTGTCCCCCCAGCCATGTCCATCGGGGTACTTAGCCCCATGCAGTCATTAACTCCTGTTACTAATTGTCAAATTCATTAAACTCCTCCTTCACACACCCCCACACACACAGATTGTCTCCTGTGAAATGGACGGAGAGGACTGAGTTATTAAGATGTCACCTGCGGGGAAGATTAAGGCCAGTAGGCCTGCTCTGCAAAAGAAACTATAGGACCATTAAACTCAGTGGCAAGGTTGTGTGCGTGATATACTTTGTGATTATATATACATTTATCTTTGCAAAGATACAAAGGACCTGCTCAAACATTTAGAAAGACACTTATTTGACCTTAAGGTCGGTAGGTAAAACTGGGTTTTGAAGATGCGACTTTCTACAGGTTTTTGATTTTAAAAATACAGTTGAAACTCCACATAGAGAATAACGGAAATACCATTTTTTGGTTTCATGCTCAAACCAATACCATCACAATACCTTTAGACTAGGTTTATACTGCAGGCCAAAGTGGCCAAAATCAGATTTTATAAAAATCAGATTTTTTTCCAGCTGACTGATTGTACAGATATTAAAATAAGTTCCAGATCTGGTTAAATGTTTTTTCTGTAGTGGCAAAAAAATAAAATAAACTTAACTCAAATAACCACAACAAAGTAAAACACACTGTACTTCATTCCTTACATGTTAACTGAGCCAAATTCTTACAAGATTTGCTGCCATCACATATTGTGAAGTTTTGTTTTGTCTTTTGGGGAATACTTCCCATAATATTTTGGTTGTATTCGAACGTGTATGACTTCAGACTTTTTATTGTTGTTTTTTTCAAAGCAGTCAAAAACAGCACTACTAAAAACATTTTGGTAGTCCACTATTTTTAGTTTCTTTAGGACAAAAATTACCAGAAAAAAAACATGATAATTTAGCTGAAAGGCATGAAAGTGCATAATAATGAAATGTATGCCTATTTTGCTTTGTATTGTAAAAATGTATTTCGGACATGTTAAAAAAGAAGAGAATGACACCTCCACCCCCCCAAAAAAAACATAACAATGATTAATAAACAAAATAATACAATAAATAACATAGTGATTTTTCGAACATGTTTACAGTTACAGGTTTACAGTTTCACATTCCAACATGTCCAAAAAGGAGTAGGAAGAAGCAGAGCTTTTTTAATGTGGCTCTCATGTTGTTTTTGTTCCTGTTTGAAGATTGGTTGATATAACCTTATCTAAGGGCCTGTAAAATGCTTGTTAGCTTCTTTTTATACGCGTTTTACTTATTTTCTGCTTTTATAAATCTTTGTGTTATAAATATTCGATATAATGTATACTTTTGTTACAAGCATCTTTCAATCCCTTGCTCATCCATAATTGATTGTTCCTATTTTGCTTCTTACAAAGTTGTTTCCATGGACAACACATACTGTAGATCTATATAATTTATAATTTGTCTTGTTAAATGCCATCAGGTTATTCAAGTTAAATACATACACCCAAACAACTGTTTTTTTAAAGAAACTTGCCTAATACACTGACTAAATGTACAGTCTGTGCGATATTGAAGAGCTATTAAGAGCAACCGAGGCAATTACAAAAACCATGAAATATTCAAATGTCTATATTCATGTTGAATACATCACAATTCTCATTAGCTCGCTCCCAATGGCTGTCACTTTGAGGTCTTAATTATACAGCCTAACAATACAAAGCTCCATTTAGCCCAAATGCTGGGTTTCCAAAATGCACCCGAGTTGACGGATCTTGACTATTATGGACCGCCTTGACAGATATTTCCATGCAAAAAGAGGAAAAAAAAAACATATTTTTATGAAGTCCAAACTTGTTGTTGTGCACTTTCCATTATGTTATTGCCTCTTGCATGTGGCGGGGCCTCAGTGTGATGGCGAGGAGGAGGAGGAGAAGAAGAAGGCGACAAGGTGGGGAAATTAATTAAAGTGGTTTTGAATGACAGCTTGCTCAAGGGCATCAGGGCGCCATCACACGCTCCCCATCACTGTATTGTCATCGTCATACCGACGCCCCCTTCTAACCCCGATTCTCCGCCGCCCTCCTATTACACACCTCTCTCCGTCTCCTCCTTGTCCCAGGCTCTTCCAGGACCCATCAAATAAGTGACTGGACGCAAGGTGCTTTTAATGTTCTCTCCATTAGATCAGCTCTATGCGCCCATAGTCATGTAATGTAATGACATGGTGAGAACACGGAGAAGGGGGTGGGACCAGCTCAAATACATGTAGTACAGGGGGGACAGGGCCAGCTGGGGTCAAGTGATTGTGTTTAATGCAATGCGGACACAACGTCCTGGGGCGTGTTTGGCTGTCCTGACAACTCAGACGTGCCAAAGTGACAGCTAGCTTAGTCACAGAGGGCGCCGCTTATTTGTTTTAAATCTCCGTTCTCGAAGGCGGACATACCCCCAAGGTGACTCCGAAAGTTAAACAAGGAGTGAGAAAAGACATAATCCGATGTTTTGCTTAAATCGGGACGTTCTTGGTTGTATCTCTAGGTCAGAGGTTCTCAACTGCTCTCACAGACTTTCACAAAAGTGAAACCACGCAAATGTATTGCACATTCAAAATCATTAGTAGAATGGAGGCTTTTCAGAGGGTGAGATGACTCCTGGAAATTACTGGCTTAGAAATGCCAGTGTATTGATGTGTGTGTCCAAGTTAAAGGAAATGTCTTCTTCTAATGGCTTTATTACAATCTTTGGCAAGCTAGGTGACGTTTGATGTGGTCTATAACGGCACACAACGGAAAAGCAGTCAATATTACATACAGATAATGTGTCATGAGACATGCAAATATAAATCAAATTAAGAGTTCTTAAAGGAAATTAAATGAGCTCAAATATACCTACAAATGAGGCATAATGATGCAATATGTACATACAGCTAGCCTAAACAGCATGTTAGCATCGATTAGTCATGCACTGACAAAATATGCCTGATTAGCACTCCACACAAGTCAATAACATCAGCAAAGCTCACCTTTTTGCCTTCACGCTAAACATTAAAAGTTTGGTGGACAAAATGAGACAAAAAAGGAGTGGCATAAAACACGTCTTGGAAAATTGGAGAAAGTTATAAATGTAAACACCCTTCGGTGAGTTCAACGACCGCCAAAATTAGTAGGACAAAACGGCGCTCGCCAAATAGTCTCTAATCACTGAAGCATGTTTAATAGAAACAGTGTGTTTTCTAACAATTAGGGAGGTTTGTGTCATGTTTGTCCTCCTACAGAAACCATATTAAAACAAAAAAATATTTTTTTTCCTCATCTTTTTGCATTTTCATAAATTTTTTAAAAAGCTCCAGAGAGCCACGAGGCCGGCGCTAAAGAGCCTCATGCGGCTCTAGAGCCACGGGTTGCTGACCCCGGCTATACAGTGTGAAGCTGCTTCTAAATCACAAATCCTCACCTCCACCTCCTTACATGTACGGGGAATAGCTTAACATTCTACAGTGCACACCGCAGGAGGATATGCTAACCACTAAGTTAGAGCTGATCTTGAACAGAGGTGGGCGGGTCAATACAAATATTGACAGTAACTGTCAGGACGTGGACTTTTGTGCAGTTTCCTGCGTGGATTGCTTTCCCTGTGTGCAAAACGACTTGACTGGACATCGGATGAAGGTAAAGACATATTTTAATTCTAACAAAGTACAAAACAAAAGGTGCGCACAAGGCGGAGAACAAACTTGGCTATGAAAATAAAGACTAGCCCAAAGGCAAAACTATGGACGTGAAACAAATAACACTTACTGTGACAAGAAAGAACAGCATGAACTATGATATCAAGAGAAGCATGGGTATCATCAGGTAGCATGCGTAGTAGAGGGTAATGTCGCCAGGCCGACTGCCTGGCAACTGCAAGCTTAAATAATGTGTCATGATTAGTGTCAGGTGCGTGAGTCCAAGTGTGAAACAGGTGAAACTAATGGTTGTCATGGTAACAAAGAAAGGGAGTGAAAAAAGGAACTAAAAAGAGTCCAAAAACCAAACAGAACATAGCCAAACAAAAACATGATCAACAGACATGACAGTAACGATACCAAGTTATCATAGCCGATATTTTTTATTGCCAAAAAATATGTTGTTATTTTTCACAATCTCAGGAAATAAATCCCAGGAAACAAGGGGACTTTACGAGCAAACACCAAATTATTTAAATCAGAAACATTTTTAGAAAATCAATGAAATATTTAATTGATATTGTTCCACTGCCATCCTGTGTTTATGTCTGACAGTAATTGTAATACAAAAATTTAATCATTCATTTATCTTGAACATTTTACGTATCAGTTTACCCAAATTTGTAGTATCCTCCAAAACTAATGTAAAGTATCCAAACAACCGAATAATAAGTATATATAAGTGTATATATATATATATATACCGTAATTTCCGGACTATAAGCCGCACCCGACTATAAGCCGCACCAGCTAAATTTAGGGGAAAATACAGATTGCTCCATATATAAGCCGCACCCGACTATAAGCCGCAGGGTTTTGATGTGTAATTAGCGTAGTATATAGTGTAATTAGCGTAGTATATAGTGTAATTAGCGTAGTATATAGGGGTTCCTGCTACCACGGAGGGGATTGTCGGGACAGAGATGACTGTTTGGGAACACAAAGCGTCCCATTTATTAACAATAAATCTTTCAATCAAACTTTCACATCTTTGACATGGCGAACAGCATTCGTGCAGAGTACAAATAATACAACGCTGCAAAGTAATACAAAGTGCTCGCCTGTACGTTATCAAAATAACCAGCCTACCGGTATATGAAAAGTCAGTCTTTAATCATTGTGTCATCGTCTTCCTCCTGCGTACTAAAACCACCCAAATCATCTTCGTCGGTGTCTGAGAAGAACAGGCCGTATATAAGCCGCACCCTTGTATAAGCCGCAGGGACCAGAACGAGGGGAAAAAGTAGCGGCTTATAGTCCGGAAATTACGGTATATATATATATATATATATATATATATATATATATATATATACAGTATACACTTGTAAATGACGCAATTTATTCGCAAAAAATAATGATTAAAAGTGACTTTTTCCTCCAAAACTAATTCCAAAAAAAGGATCAGTCACAACAAGGTGCGTTAAGTGAAAACGAATATGATGAAAAAATAAGACCAAGGCTAATATTTCAAGTAGTGAGACCTCCAGCATCAGAGGCTCTACATCTACATGTTATCAATGATAATAGATTATTTTATGTTTGTTGAGTTGTTCTCAATTAACAATGACTTGAGAATATTCTTATGCTACAAAAATTGCCTGTATAATTTTTAAATAATTTTCTTAAGAAAAATGTTGAAATCCCAACAAAGTGCGGCTCTTTCAGAATGCCCAAATTCTCTGTATTTGAATTCAGCGGTTCCACTTTAACCATCTCTCTCTGACAATGTTTACTTGATGGCAACAAGTTCTAAGTCCAAGTCCTGCAGAATTACGCCCTGTTGTGGATCAAAAAATTATCTGTGGTTCTCTGAAAGATCGCAAAGATCTCATCTTTTAGTTATTAACCGGGTCTTGCATAACACTACAGATGAGAATTATAAATCAATGAGTAAGTATTTGGTCGTTCGTAGTTTTAGAATTAGCTTTTTGTAGCTATGTTGGGGTTACTTTGTGTAGTCCCTACATGTCAAAAGTGATGGACAATTCAAGGGATCAAGGTTCTTTCTTTGACTGGTCATCCCTACTATCGGTAACCTAAGAGTTATACCTTCCCAGGCCAAAGACGTTAAGTTGATCTTAAGTCTGGGAAAATTCCACGCTCATCCGCAAGTTTGCCAGCTTGTTCCGATCAACTATAAATTGTGATTATTAACTGCACTCAAAACGAAAAGCTTCAAACAATGAAGCAGTGTATGACTTGACAGGTGGGCTTAGCGGCTGTCTTTGCGAAGCTCCAAAATCTTTCAGAGTCACTCTCTTTGGTCAATTTTGAGGCCTTCCTTCCTGAGCAGCTGTTGACAAGATGGGTCTGCTGAGCTCACGGCTAGTTGTTGCGACACATCCTGCGTCAGTTCAAGTGTGGTGGACTCAGAATAACAAACTGCTGACACTGTCTCATCAGCATGATGACTAGGAATGCTTATTAGGCTAGTGACAGGCCAACAAGAATTGATGTTAAGATGTTATCTAACAAGCAAATACATAGACTTATTATTCCTCTATAATAACAGAGCAGTCCAAGCAAAACATCAGAAAAATATAGGAATTTCTTTAAAAAACCTTCAGATTAAGTTTCCTCTTGGATATATAAGGATACATAAACATGGACTTAGCCAGAAATGAGGCCAAAGCAAGCACAAAGACCTAGTTTTAGCAGTCCAAGGACAAGGAAGCATTCCATATCAACAACATGCATGGAAAGGTAAACATCGAGAGTTAGGGGAGACAGAAGGTAGCTTATCTATAGCCTCTTTTCATACAGAGATCGGTCAAAATGGCTGCATCAGAGCCAGAAACACAATATTTGTTTGCCTTTTATACAGAACCCAGAAAAAATGGGATATAACTGCAGCTCTGTGCGCTTTCACACAATGACGTCAAGATTTCCATGTTTTAACGTATGACATACTTCACAGTGACAATTGCTTTCAACACAGAAAGGATTTTAAAGTTCACATCATTGGGTAGGTCACTTGCTTATAAGTATTTGATTTACAAGCCGTGAAATCTAACATATCAGTCTCTCCATGATTATTGCTGGCTTTTTCTGTGAAAGTTGTGGCAAAAGTTGCAAAGAAACATAAAATCCACTTGTGAATGAATGAATTTGGTATCATTGTCTTAAGTGTTCTTTGTAACCTTGACCTAAAAAATGTTTTAAAAAATTGGAAAACAAATACTGTACTGGAGGGACTCACAAACAGTTTGTTGTAAGAACATGTAAGCACCAGGGTCCTCGGCAGTGGACACTTGTATTTTGCATGATAGGTATTTTTTCTTTACGAAATTCCTTACTCTGACAAAAGAAAAGGATAAAAAACAAAAAAACCTACTGTAGACCAAGAACAAATGTCCACTCAGAGGATGCTGATTCTCAGGAGACTATGTCAAAGTTTTATTCTGCATTTAAGCGGTCTAATCCAACTTATTTTTACATGATCAACTGGGAGTGTTTAAACAAACACAGGAAATGATGCAACAGCCCCAAACATTGCTGGCTTTTCTTCTCACCACTAAGAAGATAATGTTTTCTCTAGCCTTAAGTCCAAAAAAACCATAATCCCAGCTGTGTCACATGAGATATTATGTTGAAGACAGGACATTTCAGGACAGAAATCAAAGATGGAGTCTCATTCCGCAGAGAAGTAAACCACGTCAGTTGCTTTTCATGGTTCGTATCAGCCGGTGAGTCCACCGAGGGTACACACGCTGATTTATAAACTCACACACGCACACACACACATACAAACATGTAAATGTTTTTTCTGGTGACGTCAGGTTCCAGACTGTTGGCATTTTAGCTGTCCTGCAGCGTACAATACAGTACAGTCGCTCTTTATGGACAATCCACTTTGCCCTTCCCCGGAGAGCAACTGGAGGAAAACATAGCAGTGATGCTGGTTTAAGCCGCTCTCCAGACTCCAGGCTGTGTTTTTCTACAGTGGCTTATGCTTTGGAAGGTAATGGCGCTTGCTACAAATATTTCTTGTGAGGAATGGCTCACAAAAGTAAAACAAAGAAGGACTCCTGAATACACAGTATGTCACGAAAGTGAGTACACCCCTCACATTTCAGCAACCGTTTTCTTATCAGATATACCGTATTTTACGGACCATAGGGCGCACCAGATTATAAGGCACACTGCAGATGAATGGTCTATTTTCTATCTTTTTTCATACAAAAGGCGCACCGGATTAAAGAAGTCATATTATTATTTATTTTTTTCTAAATGGAAAACACTTCCTTGTGGTCTATATAACATGTAACGGTGGTTCTTTGGTCAAAATGTTGCATAGATTATGTTTTACAGATAATCTTCAAGCCGCTTTCTGACAGTCGCTTCAAGATGGGCCGTTTTGTTGGCGGGAAACAACAACAAGGCAGGAAATGCGTCCCGTGAAAAAACGTCCGACCGGAACTCTAATAAATAAAGTTCCTTGGGTCAATAATATAAACTCACTACACCGGTATGTTTTAGCGCTTTCATGGCGAGTTTACTGACAAATATAAGTAAGAACTTTACACTACTTTATATTAGAAATGGCAACAGCGGAGGATGAATGCCCCATAACAAGTAGATAGAGAAAAAGAAGAAGCCTAACGACTATGTTGTCGGCACGGACTACAAAGGCGGACGCACACAATTTTTCAGCATTTATGAAGATCCCAAATACAGATCAGCAGGTACCAGAAGGTAAGAAAAGTTGCTTTTGCATAATATTGCGAAACAAAACACCAGATAATATATCTTATCTTATACACACACCATAATAATACTCGTATGTTTAATGTGCCGACAATCCACCAAGCGGAGAGGCTTCATAGCTTACCAAAGTCGTACTAAAACATTTTGATAGATTTTTGAGCGCCGTGTGTACAGTTCTATATTTTCAATGGAACATATAAAATGTTGGTGTTGTTTACTTGAGTGATATTGCCATCATATCTCTTACCACGTATCTCTTATGTTTAACTGCCATCTACCGGTCCCATTTATAATTGCACCATGTACCAAATAAAATTGCTTCGAGGTCGGTTAGCAAAACCAGAATTATTCTGTACATTAGGCGCGCCGGGTTATTAGGCGCACTGTCGAGTTTTGAGGAAAAAAAAGGATTTTAAGTGCGTCTTATAGTCCGGAAAATACTGTACTACATATACTACTATACTACAGTGTGCAGCATGAGTTATTATCCACAGAAAATGAGACAACACACAGCTATTGTTAGGGATGGGAATCAAAAAACAGATCCCAGTGTACCAATTCCTTGGAATCACCATTTTTTCAAATGATTCTTTTAACAGATCTCCCGGGTGAGGATGACGTCATCACGCAAGGTGTGTAATGACTTCAGACAGCAACACGGCGGCGGCCGGGCAAAAGAAGCGCTCCGAAGTTTGCCGACATTTTACAAGAAAAGATTGCAACTTTAAGCTTACCATGGCATTTTTAATACTATGTATTCTTTTATTAATAACACTTGCTTTCCCCTTTATGTTTACTCCCTTGTGAAGCTGATGGAAATGTTAATTTCTCTAGAAGGAGAATAACGTATCTTTCTACTGTATGTTCTTTCAGCATTTTCTCAAGCACAATTCAACTCAACTCAAAGTACAATTCCAGCAATAAAACATCAGTAGAAGAGGACAAACAATAAAATACTAGCGGCTTACCTTCTTTTTGAGTGCCGGTATCTGCGAGCGTGAAGTGGACCTACACTTCTGTGTTTACGATTTAAGCTCCATAATGTAGACATGGTGTGTCTGGCCCAAGAAGGAGCCGCAAAGTCCTGGTGACACAACTATAGCAAAAAGTGGTGAAAACCTGGACAACACGTAATGTACAGATTCTTGTTCTCTATGTTTTACAATAAACATATACTATGCAATATGAAATTGCCATCAATCTTCTGTAGGGGACATCAGCAGACCCACCTACATTTTGGAGCTAAATGTTCCAAAATATACTGAAACTCGCTAGAAAACAGGCCTGAAATTAGTAGCGTCTATTCTGGGTGGAATTTTATTTGTAGGCATAATTTTTAGGTCCAGAAATATGAAGTAAGTCCCATTGTTTTCAGCATTAGATGTGCCCTTTTTCCTAAATTTGGGGTGAAAATAACAATGTTGATTTATTGTCCAAATAAAATAAGATCAAGACAACCATGAACATGCGCAACCTCCCCATTGGAACAATGTCCTATAGTGCTGAAGTGTTTGTGGTTCATGCGCTTTGTGCGGCGAGATAAGCCTATCAGCTTCCATCATCACTAAACAAGATTGAGCAAAGTACATTTAGCAGGGAAATACAAACAAATTACTTGAGGCCAGGCTCTATATCTGCTGTTTGCGGAGACCCGTAGCAGGGAAAGGGTCTAAAAGATCTTGTTCCGCCACTTCCACACGGGGCCAGGCAAAACAATACGCTATTATCTCTGCACTAATGCTGTTCTGCAAGTCTCAATTCCGCTGTGTCACACTGTAAACACAAGGAAAAGATAACAATGGCCGTAGAGAAGCAAAAACTTCCTTGAAACAAGTGGTGCGATTGTCCCCAAAATTCTGTCTGCTTGTAAGCTCTTTCCAATAACAGTGTTCAGCGGTACCCTTGCACCGCAAACAAGCTTGCATTAGCTCTGGTTATTGATTGGCTCTCCTAAACCCTCGCCGGTGACCCCTCAGGTCATGATTTATGTATTAAGCCGCTTTTAAGAAAAATCCATTTTCCTGTTGAGCCGCCCCCCCCCCGATGAACGCCTAATGCGGCACCGTGCCGGTAATCAGAGAAGGGGCTGTATGTTTGATTTTGACACCCCCAACACCACCCGCCCCCTCTTGCAGTTCACACCACTGCAACTTGTCTTCCAACACCTCAGCTCTCGAATCGATATAACAGAGCTCCCGATTCGACTGGAGATTTCTGCATCCTGCCGCCAGCCTAGTTGCTGCACACCTTACCTCGAACCCTGGCAGCAGCATAGAGCTTGATCGAAAAAGGCCGAAAGAAAGTGCAAAGACAATGCAATAAAAACAAAGCTCAAGGACGAATGGGGATGTTTGGATTGTTGCTTGAAGCGCAACTCCTGTCTGGTGATGTCAGTCACAGTGAATGAGAACATTTTCTAAATAATGTACCAGATTTTCCTATACAATGTTATGCACTTCAATTAGGCAAAAACTTACATATTTTAGTTGTGGCTTGTTCTTTTAAAATTCCTCATTTATATGTTAGCAAGCAGGAGTATGCAACAGTTACTTAAAGGCCTACTGAAATGAATTTTTTTTATTTAAAAAGGGATAGCAGATCCATTCTATGTGTCATACTTGATCATTTCGCGATAGTGCCATATTTTTGCTGAAAGGATTTAGTAGAGAACATCGACGATAAAGTTCGCAACTTTTGGTTGCTGATAAAAAAAAGCCTTGCCTGTACCGGAAGTAGCGTGACGTCAAAGGTTGAAAGGCTCCTCACATTTCCCCATTGTTTTCAATGCAGCGAGAGCGATTCGGACCGAGAAAGCGACGATTACCCCATTAATTTGAGCGAGGATGAAAGATTCGTGGATGAGGATGTGAGAGTGAAGGACTAGAGTGCAGTGCAGGACGCATCTTTTTTTTGCTCTGACAGTAACTTAGGTACAAGCTGGCTCATTGGATTCCACACGCTCTCCTTTTTCTATTGTGGATCACGGATTTGTATTTTAAACCACCTCGGATACTATATCCTCTTGAAAATGAAAGTCTAGAACACGAAATGGACATTAACAGTGACTTTTATCTCCACGACAATACATCGGCGAAGCACTTTAGCTACGGAGCTAACGTGATAGCATCGGGCTTAACTGCATATAGAAACAAAAGAAATAAGCCCCTGACTGGAAGGATAGACAGAAAATCAACAATACTATTAAACCATGGACCTGTAAATACACGGTTAATGCTTTCCAGCCTGGCGAAGGTTAACAATGCTGTTGCTAACGACGCCATTGAAGCTAACTTAGCAACGGGACCTCACAGAGCTATGCTAAAAACATTAGCTATCCACCTACGCCAGCCAGCCCTCATCTGCTCATCAACACCCGTGCTCACCTGCGTTCCAGCGATCGACGGTGCGACGAAGGACTTCACCCGATCACCGATGCGGTCGGCGGCTAGCGTCGGATAGCGCGTCTGCTATCCACCTCAAAGTCCTCCTGTTTGTGTTGCTGCAACCATCCGCTAATACACCGATCCCACCTACAACTTTCTTCTTTGCAATCTTCATTGTTCATTAAACAGATTGCAAAAGATTCACCAACACAGATGTCCAGAATACTGTGGAATTTTGAGATGAAAACAGAGCTTTTTGTATTGGATTCAATGGCGTCCGAATACTTTCGTTTCAACGATTGACGTCACGCGCATACGTCATCATACATAGACGTTTTCAACCGGAAGTTTAGCGGGAAATTTAAAATTGCACTTTATAAGTTAACCCGGCCGTATTGGCATGTGTTGCAATGTTAAGATTTCATCATTGATATATAAACTATCAGACTGCGTGGTCAATAGTAGTGGGTTTCAGTAGGCCTTTAACCTTATTCTGCAAGATTTTGCACAGCAGGGTGTCATGATCTGTTTCTGGTTGCCCTGTTTCCCATGTGCTCGTTTGTGTCCTGAGTTGCACCTTTGTCTTGCCCTGACCCTGATTTCCTCAAATCAGCTCTCTCCTTCCTCTTGTGTATAGTCTAGGTGTATACAGTGGAGCAAAAAAGTATTTAGTCAGCCACCGATTGTGCAAGTTCTCCCACTTAAAATGATGACAGAGGTCTGTAATTTTCATCATAGGTACACTTCAACTGTGACAGATAGAATGTGAAAAAAAAATCCAGGAATTCACATTGTAGGAATTTTAAAGAATTTATTTGTAAATTATGGTGGAAAATAAATATTTGGTCAATAACAAAAATTCAACTCAATACTTTGTAATATAACCTTTGTTGGCAATAACAGAGGTCAAACGATTACTATAGGTCTTTACCAGGTTTGCACACACAGTAGCTGGTATTTTGGCCCATTCCTCCATGCAGATCTTCTCCAGAGCAGTGATGTTTTGGGGCTGTCGCCGAGCAACACGGACTTTCAACTCCCTCCACAGATTTTCTATGGGGTTGAGGTCTGGAGACTGGCTAGGCCACTCCAGGACTTTCAAATGCTTCTTACGGAGCCACTCCTTCGTTGCCCGGGCGGTGTGTTTGGGATCATTGTCATGCTGGAAGACCCAGCCACGTTTCATCTTCAAAGTTCTCACTGATGGAAGGAGGTTTTGGCTCAAAATCTCACGATACATGGGCCCATTCATTCTTTCCTTAACACGGATCAGTCGTCCAGTCCCCTTAGCAGAAAAACAGCCCCAAAGCATGATGTTTCCACCCCCATGCTTCACAGTAGGTATGGTGTTCATGGGATGCAACTCAGTATTCTTCTTCCTCCAAACACGACGAGTTGAGTTTATACCAAAAAGTTCTATTTTGGTTTCATCTGACCACATGACATTCTCCCAATCCTCTGCTGTATCATCCATGTGCTCTCTGGCAAACTTCAGACGGGCCTGGACATGCACTGGCTTAAGCAGGGGGACACTGCAGGATTTGATTCCCTGTCGGCGTAGTGTGTTACTGATGGTAACCTTTGTTACTTTGGTCCCAGCTCTCTGCAGGTCATTCACCAGGTCCCATCGTGTGGTTCTGGGATTTTTGCTCACCGTTCTCATGATCATTTTGACCCCACGGGATGAGATCTTGCGTGGAGCCCCAGATCGAGGGAGATTATCAGTGGTCTTGTTTGTCTTCCATTTTCTGATAATTGCTCCCACAGTTGATTTTTTCACACCAAGCTGCTTGCCTATTGTAGATTCACTCTTCCCAGTCTGGTGCAGGTCTACAATTTTTTTTCTGGTGTCCTTCGACAGCTCTTTGGTCTTGGCCATAGTGGAGTTTGGAGTCTGACTGTTTGAGGCTGTGGACAGGTGTCTTTTATACAGATAACGAGTTCAAACAGGTGCCATTAATACAGGTAACGAGTGGAGGACAGAAGAGCTTCTTAAAAAAGAAGTTACAGGTGTGTGAGAGCCAGAGATCTTCCTTGTTTGAAGTGACCAAATAGTTATTTTCCACCATAATTTACAAATACATTCTTTAAAATTCCTACAATGTGAATTCATGGATTTTTTTTTCACATTCTGTCTCTCACAGTTGAAGTGTACCTATGATGAAAATTACAGACCTCTGTCATCATTTTAAGTGGGAGAACTTGCACAATCGGTGGCTGACTAAATACTTTTTTGCCCCACTGTACATGCTCCTGGCCTGTCAATCATTCTGAGTAGTTCAACAAATCAGGATGCGGGGAATTCACAGTGCCCTCCTACTACAACCAAGCTCCCATGTTGTTCCATGAACAATCATGCGTGAGCATTGAGACAAAGACCGAAAATCAGTAAAATTGCCGTCCATTTCAGAAAAAAATGGTTTCGAGGTGTGCATAGGGCACTTGTAATGCAGATATACATTATCCAGAAAGAGTGTAAAGACAAAACTCATCTCATTTCCAAAACCGATGACAAGCTATGAAAAATGTCTTTATTGGCTCAAACTTGTGGGAGACATCATTTTCAGCTCAATGTGAAGAATATCAACAAACTGTTTGTTCAAAGTTTAGTTCAATAAGTAAATTAAAAATTTAACATTCAGGAAAATTCATAGTACCAGCACACACAAAGGATTACACACTTTCCTTTTTTCAAGTTGTTTTGATCGTCGACGACACGTCTATTTGTGCCATTACATGCCTACTGAAAAAACGTTTAGTTTTTCTTTTTAATGAAGGATAAAGCGCTAACTTGTAAATAAATGATAAATGGGTTATACTTGTATAGCGCTTTTCTACCTTCAAGGTACTCAAAGCGCTTTGACAGTATTTCCACATTCACCCATTCACACACACATTCACACACTGATGGCGGGAGCTGCCATGCAAGGCGCTAACCAGCACCCATCAGGAGCAAGGGTGAAGTGTCTTGCCCAAGGACACAACGGACGTGACTAGGATGGTAGAAGGTGGGGATTGAACCCCAGTAACCAGCAACCCTCCGAGTGCTGGCACGGCGACTCTACCAACTTCGCCACGCCGTCCCCTTGCGGTGAAATGTAACAATTTATACATAACTTCACTCCTTTCATATGGCTATGTATCAGGTTGATTACAGTTAGTAACATAAGGCACCTTCTATTGATCGCCAGCACTTCACATCAACACGCACGTTGCAATTTCCGCTTTCCGGAATATGGATGTTATTAATGTAGCCTTTGGTTAAGTATCAGCCCCGTCTTATGTGATTGATTCGAAAGATTTTCAGCATCACTATGGAAGGATATTCGGAATTTGTTTAACATTTGTGCCACTGATTGCTCATCGTCTGCCATCTTTGACGAAAGAAAGCCTGTAGGTCATGACAATCATAACCAAGGGGGCGCAGTCGCAAGTCAGAAGCGTGCATTGGGTTGTCTAATTAGTCTGCCTATTTAGTTCTCAGTTTGCCGTCTAGTCTATGTCCGGTCGTCATGCGGTGAGTTCCTCTTCAAGCTAGTGTTAGCGTTCATGCTCATAACTTTTCAATTGGTTTTGTGTGTTTTAGACATTTCAACTTGGACATTTCGGATCTTGAGTTACTCCCATATTTTTTGAAAAAAGATTTCTAAGCAGCACTTCATGGTGGCTTTGTCCTTGCTACCGTGCATTTGGGTCCACCTCATTTTGGCTTTACTGATCTTTAAGCACACATATATTCTCTTGGGCGAATTATAAAAAAATATTGGTTGTAGTATCGACAAGTTGTTATTATTAAGTCTATTGTGTTTATCGTCAGTAGTTTATGTACAATGTGTCAATCCTATGACTCCTGGGAACTAGCGTCCTCTGCAGTGAACATTTTGTTGATGTTGTTGTTGCCATTCTGGAAAAGAATAGCCCCGTTATGCAAAACAAAAATTTCCATCTCATATGAAAGTGGCTCTTAGGTAAATAACTAATGTATATAATTTGTTGTTTAGGTCTTAAACTAAAATGTTCTTGAGTCTGTTCATTCTTTTTTGTTCTGACCCATTATGTATTGGTAATGTTAAGAAATGAAACACTTTTCTTCCATCTTTCTCGCAGTTCAAAATGAAATGTTCATGGAAGACATTGAAAGGGTTTCTACAATGTATAATGTATGCTAATTCCATAAAATGTGTTTGGTCTGTGCTCTACTGAGTACGATTCTGGGTTATGGTAACAATAAATACAGAGCTCGATGATTTTGGAAGACTTCCTCTTACTCATGTTGCTCTATTAACGGTCAATATCAACTTCTTTATATACTTTACAAATAGTTATCTGCAAAAGATGAAATCTGGATGTTCTAATCTGATTATCTTTCCCCATGTTTCATAAAATGTACGAGTATGAGGGGAGAAAATGCAAGTTGAAACTAACATTTCCATCCTCTTCAACGCCGAGGCTCATGGTGACAGAGATGTCACGCTGTTGTTAATTAAATCTGTCCAAAGGGGAACGTAGATATCATCTATTGTTCGTCATCTCTCTAATGAGCTTAAATGTCTTTGTATGCCTTCGTCACTCTCAAAAGGTTACGCAGTAGTAGATGTCACCAACTACGAAAAAACATTGCAACGTGAGGATTGGATGCATGCCATTTTTGACTTAAATGACCTCAAACTTCTTGCAGCTTGACCTAGATGACTGTGCTGAAGTGCTAAAGCCACCATTGGATTTCTTGCTGTTGCAACGCTATACAGTATATAAGACCACCTGTGAGGTAAACTCTTAAAGTGGTCATATCATGACATGTTTTCTACATTTAAAACACTTCCTTGTGGTCTACATAACATGTAATGGTGGTTCTTTGGTGAAAGATTTGCATAGATGTTGTTTTACAGACCAATTGTTAAGCCACTTTTATGCTCCCTTTAAAAACGGTTCATTTTGAGAGGTGGACTTGATAGATACAGCAGAAATGTTTTGTAGTTTTTTAGCTTTCTTGCTTTTATTGTGCACTATGGACTTTGGCGACCGTTACACGCCATCTGTTTTGTTGTGACTTTCACTGCAACGCAACACAACATCCCAGGTGATATAGCGCGATATAGCGTGTGTTAGTTGTCAGCACCAAAAAAAGAGGTGAAGATGCGGCCGAACGAGAGAGAGAGGATGGACTCAAGCCCAGCTGACGTACAGGTTGGAACTATAAGCTGGCTAAGGTTAAACTTCTTCCGAGTCTGTAACTTTCTAATGCTAGATCCTGGACACATACATATGTATATTGGCAATAAAAGGCTTTTATCTTCCATATCAAGTATCTCTGCTGCACAGCTGCTTCGAGTTGTAAACATTGGAGGCTCAAGGGTCTAAGCTAAGCTACGAGCTACATTGCGAACGTAATAACGGACTATATAACTTACTCGTCTATTGCCAAACACAATAGGCACTGATCCAATTAAAAGTAGTTTTTAGGAAAATAATGATTTATTTTGCCGGAGGACGGTGATGTCTTACATTAGAAGACTAAGCTACCTACACAACAACTCGAGCTAACAATTTTTAACTTACTGTTACTACCGTACGTTTCATTGTCTCCTCCAATGCCATAAATAGTAGTCAACGAGCCCGCCATTAAAAGTAGTTTATTGGAAAATCCATCTTCATACTTGTGCAGGTTTCTGAAGCAGGACTCTTTGAAGTGCTTTGCACACACGCAAAGAGACTTCTTCAAAGTTGAAATGGCATTGCCATGAATCATATAAGTTAAACGAGAGGCACTTTCTTACTTCAGATGAGACTGAACACTTGTGCAGTGAATTGTGCTGATTAAAACAAGCAACAACAGAGCATTTTCGGTCTTTGTGTCGTACCATGGGTATTTTGTCGTTAAGACTACAAATGCTCGAACATTACATAAAATGACAGATTTACGCAAAACCCCCTAGTATGTAGAGAGATATCCGCAGACATCACAGGTCTCAAGAAATGTCACAGGTCTGACAAATTCCAAATGGGCTGTTTGGAGGAAGTAAAAAGGGAGGCAAGATTGTTTTATAAATATTTCTTCAATGCCTCTATGGTTTGATTTCACATTTTAGGATGTATGCAGATCCCAAATAAAAAACAGTAGGTACCAGTATGTAAAACAAGTTGGTTTTGCATAATAGGACCCTATAATAAAAAGTGGAAAAGAATGTTTCATAACTGTGTTTGTTTGTCAATTTGCTTTTTAGAAAGCAGGCTACTTTCGATTTTTTGAAGAATGTTATTATGATTGTCGGGGTGGATGCTCCTATTGAAGCGATAGGGAGGTGAAATTATGGAAATCTTACAAACCCCAAAACGAGTAAAGTTGGCACGTTGTGTAAATCGTTAATAAAAACAGATTACAATGATTTGCAAATCCTTTTCAACCTATGTTCAATTGAATAGACTGCAAAGACAAGATACTTAATGTTCAAACTGGAAAACGGAGTTATTTTTTGCAAATATTAGCTCATTTGGAATTTGATGCCTGCAACATGTTTCAAAAAAGCTGGCACAAGTGGCAAATAAGACTGAGAAAGTTGAGGAATGCTCATCAAACATAATTGGTAACAGGTGGGTGCCTTGATTGGGTATAAAAGCAGCTTCGATGAAATGCTCAGTCATTCACAAACAAGGATGGGGCAAGGGTCACCACTTTGTGAAGAAATGCGTGAGCAAATTGTCGAACAGTTTAAGAACAACATTTCTCAACGAGCTATTGCAAGGAATTTAGAGATTTCACCATCTACGGTCTGTAATATAATCAAAAGGTTCAGAGAATCTGGAGAAATCACTGCACGTAACATTGAATGCCCGTGACCTTGGATCCCTCAGGCGGTACTGCATCAAAAACCGACAGCAGTGTGTAAAGGATATCAGCACATGGGCTCAGGAACACTTCAGAAAACCACTGTCAGTAACTGCAGGTTGTTGCTACATCTGTCAGTGCAAGTTAAAACTCTACTATGCAAAGCCAAAGCAATTTATCAACAACATCCAGAAACGCTGCAGGTTTCACTGGGCCCGAGCTCATCTAAGATGGACTGATGCAAAGTGGAAAAGTGTTCTATGGTCTGACGAGTCCACATTTCAAATTGTTATTGGAAACTGTGGATGTTGTGTCCTCCGGAACAATGAGAAAAAGAACCATCTGGATTGTTCTAGGCGCAAAGTTCAAAAGCCAGCATCTGTGATGGTATGGAGGTGTATTAGTGCCCAAGGCATGGGTAACTTACACATCTGTGACGGCACCATTAATGCTGAAAGGTACATACAGGTTTTGGAGCAACATACTGTATATTGCCATCCACACAACGTTATCATGTACGCCCCTGCTTATTTCAGCAAGAGAATGCCAAGCCACTTGTAAAAACAGCGTGGCTTCATGGTAAAAGAGTGCGGATAATAAACTGGTCTGCCTGTAATCCAGACCTGTCTCCCATTGAAAATGTGTGGCGCATTATGAAGCCTAAAATACCACAACGGACACCCTGGACTGATGAACAACTTAAGCTGTACATCAAGCAAGAATGGGGAAGTATTCCACCTGAAAAGTTTCAATAATTGGTCTCCTCAGTTCCCAAACGTTTACTGAGTGTTGTTAAAAGGAAAGGCCATGTAACACAGTGGTAAAAATGACCCTGTGCAAACTTTTTTGCGATGTGTTGCTGCCATTAAAATCTAACGTCTATTTAAAAAATTAAAAAATAAAAACTTTCTCAGTTCCAACATTAAATATCTTGTCTTTGCAGTATATTCGATTGCATATACGTTGAAAAAGATTTGCAAATCATTGTATTCTGTTTTTATTTACGAATTACACCAACTTCACTGGTTTTGGGTTTTGTAGATTTTCCCTTTTATCCACAGCCTCACCCACAATGGAATGGGTTCATGCAAAGTTTTACGCAAACTGCTAATGCTATCAGAGCTCTAAAATACTATGATACTACTGTATGTGCAAATAACAACAAAGCTAGTGATTGCCCAAAACTTTGGTGCAGTACGATTTCTTGCACAAGACTATTAAAACACTGTACAAGCAGCTCAGTGAAGAAAAAGAGCGACGAGCAAGCAAAAGGAGCCGAGATGAACTTGTCATCACATAACAGAGCTCCGCGTCTACCTGACCTTGGACACACACACACACACACACACACACACACACACACACACACACACACACACACACACACGCACACACACACACACACTTGCACAAGCAGGGGTCATGGGGCACAAAGAGCCCCTGTGTCAGGTCAGAGCACAGTAAGAAGGATAAAGGATTTGAGGGATGTGATATGACTAATATAAGGGCTTCTGCAGGCCTTCGGGGTGGGGGGATGGACGGAGCGATACAGCCAGGGGTGACTGACACTGCTGATCTGTATCACACATCACAGCGGATCACACACGTGAAGTATAGAAACACACATGGGGTAGAAGAAGAAGCGAGCCGATCATATGGGGATTAGGATGATACTGTATAAATAATTATTTCGCATTACAGCAAAATTTGGTGCACTATTTAGGTGCAAACCAACAGAGGCGCTGTTGATTCAGAACATTCCGACAGAGATTCTATTCTCCTTTCACTCCTCGATTGCAACTAATTTTTTAGATCGCCAACCCCCCATGCTATGGAAGTTAGCACACGGGCTAACAAAATTATCATTCTAGCAGTACGTTAACTGTGTTCCTATTCAACAGAATGACTGCTATATCACCTTTCTCAACAAGAATGGGTAAGTTGAAGCAACTTTATTTTGTTTTAGCTGGGTCTCAAGCTTTGCTGTTCATCTGTCCGCCATTCTATTTCTGTTTTTGTTTTGTTCAAAAAAAAACATAAGAATATGGCAAAGCAGAAATTATTGAACCAAGACAATTAATATGGCAAAAAAGTCAGAATTTTACAGGTACAAATAACAATTTAGGACAATTCGGTCATAATTACATGATCATAAACATATACCTGATTAGGGTTGCACAACAGGCAATTTACAATAAAAATGATGACGATGACGATAGTCGATAGATACATTTTATTGTCATATCGTTATAATGTACGTTGATGACACATTCCCTCTGTTCCATGAATTAGACAACGACAATCCAACAAACACATCATCAATGCAATGTAGTGTAATTCCCAGCGAGCGCGGCTAACATCCCTCCGCAGTGCGAAGCTGCGTTCTAAGTCCCTAATCCCTTCCTCCATAAAAATAATTTACAAGTACTGGTGTACTACAGGACGAGGAATAGCTAAACATGCTGTAGAACAACATAGAACATGACAAAAAGCCATGCGAACCGCTAAGATTGGGTGGATAGGTACAAATCTTGACAGTAACGATACCAGGTCCTGTATCAGTAGATACGCAATACTACAGTGAATACATCAATATGTTTTAGTATCACAAAATAGTTTTTTTTTTGTCATTTTTGTTATTGTTTACAAAGTCAGAAAAAAGTCCCTGGAAACAGCAGGGCTTTAAGGGCAAAAACTATATAATTTAAATTAGAGCCAATTGTAGTTTTTGCTTATGTTTAGTTATTTTGCACTATTGTATGTAATAAAACGAAATAAATAAATAATGTACATCTTTAATTGATACTGCAACCCTGCCATCTTGTGTTTTCGTCTGATTACAATTGTCATCACAATTTTAGCATTCAATGATGGAAGTGTAGATGACATTGTTTTTCAACATAGCATAACAAGATATGAACAGTAAATTATCACGTTGATAAATAATAGTATTGCAGAAGATAATACAACCGCAAATTATGCAATATGTTACTGTCACTAGAAGCTTTATTAACATGTTTTGAAATTGTTCCATTATCATTTATATGCCAAAATTAATATATCGTGGTATATATTGTTAGGAGGCAGCAATATATAGATTTTAGGCCAAATTGCCCATCCTTATTCCTGACCACTAATCACATAGGTATTTTCAACATATGTTTTATATTATACGTTAGGTCAGGAAAAAATACAGAGGCTATGTCATCCCTACAAGCCTGTTTCACAGGTTTCCCTGCTTGCTCCCTGGGGATTTTATAAAATAAACAAGAGATTTTATACGAGCAGGGAAACCTGCGAAACAGGCTTGTAGGGATGATATAGCCTCTGTATTTTTTCATGACCTAACGTATATTCCGTTGTACCCCGGTATTGAGCACTGTATAACGGATAAACCACAGAAACCTTGACTATTTGTATTTTTATTATATTTAATTGTAAAATGGCCTAACTGTTGTGGGAATTTTGACGTTTACTTGTTATTATTCACCATAATTAGAATGTATTCCTATTAGATGAAAACATATTTTCCTAGAAAAAATATAACAATTTAGAACATTGTTATTAAATTACAATGTTTTTGTTTGTGTAATTTTCATGGTATTCTTTTCATAATTCCTATATACAGATTTTCTAAAACACATACCATTTTTTTTTTCTTTTCAGTATACAGAAAAATTGCACCCTAAAAACAATAACATTTAGGTCAATGTAGTTCATCTTTAAAGGACACACAAATGCCGTCTACTTCAGCGAAAGGGCCTCAGTCCAGCCCGAAGCCAGAAATAGAGAGGTCTTCTCCTTCAAAGATGAGCACCTTTCAGGATAGGACAGGGGTTCGCCGGCTGTCCCGTGCACGTCTATCAGGTTACGCAGTTCAAAGGCACGCTGCCACGCACGGCCAGCGGTGAGAGCAAAGAGGCCGAGGATAGGGCGCCATTGTCTCGCTGTCATTAGCGCTGCTGCCAGCAGATGGATGGCTCATTTTTTTTCTTCCCTATTATTATTGGGAGTTTTTCCCCCCTTCCCCTTCTCTCTGTCAACAAAAGCTTCAGAAGAATATGATCTCTTCCTTTGACTCTTTTGAACGGTTCCAAAGATTATAGTGGGCAGCTACCAGGGATGGCCTATAGATGGCACTGTTGGCTCATGAAGGCAGAGCAGGAGGAGGAGGGAAGAACATTAACTGTGAAAACCATCAAAACTCCCGGGGAGAGAAATCTTTCATCTCTGCTGTGGCGTCATTCGCCAGAATATAATCTTGTAACTTTTAATTAATTCTCAAACTACTGGAAGGAATCATTCAAAATATCACACGTTACGAGTGTTTTCAGATCAAACTTATTTTCCAGTCAACAGCTTGTTATTAAAAGGGTGAGTTTTTTTGTGCTCTTTCAATCATCTTCCTAAATGTGTTAAACATAACAGAAAATATCTGTGACTGGAAACTAATGAGATGAACTTTCCATCACTCACCATGTGCACAACAAAATCGCACAGGTCGGCAAACTTGACGATTTACCCAGCATACCCTAAAAATCGACCACACGTTGACACCCGAGATAACAAACTTGCTATTTCAATCAAATGTGATAATAACAACAGAAAACTTCTTGAACCTTAAGGTTTTTCACTGACAAAACTCGGCAAACTTGACGATTTACCCAACACTTGACATCAGAAATAAGAAACGTGCGTCTTTTCTGGTTGACGTCACCGGGCGAGCGGGAGGGAGGAAGCCTGTTGTTTATGGTAGCAGGTCTGCTGATGACGGGCGGGAGGGCTAAACGAGGGGAGGACTGGAGGTCTGCAAGCCCACGAGGGGCCCCCTGCGGGAGTGCAACTGCTGTGATCTATGGCCTGTGTGACTGGGAAGGTCAGAGTAGAAAAAGCCTTGGCGATGGGGGAAATTAGCAGCCCTTTGCAATTAAGAGGCCTGGTTACGATGGAGGTAAAGGGGAGGAATATTTTTGCATCGCATACCAGAAACATGTGGACAACACGGTCAGAAAGTGGGGTACAGTAAAAGTTCATTTGCGTCCCTCAAGACGCAATCTACGCTACCCTTAAGGGATAATTGTTGGACTTTCCCAGGGCCAAAAAGTTAGAGGTCTTTTCCCAATATCCCCAAAAGTCAAAGTATCACACTTCACCAGTAGTAAGCAGTACGGTGGGAAATGGTAGAAGTGCACTGCTTCCTATATATACAGTTGTGGTCAAAAGTTTACATACACTTGTAAAGAACATAATGTCATGGCTGTCTTGAGTTTCCAATCATTTCTACAACTCTTATTTTTTTGTGATAGAGTGATTGGAGCACATACTTGTTTGTCACAAAAAACATTCATGAAGTTTGGTTCTTTTATGAATTTATTATGGGTCTACTGAAAATGTGACCAAATCTGCTGGGTCAAAAGTATACATACAGCAATGTTAATATTTGGTTACATGTCCCTTGGCAAGTTTCACTGCAATAAGGTACTTTTGGTAGCCATCTACAAGGTTCTGGTAAGCTTCTGGTTGAATTTTTGACCTTTCCTCTTGACAAAATTGGTGCAGTTCAGCTACATTTTTTTTTTTTTTTTTACATGGACTTGTTTCTTCAGCATTGTCCACACGTTTAAGTCAGGACTTTGGGATATGTTTACATTAATGTTTATTTTCATTTCTTGTTTCTTTTGCTTTTTATTATTACTATTATTATCATTATTATTATTGTTTTTGTTTTTCATTCTTGAATGGCTTTTTTGTTGTTTTTTTCAAAATGTGTTGTTTTTGTTTTGTCTACATATTCGAAATAAACATGAATTAAATGAAATGAAATGAAAGGCCATTCTAAAACCTTAATTCTAGCCTGATTTAGCTATTCCTTTACCACTTTTGACAATTTTTGTTTCATCTGAGCTGTTTGGCCACAATACCCAGCAATATGCTTGGAGGAGAAAAGTTGAGGCCTTTAATCCCAGGAACATCATCCCTACCGGCAAGCATGGTGGTGGTAGTATTATGCTCTGGGCCTGTTTTGCTGCCAATGGAACTTGTGCTTTAGAGAAAGTAAATTGGACAATGAAAAAGGAGGACAACCTAAAATCATCAGCCCGGAGGTCGGGTCTTGGCCGCAGTTGGGTGTTCCAACAGGACAATGACCCCAAACACACGTCAAAAGTGGTAAAGAAATGGCTAAATCCGGCTAGAATTAAGGTTTTAAAATGGCCTTCCCAAAGTCCTGACTAAACGTGTGGACAATGCTGAAGAAACAAGTCCATGTCAGAAAACCAACAAATTTAGCTGAACTGCACTAATTTTGTCAAATGGAGTGGTCAGAAATTCAACCAGAAGCTTGCCAGAAGCTTGTGGATGGCTACCAGAAGCGCCTTCCTGCAGTGAAACTTGCCAAGGGACATATAACCAAATATTAACATTGCTGTATGTAAGGGTGTAACGGTACACAAAAATGTCGGTTCGGTACGTACCTCGATTTAGAGGTCACGGTTCGGTTAATTTTTGGTACAGTAAGAAAACAACAAAATATACAATTTTGGGTTATTTATTTACCAAATTTGCAAAATCTTCCACCAAAAATATTTTTCTTAGTGTTAATCGGAACCTTCGATAGGTCGATAATTCATAATAACATTGATTTCGATTCAATATTATGTTTTGAGCAATGACAGTTTGAAAGAAAAAAAACAGCTTTGTTTTATTAGTCAACATCGCAACTTTTTCTAAATTACATTTAACCTTTAAGCTTTGTTATTTCACTTTTGTTATGTTTTTGCTTATTTTAATAGTATTTTTAGATTGTGCCGTAGGCCTTTAAAACATTAGCTGTGGGCCGCAAATGGCCTCCGGGGCACACTTTTGACACCCCTGCTATAGATAATAAAATATTAAATCTGATAAATCTATGGATAAAAAGCAGAGCCTGGCGACGCATGCGCGTTTATCATAACTCTCTCGCTCTCTCTGTCTCTGCCCCTCCCTCACGAATGCTGCTGCGCGCACAATTTGTTTTGTTTTTAACCCCTTCTTAACCCTGAACGTACATTGAAAATACACGCAACCCTAACTCAAAATGCCGGACATTTGAGGCATTTAAGAAACTCCGCCCTGACAGCTCCGCAAAAGAGGACATGTCCGGTGAAAAGAGGACGTGTGGTCAGTCTATCGTAGCCTGTTAGCTTCTAGCATGCCGTGTGTTGTGCCTCGGTATGCATTGTTTACACAACGTGCGTTACGCTACTTAATATGTCCATGTGGAAACTCGTTCGGTACACCTCCGAACCGAACTCCCATACCGAAACGGTTCAATACAAATACATGTACCGTTACACCCCTAGCTGTACTTATACTTTTGACCCAGCAGATTTGGTCACATTTTCAGTAGACCCATAATAAATTCATTAAAAGAACCAAACTTCATGAATGTTTTTTTGACAAACAAGTACAGTATGTGCTCCAATCACTCTATCACAAAAAAAATAAGAGTTGTAGAAATTATTGGAAACTCATGACATTATGTCCTTCACAAGTAAGTGTATGTAAACTTTTGACCACGACTGTATTTTGGCCCGCCATGAATAAATGTGAGTTGACACATATGCTTATTTATAGACACACAAAAATGTGGATCTCCCTCGCTAATGAACACATTGTAATAGGACTGTGAATGCAGCTCGTCATTACAACTGCGCACAGTAGATGGGATCAGGCAAAGGATCATTGTTGCCAACTTGGCAACTTTGTCATAATATTTAGTAGGGATGTGAATCTTACAACTCACAATCCAATTCGATTCCGATTCTCGGAGTGACAATTCCATTCTTGCTGCTGACATACACACATAGCGAATAAGCATGGAGAAAGTAAGAAAAAAAGATTTCCGGATGTGAATCTATTTTTTTCGGCACCCTTGATATTAGGTTAGGGCAGGGTTCGGCTAAACTAAATGTTGAAAGAGCCATATTGGACCAAAAATTTAAAATAAAAATCTTTCTGTAGCCGCAAAAAATTAAAAGCCTTATATAAGTGTTGTAATGAAGGAAAAACATGATGTAAGTGTCTATATTAGCCTACTGTTTTTACTGCTGGACTCTAGAAAGAGGTTTCGCAGCCTCCGTAGCAGAACCTCTAGGTTCTGTAACAGCTTCTTCCCTCAGGTTGTAAGACTCTTGAACGCATCATAACAATCCCCTCAATTCCCCCCAAAAATGGATTAACTCGCTGGAATATAAAGACAATATAACATACATCCATAAATGTGGATGCATATGCAAAAGTGCTATATATTTATCTGTACAGTAATCTATTTATTCATATCTGCACCTTATTGCTCTTTTATCCTGCACTACAACGAGCTAATGTAACATTTCGTTCTTATCTGTACTGTAAAGTTCACATTTGAATGACAATAAAAGGAAGTTTAAGTATAAGTCTAAAGTCTCTATCAAAGGCTTACGAAAATCTTCATTGACAGAAATGTTGTATTTTAATTTTTATTCTACACATTTTTGCAACATTGGAAATCATTAGTAAAACGGAGGCTTCTCAAAGGGTGAGATAACTCCTGGAAATGACTGTCTTAGAATGGCCAAAGGTATAGATGTGTGTGTCCAAGTTAAAGGAAACAGCAGTGTGTCTTCTTCTAATGAATTTATTACAATCTTTGCGGGCTGGGTAACGTTTGCTGTGGTCTGGAACAACATAGCACACAAACAACTAAGAGAAATGCAGCCAATATTACATACAGATAATGTGTCATGAGACATGCAAATATAAATTAAATACACAGAGGAAATAAGTAAAGGAAATTAAATAAATCTCATCAGTGAAACAATGGGCGTTCTAACAATTAGGAAGTTTTGTGTCATGTTTGTCCTCCTACAGAAACCTTATCAAAACAAAAAATATATATTTTCCCTTATCTTTTTAAAAAGCTCCAGGGAGCCACTAGGGAGGTGCTAAAGAGCCACATGCAACTGTAGAGCCACGGGTTGCTGACCCCTGGGTTAGGGACGTAACTATAAACGGTAATTTAACTGTGGTAAAACTCCTGACGGTTAATATTAGTGAAGTGAAGTGAAGTGAATTACATTTATATAGCGCTTTTTCTCAAGTGACTCAAAGCGCTTTACATTGTGAAACCCAATATCTAAGTTACATTTAAACCAGTGTGGGTGGCACTGGGAGCATGTGGGTAAAGTGTCTTGCCCAAGGACACAACGACAGTGACTAGGATGGCGGAAGCGGGGATCGAACCGGCAACCCTCGAGTTGCTGGTACGGCCGCTCTACCAACCGAGCTATACCGCCCCACATATTACTGCATTAAATTAAAATTATCGGAAAACCGTGATTGATAACCACACTTTGATTAAATTATGGATCGACTAGCGTTAGCTCGTTAACTAGCTTAAATGCTAACATAAAAACAAGAGACATTAATGTCTTCCCCCATTAAGGAACGTCATATCCCAATCTAAACTTGAAAAACACATTTCTGTCTGATCAACTAAGATACATTATTTAATTTGAACATAAAATCTGTGCTGCCTTAAAACAAACTGATCGATAAATACTCGACAACGTCCAGTTGAAACAGACCGCAGTGTCTTCAACAGGCAGTGAACTCGCGTGACGTCACATAAACCGGAAGGGAAGTGAAGTGATGATTTATTTAGCATTTATTAAAAACATTTTAAAACATTTATAAATTACAACAAAAGAAGTTAACCATATATAAACACGCAAACAAAAATAATATGGCTCTTATGAAGCTAAAACAATATTTAATGTTTCCTCTGCTATAAATGTACAGTATATTGTGTCTATTTAATTTAGTTATTTAAAAAAAGAGTACAAGTTGGTTAAACAATTTTATTGTGTGTTTAGGTACTTTTTGAGCAAATTGAACAATACCGCGATAATAATGATAACCGTGATAATTTTGGTCACAATTAACTTGATATTAATTTTTTATATTGTTACATCCCTAGTTGATGTGCACAATAAATATCGGACCAATAATAATCGTGTCGGAATTATAAAGTCATACTGATAAATGCAATAAGATTAAAAAATAGCTCCGACAACTGACAAAAAAACGCTCCAATGATGCAAGATTACTGGTATTGTGCTGTAGGGCTGGGCAATTTTTTTTTCATGCTTGAAATAAGAAATTATTACTTTGAAAAAGTAGTTTTATTCTTGTGAGTGTTGATGACCCAGCTGTGCAACAGTTGATATTCTAGTTTCAAGCATGTTTTACTCAATATAGGTCATAAAATCTCAGCAATAAGCTGTAATATCTT
The DNA here is from genome assembly GCF_033978785.1 of Entelurus aequoreus. NCBI lineage: Eukaryota > Metazoa > Chordata > Actinopteri > Syngnathiformes > Syngnathidae > Entelurus > Entelurus aequoreus. Next base: position 19,496,647 of record NC_084733.1, read on the forward strand.
ACTGAGATCATTTAGGACCAAAACAAGTAAAACACTAACATAAAATCTGCTTAGTGAGAATAATTATCTTATCAGACAGAAAATAAGCAAACATCACCCTTATTTGAGATATTTAATCTTACTTAGATTTCAGTTTTTGCAGTGTGTTAGTTGAGAGTATGCCAAAATGCACATGAAAGACTCTCAGACCATGATAAACAAAAGTATCTGGTCTGATGAAAACAAAAATTTAACATCATGTTTGGAGGAAACCGGACACCGCTCATCACCAAGCTAATACCATCCCAACAGTGATGCATGGTGGTGGCAGCATCATACTGTGGGGATGTTTTTCAGCAGCAAGAACTGGGGAAATAGTCAGGATAGAGGGAAAGATGAATCCATCAATGTATAGAGACATTCTGGATGAAAACCAACGCTTACCATCCAACCTGATGGAGCTTGAGAGGTGCTGCAAAGAGGAATGGGCAAAACTGCCCAAAGATAGGTGTGCCAAGCTTGTGGCATCGTATTCAAAAAGGCTTGAGGCTATAATTGCTGCCAAAGGTGCATCAACAAAGTATTGAGAAAATGTTGTGAATACTTATGTACATGTGATAGTTTTAGGGTTTTGGGGTTGTTTTTTTAATTGCAAATTTCACATTGTCATTATAGGTTATTGTGTTTAGAATTTTAAAGACAAAACATTATTTATTCAATTTCAGAATAAGGCTGCAACATAACAAAATGTGGAAAAAGTGAAAGGCTGTGAATACTTTCTGGATGCACTGTATGTAAGACACATATGTTTTTTTTTTTTCCAATTACATTCTTAGTCGTTATATACGGCAAGCACAAGGTGGCTAACAATCCATCTGACAGGAGTCTTCTTTTGGGCCCATAAGCTCTCTAAAAAACAACCAAAAACCGCAAACAGTACTCCATTTACATGTCGTGACCTGAATATTAACCTAGTATTAGCGATATTGCTATTATAAGAGCTGACACAGTGGAACAACTTTTAGCGACACTGTGATCAGTAAGAGGTAATTAGCTTATGCAGCTATTGACTTATACTAAACTGCTGCATGGCCTCTGAGTAAGGTGGTCCCGATACCATTATTTTGGTACCGGTACCAAGCGGTAGAAAATGTATTATTATTCTACTTGTTCATTTACTGTTAATATCCGCTTACTTTCTGTTTTAACATATTTCATCTACACGTCTGTTAAAATGTAATAAATACGTATTCTTCTATTGTTTGGATGCTTTACATTCGTTTTGGATGATACCACAAATTTGGGTATCGATCCGATACCAAGTAGTTACAAGATCATACATTGGTCATAATTTAAGTCCTTGGGTGTCAAGGGACATATTTCCTGAGTTTATAAACATAATATAAATAGAAAAAAACAAAAAAACAAAGATTTTCTGACGATAAAAAATATGATGTAATCATAATAGTATCGACTAGGTACGCTCTTGTACTTCTGCGGGGATGATACTTGTGAGAAACTAACTTTATTTGTCACCATGGGGGCGATGGTTAGTGATTTAGAAGTAGCTAAAATACTGCCGACTGCAGATGGATGTTAGCCGTTAATTAGCTAGCCATGTTTTAAAGTACCTCTTGCTGAGCAGCGTTTCAGTGTTATAGCTTCACCTTTATCGTTAGCTTCACAGTCAGTAGTTCATTTCTTTTTTCTAAAAAGTTACTGAATCGATTTTTACTCATTGAATCGTTTTGGATCGTATCGTTCTAAAAAAATGAGATTGTCCTTGAATCATATCAGTAACCACAAATATCATATTGAACCATTGTTACCAACGTTACACACCTTACAATGACAACATTCCAAAATAAGTGCAGTTTCCATTTAAGGTAGCATACCAATGTGAGGATATTATTGGCCTCCAAGATAGCAGTTGTATGTTTTAGAGCACGTCCGGCCCGCTAAAGCATTTCATTTGGCCCACCGGACATCACCCAAATAGGCTTGATGAAACCAGTAAAACTAGGGTTGATCATGTATGCAGTACTCCCGCCACCCCACACGGGGCAACAGCGAGGCATAAGTGTCACAATGAAGCAGCAGTGGGGTGAGTAGAAAAAGAAGACTACTTATTCAACCCTGAAAAAAGTCAAAATAAATTACGAAAATCTGACTTTTAATAACAACTGGACAACACAGTATGAATGTTCTGCTACGAGCAAGTACTGGAGTCATTGTTTCCTGTCGGACATTTGAAGCGACAGACACATTGTTCTAAACAAGCAGCAACAATGGTAGAAATCCACTAAATCATAATGAAACTTGGTCAAACCTTTGTAAGTAGATATTGTGCATAAATATATTTAGTTTGTTTTGTATCGAAATTGCTGACTTTGTGATGTTTATTGTATTTGTGGTTGCGTTGTTTTTTGTCTGAGAGTAACCCTAGAGGGTGATAACGCTACACCTTTGGTTTAGTTGTGAGTCACAGACACATACATTGAATGAATGAAATAAGTTTATTTCGGTCATATAATCAACCATCAACCATTTTGTGTGATCAGTTTAACAGTACAGATTAGACATATTTAACAATCATACACATTTACACACAAAAAGAAAAGAAAAGCAAAAGAATGACCGAAAAAGGAATAGGCTGAAGCCAAAGCTTATATTTGCCTATCCTATACATTCACTGAAAATTACATTGCCTGGAACATCAACGTTAAAAAAAAATCAATGGGATGAAAGTAATTGTTACTATATTTTATAATTTACAATGATTTCACCTTTCAAGGCTTTCTTAAACCTTAACAAAGAACTACATGTCTTCAACTCATCACTGAGCTTGTTCCACCATTTAACTCCTAAAACTGAAATACATTTGTATTTTATATTCGTTCTTACTTTACCTATTTCAAAAACCCATATCCCCGTAAATGATAGTTTTCTCCTCTTAATTTAAATAACCTAAGAATACAAGCTGGAAGGCTGTTGTTCTTTACTCGAAACATAATTTACATTGTTTTTAAAAACACAATATCTGAACATTTTAACACATTAGAACATATAAATAATGGATTGGTATGTTCATAGTAGCACGCTTTGTGTATTATTCTAATGACCCTTTTTTGAAGTTTAATTATTGGGTCTATGTTTGTTTTATAAACATTTCCCCAAACTTCAACACAATATGTTAAATATGGAAAAATAAAAGAATAATATAACATACGCAGACATTTCTTATTCAGCATGTGTTTTACTTTAGAAAGAATAGCAATGGATTTGGATATTTTTCCCTTTATATATTCAATATGCGGTTTCCAACATAATTTATGATCAATTATTATTCCCAAGAATGTAGTTTCATATACTCTATCAATTTCCACTAGATTTAATTTAAATTTTGCTTCACAATTTGTCCTTGCACCACTAAACACCATAAATTTAGTTTTCTTATCATTTAATGATAAGTTATTAACATCAAACCATTTTTTTAGCTGAATCAACTCAACCTCTATTATCCTCAACACTTCCTTCAAGTATTCTCCTGAACAATACACATTGTGTCCAATCTGTACTTTGTTGTGTGAATGTCTTAACATGAAACCTTCTATTTAATTTATGTAAAATACACAAAGGACATTATTTATGCAAAATACACAACTAAGTAATACTTTTGTAATGTTGATTTTATGTTTATAGTTTTAGTTTTACAACTTAAATTAAGGAAGAAATGTAAATAAATCAAACTGAGGAAGGAAAATAATTCAAAAGAGGGCAGATCAATCCTCAACAAAACTTCTGGAGCGTCTGTTTCTACATGCTGTTAACTAACTGCACACGCTGGAAACAAGTAGCGAGGGCAGAATAATGAATTTATTGACAGTGCAGTGTGTAAGCCGATGTGTTTACTTTGTAGTTACGTAAAGACAGTCTCAAAGGGATGTAACCTGCGATGGCACTTTCTGACAAAAAATCCACATTTCGATGTCCGGCCCTGAGCCCTTGGGCCGTTAAAACTGCGGCCCTCTTCATGATGTAGTTGAATAGCCCAGTTTTTCCGGGAAAAATGTATAGATTGTGCTACTTTTCATTTCCCCCAAAATTGGGTTATAGTAGTAGCACAGTCCTTTAAAGCACATTTTACACAATATGGCCTTTAACTTTCCAAAAAGGAACTAAAAATCAAGTGTCATTGGTAAAAATGTCAGTTGAGGATGCTTGTGAATTAATAAAGGGTTTTAAAGTCAGAGTTTGACCATGGAAACATTTGTTCTAATTCCATAACAACTGGGAGCGTATTTTGTTAAGCGTTAAAAGATTGTGAAAACTTATCAAAGCGAGAAACAAAGAATGTGCGAATACATGTAGAGGGGAGCGCACACAAGAAACAAAAGCACGCAGGCGTAATGTGTAAAGCCACCGATTTAAACAGAAGATGACAAAGAAAGTCAGACAGAGGGCGCAAACTGCCCTAAGGCAAGATGGCCGGCCCCTCGCTACCATGGCAGTGTGTGCGGACACGCAGGGCGGGGAGGAGGGCCCTGGAGCTGTTCTCGGCACCGCGTGGGCACATCGAAGCAAAGAGGAAGAACCAAACAAGAATAAAAATATATCTATTTATTGCTCATTATTTTCAATGGAAATGTTCCTAAAATGACTTTTTTTAGACCTGTGATTGGCTAGAATGTGATTATACGTAGTTAGGAATAATAGCGCCACCACCTGTTTGTAGCTTGTTAAGAACAGTTTGTAATTGCATTTCCATGCAAACAGATTTTAAAGACATGGTGTAAACAATCGATTTTAAACACATGGTGTAAACAATCGATCCGGACACCAATTAGTATCGGATAGGGGGTGTAACGATTGAGCGATACATCGATATGTTGGTTTTTACTCCTACATTTTAAGTATATCGATTTGTGCTCGACAAGTTTGTCTTCCGGATGATAGGTATCGATCCAAGATCGTTTTAAAAGGGAACAATCGATACAATAAAAAGAAAAAAAGTTTGGATTGAAAAGTTTTATACTTTTAAAAATAAGGACCTTGAAACTTTAAGTCTATTCTCCCTGCTGTAACGTCATCAAAAAAATGGTGGAGGCCGAGAAAAGTCACAACCAACACAAACGCCACAAGACAATATCATTAATTACAACACAACAGCTTTAGCCACAGCACAATTGCAAAAGCCATAACAAACACAAACAACACAACACAATATTTTAAAGCTGCAACACAACTTTAAGCAACAAAAGCTGCGACCGCCACACTGGAAAGAGTGACAGCGGAATAAATTAGGCAACGCATCGACTTTCGGGACACAACAACATGAAGTGTGACACACAATACGTAACTAGCAGCCAGGGAGAAGTAATTTCATGAAAAGGAAATACATAGAAGCAATGAATGGAGTATATGGAAATTAGGAAGTGAGGTTCCAACACCATCAACTGGGATGAAGTTAAGTGCATTTCTTAGTATTTTTAGTACAATTATCAGCGCCCAAATGCAGCTGAGATAGGCTCCAGCACCCCCCAGCGACCCCGAAAGGGACAAGCGGTAGCAAATGGATGGATGGATGGATGGATTATAACTGAAAGACTAGACTTAACATGTTACATACCGAGCACAAACGAGAAGCAGGCATGCTAAAAAATAAGGTAACTGCTCCTGTAAGCTAGCTTTTAAGGGGACCTATGATACAAAACCAACTTTTCTAATCTATTGTTACCTGCTTTTGTGCATTTGGGTTCTCCGTAAGTCCAGACAGTTTGAAGTCACACCATTGAGGCATTTCAGAGATATTTATAAAACAATCTTGCTTTCCTTTGTGCTTCCTCCAAACGAGCTGTTTGGGCCAATAACAAATTTTGCTTAAATATATATTCCATCCATCCATTTTCTACCGCTTATCCCTTTCGGGGTCGCTGGAGCCTATCTCAGCTGCGAATTATTGCTGATAAACAATATTATTGCCATTATTTTTATGAGACCAAATTAGCTATTGATGTAATGATGATACATAATAAGAATGCATGTATATCCTTTCAAATGCAATAAACTTGTATTTCTCATGTATTTTAACATTGTAATTAGATTAAAAACGTTTAAATCTCCAAGTTAAATAAAACAAACAAATAACAATAAAATATACTTTGTCTGTTAGCAAAATTTTGCACTTGAATAAAAATTACAACCAAAAGCAATACAATATTTTAAGGGGGAGGCTCAAATTTACACAACCATAACAATAAATAAAATAGCTAAATAAAGTATTGAAAAACAAAGTTACACTTCAATATGTTGTACATTACTTAACTGACAATCAGTCAACCTTCTTAAAAAAAGCGCAAAAAAAAAACAAAACATTACGGTTTAAACAGATTACATATGCAAAACACAACTACCAGTAAGTTTGTCAAATTCCGAGACATGACATGACAACATGACAGCACTTTTAAAAAATGCTAGTTGTATAACTGTATTAAATGGCAGCATGTCTTTGGCGATGTATCTAACCACACCTGAGATCAGTAGGTCGTGAGTTCAAAACCCGGCCGAGTCATACCAAAGACTATAAAAATGGGACCCATTACCTCCCTGCTTGGCACTCAGCATCAAGGGTTGGAATTGGGGGTTAAATCACTAAAAATTATTCCCGGGCGCGTCCACCACTGCTGCTCACTGCTCCACTCACCTCTCAGGGGGTGAACAAGGGTGATGGGTCAAATGCAGAGAATAATTCCGCCACACCTAGTGTGTGTGTGACAATCATTAGTACTTTAACTTTAATAAGTGATTATTACATTTTAACAGAAGTGTAGATAGAACATGTTAAAAGAGAAAGTAAGCAGATATTAACAGTAAATGAACAAGTAGATTAATAATTCATTTTCTACCACTTGTCCTTAATAATTTTGACAAAATAATGGAATGATAAATGACACAATATGTTACTGCATATGTCAGCAGCTAAATTAGGAGCCTGTGTTTGCTTACTTACTAACAAAAAACAAGTTGTCTTGTATGTTCACTATTTTATATAAGGACAAAATTGCAATAATTAATATATGTTTAATGTACCGTAAGATTTTTTGTTAAAATAAAGCCAATAATGCCATTTTTTGTGGTGCCCTTTATTTAGAAAAGTATCAAAAAGTACTGAAAAGTATCAAAATACATTTTTGAACGGGTACCAAAATATTGGTATCGGGACAACACTAGTAGGTAATAGATTTTGTTCAGTTACTGTGAACTATTGACTTCATTTTGCTCAAATATGTGCATTAAAAGAGATTAAGAAACACATTTAAATACTGTGCTGATATTATTAAACTGTCAGTAGCACTCACCATAAACAAATGTAATAATCTACAGTTCATAATGTGATGGATATCAGATTTCTTCTGTGTAGATAAAAAAGCAGTACAAATGGATGTAGGATCAAAGCATATCATAGCATCAGATTTCCAGCATTTCTCAGGTGAAAATGTGAAAATAAATGGGCTTTTTTCGCCCCTTGCCAGGCTCCGAACCAGGTCTCGTTTTATCGTCACATATAAAACTTTAATTATCTGCTAGAACAGGATCAAAAAAAAAAATTAAAAATAAACTTCGAGTGTGATTTACCAAGTACGACAGCTTAAGAGCGGCGACATGATTCTGTAATCTCGCCGTGCGGTTTACAACGACCGTTCAGTGGGCCAGATGGAACCAGACAAGTAAGGCCCCTATGAGACGGCGCTAATGGGCTACTAAGTGACTCAGAATCCAGGGAGGGGGACTTGTAAAACATCTCAGAAGCTGTGACATGCGTCATGAACCTTAGCCAGCAGGAGTAAGTTTAGTGGCGCTTTGAGAGATGGCTCCTGAAGAGCAGTTGTGCACATGTCAGCACACACACACACACAAAACTCTTGAAGAGTTGCAATAGTTTGGTGTGTTGGGAAACTTTTATTTTTTTGTTTCATGTCAAGGAATTAGGCTGGCTAAAATGACAGAAATATGACACACCTTGACAAGGCTCAGCAGCTCATAAAGGTCTTCCACCTCGTCCCCTGCTGTCTCACGGTAGTCTCTGCCGGTGTCCAAGCTGAAGCCCTGGATGGTGCGTCGGTATAGAGGTACGTCCATGGCCTCGGCGTACAGCTCTATGGCCTGGTGACCCACAGTTTGGTACATGTAGCTGTCCAACTCATCTGTGATGCGGAAGAAAACAATTGGAAACGTTTTACTTATACAAGAAGTGATAGAAACAATGAACATGATTGCCATTTTATGATGTATTGGGGCAGTGGTTTACAAAGTGTGAGAGAGTTATCCGCAGGGGAGGTGCTGCAGCTTGAGGAAAATAAAGAACATTATTCTTTTCAGAGCTACTACGCTAACTTCATGCAGAAGTTTAAAAAAGGTTGTACCAAAGGTGAAAGAGTCAAAGACCTGATTGAGCAAAAAAACTCTATATAGTGTATGTTAAAAACTGTGTTTTCTAGGGAGTGGCTCTTTGTGTCACAGTTAAACTATGGAGTGTTTAGACCAGGGGTCGACAACCCAAAATGTTGAAAGAGGCATATCGGACCAAAAATACAGATAGAAAATGGAAATACTTAAAAATTGTGTACCAGATTTTTCGGACTATAAGTCGCAGTTTTTTTCATAGTTTGGCTGGGGGTGCGACTTATACTTAGGAGCGACTTATGTGTGAAATTATTAACACATTACCGTAAAATATCAAATAATATTATTTAGCTCATTCACGTAAAGAGACTAGACGTATAAGATTTCATCGGATTTAGCGATTAGGAGTGACAGATTGTTTGGTAAACGTATAGCATGTTCTATATGTTATAGTTATTTGAATGACTCTTACCATAATATGTTACGTTAACATACCAGACACGTTCTCAGTTGGTTATTTATGCGTCATATAACGTACACTTATTCAGCCTGTTGTTCACTATTCTTTATTTATTTTAAATTGCTTTTCAAATGTCTATTCTTGGTGTTGGGTTTTATCAAATACATTTCCCCAAAAAATGCGACTTATACTCCAGTGCGACTTATATATGTTTTTTTCCTTCTTTATTATGCATTTTCGGCCGTTGCGGCTTATACTACGGAGCGATTTATACTCCGAAAAATACGGTATGTTTTTTTCCTTCTTTATTATGCATTTTCGGCCGGTGCGACTTATACTCCGGAGCGACTTATACTCCGAAAAATACGGTAATTGTATGCTCAAAACTTTGTGCCGATATGTATTGTACAATATCTGAAGTACACATTTCTATAAGACATTTCTCTTCAGAATAGTTGGGAACGTTTGTCCTCTCCCCAAATTTGTCACTCCCGGATCATAGCCTTTAAATATGAATACAAATATTATGTTACTCTGTTAATATCATGCTTATTTACCTTGTGTAAGTATATATTTTTAAATAAGCATTGAGGTTTTTTCAAAATTAAATCCATAAAAATACATTTTTTAACACATTTTCTTATATATGAAATATATATGAAATTATTCAAAATCGACATGCATTTTTAAAAAAAAATGCATAACACTGATTAGATTGATTTCAGAGTTAATGATTTATAAAATTTAACATAAATTTAACCAATCAATATCATATTTTAGTTGATAATATACTTTATTTTCTTTGTAAACACTGTATTTCTGTAGTGACTGCACATGTTTCGGTAGTGACCACTATTTTGTTTGCAAGGTTGTATCATATTCCCTCAACCTTATTGCTTAATCTTAATTTACAACATGCTTGAGGTTGGAAATGATGCAAACACTTATGTTTTGTGGTCAATAAAATAATTTATTTTTGGAGAAAACTGTTAATTATCAGTTGAAAATAAGTACCCACGTGGGTTCCGTATTCAGTGGCAGCACGGTGGAGCAGTGGTTAGTGTTCGTGCTTCACAGGGAAAGGGCTTTCTGTGTGGAGTTTGCATGTTCACCCCGAGACTGTGTGGGTTTTCTTCGGGTACTCCGGCTTCCTACCACCTCCAAAAACATACAACTGGGATATATAGGCTCCTTGTTTGCTCCCTGGCCGATAAAATGTTGATGACTTCAAACTTTCCTTTCTTTTTTTTTATTTCTTTCTTCTTCAAATATTCTTGGTGTTAACTGGTTCAGCCTTCACACTTTCTCCATATTCTCTCAACCTTTCTTTTTTCCCTTTTTATTTGGTTTTGGCATGTTGGTGTCTTGATTCTTTCTCTTTGAACTCTACAATTACAGATAGAAACCAGCATTTCATTATAAACATGCTTATTTGCTATGAATAGATTATTGAAATGTAAATTCTTGAAAATAACAACTTAATTTAAGACTTTGTGAACACATTGTTTCAAAATTGTAGGATTAATTGGGGGCGGGGGGCGTGGTTGGGGGCGTGGTTATTTACCGCTAGAATTCACCAACTCGAGTATTCCATATATATTTCATATATATATATATATATATATATATATATATATATATGTATGAAATACTTGACTTTCAGTGAATTCTAGCTATATATATATATTTATTTTATTTACATAAAAGAAATACTTGAATTATCTATCCATTAGATGGCAGTATTGTCCTGTTTAACTTCTCTGTTCATGACTGAGAAATCATTTCGGCCACCGTGTTCAATGGAGAAGTCTGTTCTACATATTTACAGGCAACATACACCTTCCCCTTCGAACTGTCCTGGATGAACTGAAATTCTTGTTTCCATTCATTTTGGAACTTGCAAGCGTATTTATATTGTGGGAAAGCGGACGTGAGAATAGGCTGTCCCCACTCAGTCTCAGGTCCGCATTGAGCTGGAGGGGGCGTGGCCTCCAGCTCCGGCTGAATACCGGGAGTTTGTCGGGAGAAAATCTCTGCCGGGAGGTTGTCGGGAGAGGCGCTGAATAACGGGATTCTCCCGCTAAAAACGGGAGGGTTGGCAAGTATGAGTTAGCCTATATAGCATGTTAGCATCGATTAGCTTGCAGTCATGGATTGACCAAATACGCCTGACAAGCACTCCATCCATCCATTTCCTACCGCTTGTCCCTTTCGGGGTCGCGGGGGGTGCTGAAGCCTATCTCAGCTGCATTCGGGCGGAAGGCGGGGTACACCCTGGACAAGTCGCCACCTCATCGCAGGGCCAACACAGATAGACAGACAACATCCACACTCACATCCACACACTAGGGCCAATTTAGTGTTGCCAATCAACCTATCCCCAGGTGCATGTCTTTGGAGCAAATCAATAAAATCAACAAAGCTCACCTTTGTGCATTCACGCACAGCATAAAACGTTTGGTGGACAAAATGAGACGAAGGAGTGGCATAAAACACGTCTTTCTGTGGCAGCATCGGAGAAAGTTGTACATATAAACAAACTACGGTGAGTTCAAGGATGGCTGAAATTAGTAGGACAAAACGGTGCTTGCCAAATACTCTCATCAGTGAAGCATGTATAACATAAACAGTGGGATTTCTAACAATTAGGAAGGTTTGTGTAATGTTTGTTCTCCTACAGAAAATATAATAAAACAAAAAAAATATTTTTTTCTTCAGTCTTTTTCCATTTTCACACATCTCTGAAAGAAGTCCAGGGAGCCACGAAGGGCGGCGCTACGCGGCTCTAGAGCCGCCGGTTGCTGAACCCCGGTCATTAACCGGACAATTGAATCGACAGATTGCTAAAATAATAGCTTTCCACAGCTCTAACGGCGCCAATAGTGACTTTTCTTGCTGAGGTGTTGCTAGCACTACAGGACATACCCTCACCTTCCTGGTACCCCAGCACCTCCAAAACCCTCAAATCAAGACTCCAAACATCCCAGACAAGCCAGTCAGGTTACTTCTAGACCTCCACCCCAGATCACACCTCACTCCTACCCACTTCTCCAAAGTGGGCTGGCTCAGGGTGTACAGAGTAAAACAACTTGCACTGAGCCTTGTCTATAAAATTCGCTACACCTCCCTGATACCGAAGTACATGTCAAACTACTTCCATAACGTAAATGACCGCCATAACCACAAAACCAGGGGGAGCTCCACAAACCATGTCAACCCCAGATTCCGATCAAACAAAGGTCTTAACTCATTCTTCTTCTATGCCACATCAATATGGAATGCACTCCCAACAGGTGTAAAAGAAAGTGCATCTCTGTCCTCCTTCAAAACCGCACTAAAAGAACACCTCCAGGCAACTTCAACCCTAGACTAACACCCTCCCCCCACCACATCCCACCTCCCCGGATTGTAAATAATCAAATGTAAATAATCATATGTATATACTTGTTCTTATGCTTTCTGAGCTCACTATGTTTACCGCTCGCTGTGCATATCCTACGAAGAGAGACCAACACTGTTACAATGTCCATTTCTCAGATGATATAATTGTTGATGACTGAAAAATGCTGATAGCAACCCAACCTCATCCCAACCCCCTCCATATTCCACCCCCCGGATTGTAAATAATGTAAATAATTCAATGTATATACTCTGATGATTAACTTGTGTGATGACTGTATTATGCTGATAGTATATATTTGTACCATGAATTGATTAACGTGGACCCCGACTTAAACAAGTTGAAAAACTTATTCGGGTGTTACCATTTAGTGGTCAATTGTACGGAATATGTACTGTACTGTGCAATCTACTAATACAAGTTTCAATCAATCACCTGTGTCAGCAGGACGCAGGTTGGCCAGAGCTGCAATGTGATGACCAGCAGCAACACACTGCATCATGTTGTAGCAGCTGTCTTTCCCTCCACTGGAAGACAACAGCATGACATAACACATCATCCATCCATTTCCTACCGCTTGTCCCTTTCATATAGTACACAAATAAGAGATATGGTGCTTTTAAAGCAGGCTGTATGGAATCATTGCGATATGTACACATTGTTTTTGTGTGTAAACATGAACAAAAAGCTGTCTTTTTAGCTGCCATAACAGTTTTTAACATACTTTTATGAATTAATAGGTTATATAACATCGGATTAAATAGAGCATGTTAAGTTTCAAAGGATGAACATCTTAAGGCTGTCCATTAAAGTATGTTTTTACTACCGAACACCGAGATGCCATACCTTATTAACGCGACAACTTTCATCCCCAGACTCTTTTTTTTTCCAAACCTCTAAAAACTCAAACATGAATCCCTGGAATGTGGAGTAAAATGTAAGTATTTGAAGACGTACAACAAGCCGGCATCATAGAGCTGCATGTACACACGACTACACGCGACAGCCTCTACTTCCGGGTTGTTAAAGGACCCAACATTGTCAACACGGTGCCCTCTCAAATGCCTGATGGAAATGTTGCACTTCATTGGTCACTCTCTCTCTCTTTAGCTCTCTTTCTCGCGCTCTCTTGCTCTCTACAAATAGATGCCGCCAAATTGGAGTCCTAACGGTAATATTGTGCACCTATTGAACTGCATTCAAGCATTCAAGTCCCATCTTAAAACTCATTTGTATACTCTAGAGCAGGGGTCCCCAAACTTTTTGACCCGGGGGCGCATTGGGTTAAAAAAATTTGGCCGGGGGCCAGGCTGTGTATATCAGTGGCGTGCCGTCACTAGAGGCAGGGGAGGCGAGGCCTCACCTGCCATCATGGAAAGAAAAAAAAAAGTAAAAAGAAAAAAAAAAAATTAAATTGTTATATGTATCCAGTGATTATACTAAAGTTATTTTCCATTTAACTTCACCAGTTTTAGATTATTTTTATTTTTATTTTCACATTTGCCGTTCAAATACTGAGGAGTAGGGATGATGTTTGATAAGGAATTATCGAGTTCGAGCCCATTATCGAATCCTCTTATCGAACCGATTCCTTATCGATTCTCTTATCGAGTCCAGATAGGTTGTTGTATATGGAAAAAAACACACAATATTTGGTTTAACAAAAGCTCACTTTTATTATATAATAAAAAAAAGAAAATCTAATAAATAAATAAATATTGACTGTTACCCACCTAAAAAAATAAAATAAAATAAATGAATATTGACTGTTGTTACCCAAAGTATATTAAGTGGGATTTTTCAGAGAAACAAATATATACAGTAACACAAAAACAACCTGTCTCTGTGATCACTATAGGTGTATAAATAATAATATAGTGTTAAATAAAATCAGTCCCTTGGGCACAAAACTGAAAATAATACAGCTCTCCAAAAAGTGCACTTCTGCTGCTATTTGACATAACTGTTTGTTATGATGCTTTGACATTTTTGCACTTTATTTCTTTATTGAAAGAAAATTCTATGAAGAGAAAAGTTCTTTGCAAATGTGGTTACAATGCTAAAAAATGAAAAGTTAAAGCTAAAAAAAGAAATACACTTTATTGAGTTAACATTATTTCTTTATGGGGGAAAAATGTTATGAGCTAGAGCGGGGGTCGGCAACCCGCGGCTCTAGAGCCGCATGCGGCTCTTTAGCGCCGCCCTAGTGGCTCTCTGGAGATTTTTCAAAAATGTATGAAGAATGGAAAAAGAGGGGGGAAAAAATCTATTTTTTTGTATTAGTATGGTTTCTGTAGGAGGACAAACATGACACAAACCTCCCTAAGTGTTATAAAGCACACTGTTTATATTAAACATGCTTCACTGATTCGAGTATTTGGCGAGCGCCGTTTCGTCCTACTTATTTTGGCGGTCCTTGAACTCACCGTATAGTTTGTTTACATGTATTGATTGATACAACTTTCTCCGACTTTCTAGGACGTGTTTTATGCCACTTTTTCTGTCTCATTTTGTCCACCACACTTTTAACGTTGTGCATGAATGCACAAAGGTGAGTTTTGTTGATGTTATTGACTTGTGTGGAGTGCTAATCAGACGTATTTGGTCACTGCATGACTGCAAGCTAATCGATGCTAACATGCTATTTAGGCTAGCGATGTGTACATATTGCATCATTATGGCTCATTTGTAGCTATATTTGAGCTCATTTAGTTTCTTTTAAGTCCTCTTAATTACATTTATATCTCATGACACACTGTCTGTATGTAATATGGCTTTTATTTTTTTGCGGCTCCAGACACATTTGTTTTTGTATTTTTGGTCCAATATGGCTCTTTCAACATTTTGGGTTGCCGACCCCTGAGCTAGAGAATAAAACAACTACCCTACCCAGCATGCAACGGGAGCTACGAGCATGCGCGGTAGCCCCGAAAAGTGTTGCATGTTCCCACGCTGTGAAAGTAAACGTCAAGAACTCAGCCAACACGCCTCGTCTGCATTATTTATAATTAGACAGACAACACATCTACAGTGTGATTTTGTTTTGTTTACAAGGAAAGAAAAACAAAAGTTAAAAAAGGGAGATATGTTGTATATATATGTATGTGCTGCGGTTGTTTTAAGAACGTTGCGACAGCTGCCGTAAAGGAGGTGCGTTGCTAGCCTGGTTGCTATGTTTCCGGTTGGTCGTAAAAGTGTTCGTCATGTGTTCTACCCTGCTCAAATCTCTCAGTAAAGTTATTCGATGGATAATAGCTTTTGTTTTGAACTTTATTACACCTTGGAGCGCTTTTTCCCGTCCATTGTTTTCCTGCTTTCGCTATCTGCGCCTAATGACTGAGCTACGTGACGTCATTTCTTGTGATGTCCCACGGAGCATTTCTGGTCGGGACGGGATTCCAATAAAGAATCAACTCTTTTCCTTTACTATAGTGGTCTCAATAACGGGTACCGGTTCTCAAAAAGGGATTCGAGTCCGAGGACTCGGTTCTTTTCTTATCAAACAACCGGGAAAACCGGTTTTGAGTATCATCCCTACTGAGGAGACAGTGCGGTGGTCAGCAGCCAGTTGAGGCACTTGTGCCTCACCAAGGATTGCGCAATGACTCTGCTAACTGCTGGCCTGCTGTGCAGTGAGACTGTATTGCTATATGAATTATATTATAAATTTCCATAGTTTAGTTAGCTGAGGTATATAATGTACAGTGTATTTTGTCAACAACTGTATGTGTGTAACATATTTTTAGTGCTGAGCGATCATAAATCTGCTGCCAAGACACACTGCGTGAGGCTCGTCTCATAACCCCGCCTCCTGGTGCCGGTTAACACTCCCGCCGCAGAATGCACCGCCCGACGGAGCGCCACACCAACCAAAGCCCACACCCAAACCCTCCACGTATCAAGACCGAATCCACCCAAAAAAAGTCACTTAACAAGAAGCCAAAAAGTGCAAAAACTACAATGCTCGCGCTGCAGGAGCCGCGAACGACCGCAGGGACACAACATTAGGTACACCTGCACTGCAGGTTCATATGTTTGTAAATCTGACTGTGATGATGCAGTCGTGCCTCACCAGACATTAACCTCACCGCACGCCACTGATGTATATATATATATATATTATATATATATATATATATATATATATATATATATATATATATATATATATATATATATATATATATATATATATATATATATATATATATATATATGTGTGTGTGTGTGTTTATACATATATACGTTGTCTTTATAATCCGTTTTGTCATTTAACATCAATTAATATTGATGTTCATCAACATTTAACATTGTCATGTTATCGATGGAAAAATTCATTTTTAGACAATATTATTTGCCTGAGCGACTAGGAGACACCAAGAGTAACAAGCGGTAGAAAATGGATTAGAAAGGAAAGATAAAAAATAAAAATAAAATAAAATAAAATCTTTTTATTTTTTTATTTTTTTATTTTTTTTATTTTTTAACTTGGGACTTCCTGTGGGCCGGATTTTGGATGCTGGGGGGCCGGATCAGTCCGCGGGCCGTAGTTTGGGGACCCGTGCTCTAGAGCAGTGGTTCTTAACCTTGTTGGAGGTACCGAACCACACCAGTTTCATATGCGCATTCACCGAACCCTTCTTTAGTGAAAAATAAAATGTAGGTATTTTTTCAAATTCAAGACAAAGTTATATGTTGTTGGTAACACTTTAGTATGGGGAACATATTCTGAGTAACAAAGACTTAATTTAGAGTTATTTGGACACTAGGGGAACATATTCTAAGTAACAAAGACTTAATTTAGATTTATTTGGTTAGGGTTAGGGTTAGAGGGTAAAGGCCAGGGTTAGAGGGTTAGGGTTATAATAAGGCCATGCCTAATAAGGCATTAATACCATACCATACCATACCATACCATATTAACTTTATTTATAAAGCCCTTTAAAAACAACCACAGTGGAAAAACAAAGGGCTGTACACCACAAAGAAATAAAGGCAAAGGACAGACTAAAAAATAAAATTTAAAACAGAAGTAAAATACACATTAAAAAAGCAAATACAAAATTACCCTAAGAACAATTTTGTTAGATAAAAAGCAGTTAAAAAAGTTAAAAGTTAAAAACAGTTTAAAGTCTCATGCTGGGTTAAAAGCCAGTGAATAAAAATGGGTTTTAAGAAGGGTCTTAAAAATAGCCAAACAAGGGGCCTGTCTCACATGGAGTGGAAGATCATTCCAGAGTTTGGGGCCCGCAACAGAGAAGGCTCTGTCCCCCCTGAGCTTACGCTTGGATTTGGGTACCTCCAGGATCAGCTGATCAGCTGACCTGAGGGACCGGGTGGGGGCATAGAGGTGGAGCAGCTCAGAGAGGTAAGGTGGGGCAAGACCATGTAAGGATTTAAAAACAAGTAAGATCATTTTAAAATGGACTCTAAAAGACACAGGCAGCCAGTGGAGGGAGGCTAAAACAGGAGTAATGTGCTGTCTTTTTCTTGTGTTTGTTAAAAGTCGGGCAGCTGCATTTTGGACCAGCTGCAGACGTGAGAGGGAGGACTGACTAATTCCAAAATATAAAGCGTTACAGTAATCCAGCCGAGATGTAATAAAGGCATGGATTACTGTCTCAAACTGTTGCCTAGAAAGAAGGTTTTTAACCTTAGCCAGCTGACGTAAATAAAAAAAGCTGGCTTTCACCACTGTGCCAATCTGACGGTCCAATTTAAAATCACTGTCAATACGAAAACCCAGGTTGGTGATCATGGGTTTAACATACAAAGCCAAGGGGCCAAAGTCAACAGGTACCACTAGGTCCAAACACTATTACTTCTGTCTTCTTTTCATTGAAGTTTAAGAAGTTTAGGGCCATCCAGGCCTTGATGTCATCAAGACAAGCAAGTAATGGCTGTATTGAAGAGGCATGATTTTTCTTTAACGGAAAATACATTTGTGTGTCATCAGCGTAACAATTAAAACAAATACCATGCTTTCTTAGGATTGAGCCCAGGGGAAGTAAATAAATAGAAAAACTGAGCCCTGTGGGATAATAATAAGTACTTAATAATGACTAGTTAAGAGCCAATATGTTACTAATTTGCATGTTAATAAGCAACTAATTAATGGTGAACATGTTCCCCATACTAAAGTGTTACCATGTTTTTTTACTGGTGCACAAAATGAACCGTGCATGAACATCACCTTGTTCAAAGAACAAAACCAACACAGTGCATAAACTCACAACAAATTACACACCTGCAAATCAGTGTGACTTCTGCTGTTGCCGTATCCGTAATACGCCGATAGGGAGAAGCGATGAGTCGGTGTGTCTTGACCTCCGCCGAACCCCTGAGCCCGACTCACCGAACCCCTAGGGTTCGATCGAACCCAGGTTAAGAACCACTGCTCTAGCCTTTAAATAGACCCCCCTTTTAGACCAGTTGATCTGCCGTCTCTTTTCTACTCTGCCCCCCTCTCCTGCATGGAAAGGTTATTAGGTGACCACAGATGAAGCGCCAGCTGTTCAAAGTCGGGACCCAATGTGCACCACTCATCTGTGCATCAGTTGGTGACGTCTCTGCGCTGCTGACTTGTCTCCACTCAAGATGTATATGTACATCTGGCCCCACTATGGACTGGACTCTCACACGATTAACTAGATCCACTATGGACTGGACTCTCACACGATTAACTAGATCCACTATGGACTGGACTCTCACACTATTAACTAGATCCACTATGGACTGGACTCTCACACGATTAACTAGATCCACTATGGACTGGACTCTCACACTATTAACTAGATCCACTATGGAGTGGACTCTCACACTATTAACTAGATCCACTATGGACTGGACTCTCACACGATTAACTAGATCCACTATGGAGTGGACTCTCACACTATTAACTAGATCCACTATGGACTGGACTCTCACGCTATTAACTAGATCCACTATGGACTGGACTCTCACACGATTAACTAGATCCACTATGGACTGGACTCTCACACTATTAACTAGATCCACTATGGAGTGGACTCTCACACTATTAACTAGATCCACTATGGACTGGACTCTCACACTATTAACTAGATCCACTATGGACGGGACTCTCACACTATTAACTAGATCCACTATGGACTGGACTCTCACACGATTAACTAGATCCACTATGGACTGGACTCTCACACTATTAACTAGATCCACTATGGACTGGACTCTCACACGATTAACTAGATCCACTATGGACTGGACTCTCACACTATTAACTAGATCCACTATGGACTGGACTCTCACACTATTAACTAGATCCACTATGGAGTGGACTCTCACACGATTAACTAGATCCACTATGGACTGGACTCTCACACTATTAACTAGATCCACTCGACGTCCATTGCACCGGTCGCCCAGGGGTGGGGTCCCCACATCTGCGGTCCCCTCCAAGGTTTCTCATTGTATCCCATTGAGTTGAGTTTTTTCTTGCCCTGATGTGGGATCTGAGCCGAGGATGTCGTTGTGGCTTGTGCAGCCCTTTGAGACACTCGTGATTTAGGGCTATATGAATAAACTTTGATTGATTGATGAACTGACAAAAGTTTTAGGTAACAGCTCTCAGCAACAATAAAGAACATGACTGTGACATGTGATTGTGTGACAGTGACATTAATGTCATATTTGAATTATTGAAGTTTCTTTTTTTTATTTTATAATTGTCTTGTGTTTCTTAGACTGAAAGTGACAATAGATTGTCAGAACTCATGTAAGAGAAATTATTTATTTTATTAATTTATTTTGTACTGGTCCTTTATTACATTTAGAAATCCTAATTAGTCCCATTTCTGATGGTTGGCCTCTTTGTATAATTTACAGGATCAAAAAACAAATACACCAAATTTTAATTCAATAACACAAAATTTGATCAGCATAAACAATGTTGGTTTTATACGGCATCCAAAAAGTAACTGTATTGATTTAAAATGGTAGGTATTGCACATCACAACCCTGTGCAATTTTTTTTTGTTAAAACTATCATATTTTTCGGAGTATAAGGCGCACTTTAAATCCTTTCATTTTCTCAAAACTCGACAGTGTGCCTTATAACCCGGTGCGCCAAATGTATGGAATAATTTTGGTTGTGCTTACCGACCTCGGAGCTATTTTATTTGGTACATGGTGAAATGATAAGTGTGACCAGTAGATGGCAGTCACACATAAGAGATACATGTAGACTGCAATATGACTCAAGTAAACAACACCAAAAATGGTATATGTTCCATTAAAAATATAGAACATTACACACGGCGCTCAAAAATCTATCAAAATGTTTTAATACGACTTTGGTAAGCTATGAAGCCGCACCGCTTGATGGATTGTACTGTGCTTCAACATACGAGTATTGTTATGGTGTGTGTGTAAGGTAAGACATTATCTGGCGTTTTGTTTCGCAATATTATGCAAAAGCAACTTTTCTTACCTTTTGGTGCCTGCTGATCTGTATTTGGGATCTGCATAAGTCCTGAAAATTTGCACGCGTCCGCCTTTGTAGTTTGTAGCGACACCGTAGTCGATAAGCTTCTTTTTCTCTATCTTCTTGTTATGTGACGTTCATCCTCCACTGTTGCCATTTCTAATATAAAGTAGTGTAAAGTTCTTACTTATATCTGTCAGCAAACTCGCCATGAAAACGCTAAAACATACCGGTGTAGTGAGTTTTCATTATTCACCCAAGGAACTTTAGTTATTAGAGAGTTCCGGTCGGACGGTTTTTCACGGGACACATTTTTATGGCGTTGTTGTTGCACTAGTGAGCCACGGATGAGACGGTGCTGCTCCGTTATTGATTTAAGTAAAGTCCGAATGTCATTAAAACCGTTAACTCCATCTTTTGACACTTCTTTCACTCCAGTCCTTGCACGCTACACCGCTACAACAAAGATGACGGGGAGAAGACGCTGCCGAAGGTGATGCACGTAAATAACACAAAACGGCGTATCCTGTCAGAAAGCGGCTTGAAGATGGTCTCTAAAACATAATCTATGCAACATTTTGACCAAAGAACCATCATTACATGTTATGTAGACCACAAGGAAGTGTTTTCCATTTAGAAAAAAAATATATATATATATGACCCCTTTAAGGTGCCCTATAATCCGGTGAGCCTTTTGTATGAAAATAGACCTGACTAGACCCGCTCATCGACAGTGCGCTTTATAATCCGGTGCGCCCTATGGTCCGGTAAATACGGTACGTGCAAAACTATTTCCTTAAAGTTCCAACGCACACAATAATCTAGTCAGCATTGCTTTAAACTGTAACTCCCCCACACTGACACACATCGTTTGCCTCATGTTTCTCTGGGGAGATCCAGAAGTCCGTGCACAGGTACGCACACACAAACAGACACGGGGTTTTTCCTCTAAGGGAGCCCTTTTTTGCTCAGAGGAAAAAGCCTTTGATGCTCTTTTTGCTCTCTGTTGTTGTGCCAGAGCAGAATAATTTCTCTGCTTTTGTGCACTGCTCTAACCTTTTACCCCTAAGCGGGCCAAAGGCAACGGATTCTGTTTTGAGTGTACAAAATGGAGAGAGACACCTCTTCAGCCCAACGCTGTTAACCGCATTCCTTTGTAGTGCGTTTTTTGTTGTTGTTGTTCTCAATATGTGGCAAAATCTACACACAAGCGTCATTTGTGTCACCGTGCCGACTGCAAAGACTGATAATAACGAGTGAATTTGGAGCCACTGTTGTGCACGTGACAAAACAACAATGTATTTTCTCAATTTACACACGTCTATTGAGCCAATCCTTTCATTAGGTACGACAATGTCTTGTCTAGAAGTCTACAATAACAAAACAAACTCCCTCAAGCCAGATAGACATAATGTTAGGCAGGTAATAATCCTTTTTAGAGCTCAGACAGGTGAATGAAGACGCCATAAAGCGCCCACGACAGCCTATAATTCGCCAGTTTAAGGACTTACAGTATTTCACCAAAGTCAGTAGACAGCAACTGTTTTTATTACAGTACATATTCTCAAGCAGCGTATATATTTGGATATACTTTAACGTATAGATTCACTGTCAACACACAGCAAGTATCGTCGAAATTGCTGGCGACACGAGTCGAAAGATAACAGTGTCTTGGTTACAGTGGCAAAGGTGGAGGTAAAGTCACAGTCTGGGAGTGCATGCATGACTGCTGCCAGCAACGGGTAGCTGTGGTTCATTTAGGGAAACACAATTTACTTTCTTAAAGAAATGAGTCGGACGTTAAAGTCACAGTTCTTGTGGGAATTAAAACCCTCTACCCTCTGTACAAACATACATATACACATACTGTACATATACATTCACTGTACAAACATACACATACTGTACATATACATTCACTGTACAAACATACATATACACATACTGTACATATGCAAGCACATATGCATACATACACTCATGCATATAATCACGTTTCATCAAACATATATTAACGTTGTTGCCCTAGAGCAGTGGTTCTTAACCTTGTTGGAGGTACCGAACCCCACCAGTTTCATATGCGCATTCACCGAACCCTTCTTTAGTGAAAAAAATAAAATACATTTTTTTTCAAATTCAAGACAAAGTTATATGTTTTTGGTAACACTTTAGTATGGGGAACATATTCTAAGTAACAAAGACTTAATTTAGAGTTTTTTGGACACTAGGGGAACATATTCTAAGTAACAAAGACTTAATTTAGAGTTATTTGGTTAGGGTTAGGGTTAGGGTTAGAGACAGGGTTATAGGGTTACGGTTATAATAAGGCCATGCCGAATAAGGCATTAATAAGTACTTAATAATGACTAGTTAAAAGCCAATATGTTACTAATTTGCATGTTAATAAGCATCTAATTAATGGTGAAAATGTTCCCCATAATAAAGTGTTACCATGTTTTTTTACTGGTGCACAAAATGAACTGTGCATGAACATCACCTTGTTCAAAGAACAAAACCAACACAGTGCATAAACTCACAACAAATTACACACCTGCAAATCAGTGTGACTTCTGCTGTTGCCGTATCCGTAATACGCCGATAGGGAGAAGTTTTTATTTACACGATGAGTCGGGTTTGTTTTGACCTCCGCCGAACCCCTGAGCCCGACTCACCAAACCCCTAGGGTTCGATCGAACCCAGGTTAAGAACCACTGCCCTAGAGGAAACTGGGTAACACATGGCACACTGAGAAAGCTTAACCTATTGTTACTATAACAATCTACAAGATTAATACAGTTCGCTTCTCCTTTTTGCCCTCCATTAATCTGCTTTCTTTTGTATTTGAAGTTATCATTACATATATGTATTGTTGCATTTGAAACAATTGTATTGTTGATAATAGAGGTAAATTATTGTTATTATTCATTATCAATAGTGCTATTTATATTGGTATTTGTATTGCTCCATTTGTAGTGCAATAATCAGCCGAGTGCCCAAACAAAGAATCTAACGCATTAGTGATTTTTTACAACTGCAAAAAAAAAATTAAAACACCATAGTAGAAAATAAAGTTGTGAGTACCAGCACTTTGACAAAAAAGGTGAAAAACACTAGTGAATTAAGGAAAAAAATCTGTGTGGCTCCACTCATCGCCGTCTTCGCCAGCAAGTCTTTAATAACATTGACGTGTATTTTGCGTTGTTTAATGTATGTAAAACTATAATTATTCTCTATAAAATGTGTTCACATTTAGGGTGTCTGGTACACTAAAAAATAGAAAGTGAAAATCGTTTCAGTTCTCATCCACTTCAGTCTTCGTCTGACCACCAAAGTGCTGTACAACACCGACTACTTGAAAGTATATACAAGTTTACTATCTATACTATTTTATCATCAGAAGATATATTGTAATAAAACAGTGGAGGGCCGGGTTATGGGGTTTGTTATTGTGAACTCATTATTAGAGCTGCTATATTCATAAAACTTCCTGTGGCAATTCCCATTAAAGCCCCCAGGATGTGACAAATGCAAAATGTCCCCACTTACTGTTTTTAATTTATATCGTTTATTACACAGACACAACAAAGAGGCACCATTCCACTCGTGGTTGCGTTTCGCTGACATTAAAAAAAAAGCGGTTTATATCCGTATTGTTGGTGCAACGGGGATTAAAAAAAAAAAAAAGGTGTTGACAGATAGCCCAATAGAGACAGAGCCAATGGATGCGAATATGAGACGCATAAATATGAAAGCGATGCGGCAGGAATCAAAATGACACCCCTGGCCCTTTTTTTTTTTGGTTCTTAAAAGTGCATGTGTGCACATGACAGGTGATTTACATGCACACGCGGGCTAATTCATGTCGCGCAAGGACACAAAAAGTTTGGCTGTAATGAGAAGCTGCGCCTCAAATCACTAGACAATAAATTGAGTGTCACAACAGGCCGACCAAGGTTGCACTTCTGAGTGGCCGGAACACACACACACACACACACACACACACACACACACACACACACACACACACACACACACACACACACACACACACACACACACACACACACACACACACACACACACACACACACACACACACATTCTTGTATTTGTTATCCTTCTTGAGACCTCTGAAAAATGCCTACCTCTTTAGGACCACCCTTTCTAGCTATATAAAGATTTGTATTTACATGAATTATAAGTAATAATATATACAAATTATTAATAATAAGTAATAATATATACAAATTATCCAAATATAAAAAAGGTAAGCTTTTAGTACTTAAAAAAAAATAAAAATGTTTTGTTTGTAACTGGTTTTTAATCTCCATTATTTACTTCAAGTTATTACAGTATGTCTCTTTATACATATTTATTTTTATTTTTTTATTAATTTTGGCCAAAGCGGGCGCATTTCAATTTCTTACACACACTTGTTATTATAGATGTTGGCCAGAGGGGGAGCACTTCAAATTTTTACACACACTTGTTATTTCATATGTTGACCAGAGGGAAAGTAGTTTTTAAAAACCGACACACAGTCAATTTGTAAAATCCCTCCTTTTTTCCACCCTAATTTTGATAGATTTCACCACCAGGGATGCAAATGAGACATTCTCTATTAAATGCAATGGTTTTCCATATTGGGACCATGATTTATGTCCTAACTTGTTCACCGGTCCTCATATGGAAGGTACTTTTCCTTGTTGATGTCTCAAGAAAGGTAGAAATACAAGGACCTCACACACACACACACACACACACACACACACACACACACACACACACACACACACACACACACACACACACACACACACACACACACACACACACACACACACACACACACACACACACACACACACACACACACACACACACACACACACACAGATTATTGTATTTGTTACCTTCATGAGACGTCCGAAAAATGCCTACCTCTTTAGGCCCACCCTTTCTAAATATATAAATATATATATATAATATATAATATATAAGCTTTAAATAAAAAAACTTTTTTTTTAATTTTTTTGTTTTTAATTCTTTTTTAATCTTCATTATTTACTTCAAGTTATTACAGTATGTCTCTATATACATATTTATTTCATTTTTTAAATTAATTTTGGCCAAATGGGGCACATTTCAATTTCTTACACATACTTGTAATTTCATATGTTGGCCAGAGGGGGAGCCCTTTTTAAAACCCATCCATCCATCCATTTCCTACCACTTATCCCTTTCGGGGTCACGGGGGGTGCCGGAGCCTATCTCAGCTGCATTCGGGCGGAAGGCGGCGTACACCCTGGACAAGTCGCCACCTCATCACAAACCGACACAGTCAATTCGAAAAATCTCTCCTTTTTCAAAATGTATGGTAAAATGGCAAAAAAAATGGGGTGAAAAATATGTTTTTTGTTGTAATATGGTTTCTGTAGGAGGACAAAAATGCACAAACCTTTCTAATTGTTAGAAAGCCCACTGTTTAATATGTTTGTGTTTATGCTTCACTGATGAGAGTATTTGGCGAGCCCCGTTTTGTCCTACTAATTTCAGCGGCCCTTGAACTCATCGTTGTGTATACTATGACTCAACAGTTTGTTTACAAGTACAACTTTCTCCGACGCTGCCACAGAAAGACGTGTTTTATGCCACTCCTTTGTCTCGTTTTGTCCACCAAATTTTTTATACTGTGCGTGAATGCACAAAGGTGAGCTTTGTTGATGTTATTGACTTGTTGGAGTGCTAATCAGGCAATTGTAGTCACTGCATGACTGCAAGCTAATCCATGCTAACATGCTATTTAGGCTAGCTATATGTACATATTGCATCATGATGCCTCGTTTGTAGTTATATTTGAGCTCATTTTAATTTCCTTTACCTATGTCCTCTGTGTATTTAGTTTATTTTTCCCTGCCTTATGACACATTATCTGTATGTAATATTGGCTGCATTTCTGATAATTGTTTGTGTGCCATGTTGTTCCAGACCACAGCAAACGTTACCCAGTTTGCAAATATTGTAATAAATCCATTAGAAGAAGACAGCCTGCCATTTCCTTTAACTTGGACACACACATCTATACTTTTGGTAATTCTAAGCTAGTCATTTCCAGGAGTTATCTCACCCTCTGAGAAGTTTTACTAATGTTTTCCAATGTTGTAAAAATGTGTAGAACAAATATTACATTACAACATTTCTGTCAACAAAGATTTGCGTCAGCCTGCGACAAATAGTCATTTTGATAGTAGGCTAATATAGCTAATATAGACACTTACATCATGAGTTGCCATCATTATAACACTTATATAAGTATTTTGCGGCTCCAGACCGTTTCGTTTTTTGTATTTGTTGTCCAATATGGCTCTTTCAACATTTTGGGTTGCCGACCCCTGGTATAGTATATCGTCATATATCATCTGCAAGTCAGCCAAAGTAATTCCTAACTTTACAGTGGTAGAAAATGGCTGTTTAAGTGGGAAAATAATAATGGAAAATTACAAATGTAGCTAAATGAGGGCTGATGACAGCCAAATGTTGTTTCAAACCTGCGCGGCGTTTGCTCAGGCGTTGAGGCTGTACGTTGTTAACTCCACTCTGACATTGCCTCCATCAGGGGCTCATTTTCTCAAGAACCATCAACATAATGATACCTCTTTAGGGCCTCAACCGCATCCAAATCAGTTAGTAAACAACCCAAACAGGGATCTGTACCCATTTTTACAGACAATTAACTGTTATCACGAGAGGCCTAAATGGATTAGTAGGCCCATTAATGTCGAAGGCTAATCGCTCCTTGATTGGAAATGTGAGAC
>NC_084733.1:19529164-19624164 GCF_033978785.1 Entelurus aequoreus
ATGCCTTTTCTGTCAAAGACAACTTTGGTTTTTTATAGTAAAACTGAAATATGCAGTATTTAGTAATTAGAGCCCTAAAAGATCAATAATGCAGGACACCATTGATTTTAATTATTTAATATTTTTGAGTAATCACAGTGAAAAGTTAAATAAAATCCTACTAAATATATTTGGGATCCAAAAGGTCCCCCACTCATAAAGTGATACATTTTGTTTAGTTTTTTTTTTACTTTTAACACTTCAGATATATCTGTCGATTTTACGTTTGAACTATTATTTTGTTTGTGTTATGTTCTTTTGTCAAATAAAACTTTGATGTTTTTTTTATGGCAACTACACAATATATGCAATATTTTTTCCACATAAAACATTTTAAAGTGACATTTTTTAAGTAACAATTCATTGTAACAGAGATTTTTTGTCTTTTTTTTTTTTTTTTAGCAATGGCAAAAAAAATAAAAATAAACAAAGACAAAAGAAAAAAAAAACAGCCTGCATGGCAGCTTTGTGTCAATATTGCAACTTTTTCTTGTTAGATTTCACCTCATTCCACTTTTTTTTAATGTTTTTTTTAAATTTTTGCAATACTATCAATTTTGCAATTTTTGCAAAATGTGTGGGGGGCCGGTAAACGATTAGCTGCGGGCCGCAAATGGCCCCCGGGCCGCACTTTGGACACCTCTGGTTTGGAGAGACCGGAGGAGATGCGGATGAAGAGACAGGGCTGCGGAGCTGGCGCTGAGCAATGTCTAGGCTGAATGAGCATGTATCGGACACCTCGGTCTCCTTGGACGTATCCTTGCTCATCCATACAGACTGGACACTGGCTGAGAGTTGGTGGGCGGCCGAAGGTGGAGTCGGCTCTCTTAGTTGCTTTGTTGGGTCTGCTCCAGTCTCTCGCCATGCTCCCCCCATCCCAACAGACGATGGCATGGAACACCGCAAAAGCCACCACAGTGTATATGTTTTGTTGTTGTTGTTGTTTTACTTTTGTGGATGTGTGTAGAAGTGCTCTTTTAATGTCTTTAATGTCCTTTGTCTTCTTTGATGTTTCCCTCTTACACACGTTTATGTGTGCTATGGCTATGAGGTTTTTTTCTTCTTCCTTGGCCCAGGCTTAGACTGATTTTTTTTTTTTTTTTTTTTATCAAGAAAGACTTTCACAGTCTTGTTAGCGATAATTTTCCTTTTTGAAGAAAACTTTCCAGCGTCCAAGCCAGCCGGCGCATCTCTTTAGTACAAATGTAATTTCCTCAATATCTGTCCTTGAAGTGAAGTCCTTTTGGCTTGTCTTCCAACTTCCATCTCGTAGACCCCCAAATTACATCCTCATAGTGCTTGAAGTTGTGTGAAGCTGCAGCCAAAAGGATGTGGTCCATGGATGGAAGCAGGGCCCCCGTCCCAATAATTACCGCGCTGCCAAAGCAATGTGTGCACGCACTGCTATCACCTGAGCCAAGCGCTGATACAAGATCTTGCACTAATGGTTTGCA
Organism: Entelurus aequoreus; assembly: GCF_033978785.1. Taxonomy (NCBI): domain Eukaryota; kingdom Metazoa; phylum Chordata; class Actinopteri; order Syngnathiformes; family Syngnathidae; genus Entelurus; species Entelurus aequoreus. Next base: position 19,530,658 of record NC_084733.1, read on the forward strand.
GACACGCTGGATGGTCTCATCCAAACCACCAGACACTAGTTTGTTCGACGCCCAACATGAGAGATACACAAGTCCACGTTGTAGATTGTCTAACAGTGTTGTCCCGATACCAATAATTTGGTACCGGTACCAAAATGTATTTCGGTACTTTTTGGTACTTTTCTAAATAAAGGGGACTACAAAACAATTCATTATTGGCTTTATTTTAACAACAAATCTTAGGGTACATTAAACATATGTTTCTTATTGCAAGTTTTCCCTTAAATAAAATAGTGAACATACTTGACAACTTGTCTTTTAGTAGTAAGTAAACAAACAAAGTCTCCTAATTTAGCTGCTGATATATGCAGTAAGATATTGTGTCTTTTATCATTCTATTATTTTGTCAGAATTATTAAGGACAAGTGGTAGAAAATGCATTATTAATCTACTTGTTCATTTACTGTTAATATCTGCTTACTTTCTCTTTTAACATGTTCTATCTACACTTCTGTTAAAATGTAACAATCACTTATTCTTCTGTTGTTTGATACTTTACATTAGTTTTGGATGATACCACAAATTTAGGCATCAATCCGATACCAAGTAGTTACAGGATCATACATTGGTCATATTCAAAGTCCTCATGTGTCCAGGGACATATTTCCTGAGTTTATAAACATAATATAAATTTGTGATGCTAAAAAATATTGATGTCATCATAGTAGTATCGACTAGATACACTATTGTACTTGGTATCATTACAGTGGATGTCAGGTGTAGATCCACCCTTGGCGTTTGTTTACATTACAGCTGCAGGGAATTCTGGGAATTTGTTCTGTGGTGTCATACTTGCCAACCCTCCCGTTTTTACCGTTTTAATTTTCTCCCGACAAACTCCCGGTATTCAGCCGGAGCTGGAGGCCACGCCCCCTCCAGCTCTTGGTTTCTTATGTGGGTTTATTGTTAAGCAGTTTCATTAACATCCTCCCAGCGCGGTAACAACACACAACAACAGCAGTCACGTTTAGTCTACCGTAAATCAGTTCTTCTGCCATAAACAGCAATGTTGTGACACTCTTAAACAGGACAATACTGCCATCTACTGGATAGCCTCCAGAACACTGAAATTCAAGTATTTCTTTTATTTATATGTATAATAAAATAAATATATATATATATATATAGCTAGAATTCACTGAAAGTCAAGTATTTCATACATATGTATATATATATATATATATATATATATATATATATATATATATATATATATATATATATATATATATATATATACATATACATATGAATGAAATACTTGAGTTGGTGAATTCTAGCTTAAATATATTCCCCTCTTAACTGCGCCCCCAACCACGCCCCGCCCCGCCCCCGACCGCCCCCGCCCCCAACCTCCCGGTATCGCAGGTCTCAAGGTTGGCAAGTATGTGTGGTGTTTATGTTGTGTTGCGGTGCAAATATTCTCCCAAAATGTGTTTGTCATTGTTGTTTAGTGTGGTTTCACTATATGGCACGTGTTTATGACAGTGTTGGCGTTGTTCATACGGCCACCCTTAGTGTGGCTGTTTATTAAGTAAAGCCCTTCATTCACTTGTGTGTAGTGTGTTTAAAGTTAAGATGATCGTTTTAATGGCTAATGATAGGACATAACAAAGTCTTGTCTTGACTACCGTATTTTTCGGAGTATAAGTCGCTCCGGAGTATAAGTCGCACCTGCCGAAAATACATAATAAAGAAGGAAAAAAACATATATAAGTCGCATTTTTTGGGGAAATGTATTTGATAAAATCCAATACCAAGAATAGACATTTCAAAGGCAATTTAAAAATAAATAAAGAATAGTGAACAACAGGCTGGATAAGTGTATGTTATATGAGGCATAAATAACCAACTGAGAACGTGCCTGGTATGTTAATGTAACATATTATGGTAAGAGTCATTCAAATAACTATAACATATAGAACATGCTATACGTTTACCAAACAATCTGTCACTCCTAATCGCTAAATCCCATGAAATCTTATACGTCTAGTCTCTTACGTGAATGAGCTAAATAATATTATTTGATATTTTACGATAATGTGTTAATAATTTCACACATAAGTCGCTCCTGAGTATAAGTCGCACCCCCGGCCAAACTAGGAAAAAAACTGCGACTTATAGTCCGAAAAATACTGTATGTCAAATAATGACCATTATTACCTCATCTATTGTCATGACGCCGATGTGTAGTGTAGCATATATAGCTACCACTCGTGAGCGCTGCCGAACATTCTCGTCTGCATGACACGACGAGTGGGGGACCGGTACTTTTTGGAGGCGGTATAGTACCGTACTAACACCAGTACACCGTACAACCCTAGTTATGACAATCATTTTCATTAACAAGAAGGTCAACAAAAGCTACAGTTGGCCGAGTGCGAAGCAATCCAGGATAAAGATCATATTTACTAGAATACTAGAGGCTACTGCCCGGCCCCACAAACCACACACTCATTCACACAAGCCCACATCATGTTATGGCTTCCCCACATGATCAAGTGTGACACTCGGCAAACACAAAAGCCTCAGCCCTCTTGTGGCTTCATCTCGTTTTTCTTGGATCGCTCCAGTCTGTCCGGTGCCAAGTTGGCTTGGCAAAATGAGGCCCCTCCTATCTCCTGAGCCAGTGAGTGTGTGTGTGTGTGTGTGTGTGTGTGTGTGTGTGTGTGTGTGTGTGTGTGTGTGTGTGTGTGTGTGTGTGTGTGTGTTTGTGTCACTATAGCACAGTGTTTCGGGTTTTCTTCCTGGGAAATGATGTCACCCGTATTAAAAACCAGCACCACGTTGTCTGTGAGGTTTGAACTGGACCACAATTGTGGTGACTAGATATCACTCTATCGTGTAGTCAGCAACCCGCGGCTCTCGAGGCGCATGCGGCTCTTTAGCAAAAATGGAAAAAAGATGGGGGGGGGGGGGGAATATATTTGTTGTTTTAATAATGTTTCTGACATGACACCGACCATTCCTAATGTTTAGAAAGCCCACTGTTTAATATGTTTGTGTTTATGCTTCACTGATGAGAGTATTTGGCCTACTAATTTTTGCGGTCCTTGAACTCACCATAGGTGGCTTACATGTACCACCTTCTCCGACGCTGCCACAAAAAGAGGTGTTTTATGCCTCTCCTTCTTTGACTCATTTTGTCCACCAAACGTTTTATGCTGTGCGTGAATGCACAAAGGTGAGCTTTGTTGATTTTTTTGACTTGCGTAGAATGCTAATAATCCATGCTAACATGCTATTTAGGCTAGTTGTGTGTACATATTGCATCATTATGCCTCGTTTGTAGGTATATTTGAGTTAATGTAATTTCCTTTACTTATGTTCTCTGTGTATTTAATTTATATTTGCATGTCTCATGACACATTATCTGTATGTAATATTGGCTGCATTTCTGATTGTGTGCCATGTTGTTCCAGACCACAGCAAACATTACCATGTTGTTCCAGACCACAGCAAACGTTACCCAGCTTGCAAAGATTGTAATAAATCCAGTAGAAGAAGACAGCCTGTCCTTTCCTTTAACTTGGGCTCACACATCCATACCTTTGGCAGTTTTAAGCCAGTCATTTCCAGGAGTTACCTAACCCTCTGAGACACTAACTTAATGTGTTGCCTTCATTATAACACTTAGATAAGGCTTTTAACTTTTTGCGGCTCCAGACAGATTTTTTTGTTGTATTTTTATACATGGCAGAAGTGGTAGCACACCAACCAATCAGGTAAAAGCAGAACACCAGACCAAGTTCTGCTTGAATCCAAAGGAAATTGGCAAATGTGTTCATACTCTACCACTTACCTTACAGCTGGAGCCAATCCGAGTTAGAGTTCACCTTGGACTGGTTAAAAGTCAATCACAGGCTGGGCCGGCCTTAAACTAAGGGGGGGCTCCAGAGCTGAGGAGGTTTAACCTCAACACCCTCCCGTCCTGAAAACACAGTTTGAAAAAAAAATTAAACTCATGATTTTACTCAACAGGACAGCAATAATGCAAAAAGAAATACTTTCATTAATGAATACATCTCCTTTGCACGTTTGTGCGGGTGTCGTAGAAGCCGGTCAACATCGAGAAGAGCGCTGGCGATCCGGCAGACTGCCTTGCTTTTAGCTCAGTAGTAGTATGCTGGCTTTTTACACCGGCGACCTGGAGCGGTAAGAAAAAAAAAAAACGCAGCTCAGAAATGGAGAGTACATAACGAAGCTGAGCTGTTTGTGATTGACAGCTATGACCGCCAATCATTGCATTCCGCCGTCAAAAAAGGGGCCCCTAATCGGATGGGGCCCCTGGGCTCTGTGTTACTACGCCAGAAATGTAATTCCTCGGTGTTAGCAATGTCACTATAGCTTGGTTAATATACAGGTCACGGCATGTACCATGAATTCCGGACTATATATCGCTACTTTATTACTTCCTACACTTTGAACCCTGCGGCTTATAAAATGGCGCGGCTGGTTCATGGATTTTTCTTCGCTAACAGCCATAATGTCTTGTGTTCAATTGTTTTCATTAAACCCAAGCAGAGACACTGAAAAGGTGTGTTATTATTTATGCTATGGCGCCATCTTTTGGACGAGTTTGCTCACTGCAGTTTCTGCAGTGTTTTTCCATTTGGTGCTTTCAACCGGATGTAGAAGTGCTGTTCATTCTTCAAGTCGACCATAGCGGTTATACTCACATGGATTCTTCATTCATCACTCCAAGCAACGTTTATAAGTTTTACAACAAAACTAAAACTGTTTAGACTTACTAGACCGTCCCATGCGTGACGTCTGTAGGAGTGTTTTCATGCATGTTTGTACGTGTTATCGCAACGTAAATTAGCGAGCGCCATTAGCATTAGCGAATATGCTAACACTCTTACGAGTGCCTGCGTTTGTATAATTAAGTTACAAAGGCATTCTTTTTGTATTGTTTTAGTTTCCTAAAGTCACCAAAACGTGGAGTTTGTGAGTCTGTTTAGCTGATTGGGTCCATGACGATGACGTCTGTTTTGTTTGATAAGCCGTTTTACTCGCAAGTTACAGGCATTGTTTGGAAACAATTAAGGTATGCAAATAAACATTCTAAGATCAGTTAGAATAATAAATAATGCTGGATATAGAGAACATACAAACCATTTATTTTTTTAATCAAAGATACTGAAATTCCACGACATAGTGAATTTGCAAATAGCTAAAATTATACACAAAGCAAACTATAACCTGCTACCCAAGAATATACAGCAATTATTCTCAACAAAAGAGGAGAAATATAATCTTAGAGAAAAATGTAATTTAAAACATTTGTACGCACGTACAACACTTAAGACCTTCAGTATATCTGTATGTGGAATTAAATTATGGAATGGATTAAGCAAAGCAATCAAACTATGTACTAATATGATCCACTTCAAGAAACTCTTAAAACTTAAAGTGTTTACAAAGTACAAAAAAGAAGAACCATCATAAACATTCTGAAATTATTTCATCCATCCATTCATTCATTCTCAAAATACTCTTACTCATCTCACCTTGTGAAATGTAACTTACTTCACCGAGTATTATTTATTTATTTATTTTTATTGTGATTACTTATACAGTATATTGTGCATAAATTGAGAACAGGAAGTGAACAAAAGTTTTAGCAACTGTTATGTAAAAGAAAAGGGGTAGGATTAATTAAGCTCTGCTTCTTCCTACTCCTTTTCGAACATGTTGAAAAGAGAAACTGGAAATTGTGATGTATCATGTTGTATGCGTGCATGTTCGAAATAAACTCAAACTCAAACTCAAACATTAACAAAATCTTTCTCTGTAAATAACTTATTTCACCCGCTCATAGTCCGGTGTGGCTAATACATGGAATTCATTTTTTCCCCCCAAAATTTAGTGGGTGTGGCTTATATACCAGTGCGTTCTATAGTCCGGAAAATAGGGTAAATGGAGTGTTGTTGGTAGATTTTGGATGTTTTTTTGGAGGGCTTTATAGCCGAAATAGATGAATTCCCATTACCTGCATAGTTAGCCACCTCTTGCTAGCAGTTTTTCACTATTTATAATGCACAGAAAAAAGAAAGACTTGTGTTCTTGTCTCTCATAAGGATTGTGAGTCGTGGGCAAAATTCCCCCCCAAAAGTGACTGTTTTTACACGTCAAACCCCAACTTCTTGTCCTCTTTGCCACCTTTCCTTTCATCTGTCCGTGGTCTCCTTCCAGCAGTGAGACGTCACCTGTGCTAAAAAGCCGTCTGCGGGTCAGCCAGACCAACAAAATCAATGCCAGAGAGCGCAGAGATCCCAAGTCTGCCATTTGTCTTGTGGTTTTCCGCTCGGAGATATTCGTCTTAGGTGCTGTCCAATGTCAACACTTTGCTCGGAATACCTTCGGCGCTGTAGGAAAGGAGGTATTCCTTCTGGGAGGACGAGGATTAACGCGAGGCGGACAGAGCGGGGATTGGGAGGAGCGATCGATCGCAGCCAGGAGAAGGAGGACAAGGAAATGATTGATAATTGGAGAAAAAGTTGGGTAAACAGAACAACTTTGCACCTCTACTGTCAAAGTTGGATCTCTTCGTCCAGTGGTTACTAGGGATGATACTCGAAACCGGTTTTCCCGGTTGTTCGATAAGAAAAGAACCGAGTCCTCGGACTCGAATCCCTTTTTGAGAACCGGTACCCATTATCGAGACCACTATAGTAAAGAAAAAGAGTTGGTTCTTTATTCGAATCCCTCGGAACGACTCCCGTCCCGACCAGAAATGCTCTGTGAGACATCACAAGAAATGGCGTCACGTAGCTCAGTCATTAGGCGCAGATAGCGAAAGCAGGAAAAAATGGACGGGAAAAAGTGCTCCAAGGTGTAATAAAGTTCAAAACAAAAGGTATAATCCAATGAATAACTTTACTGAGAGATTTGAGCAGGGTACAAACACATGACGAACACTTTTACGACCAACCGAAAACATAGCAACCAGGCTAGCAACGCACCTCCTTTATGGCAGCTGTCGCAACGTTCTTAAAGCAACCGCAGCACATACATATATATACAACATATCTCCCTTTTTTAACTTTTGTTTTTCTTTCCTTGTAAACAAAACAAAATCACACTGTAGATGTGTTGTCTGTCTAATTATAAATAATGCAGACGAGGCGTGTTGGCTGAGTTCTTGACGTTTACTTTCACGGGTGACGACATGCAACAACACTTTTCGGGGCAACCACGCATGCTCGTCACTCCCGTTGCATGATGGGTAGTGTAGTTGTTATATTCCCTAGCTCATAACATCTTTCCCCCTATAAAGAAATAATGTTAACTCAATAAAGTGTATTTCTTTTTTTAGCTTTAACTTTTCATTTTTTAGCATTGTAACCACATTTGCAAACAACTTTTCTCTACATAGAATTATCTTTCAATAAATAAATAAAGTGCAAAAATGTCAAAGCATCATAACAAACAGTTATGTCAAATAGCAGCAGAATTGCACTTTTTGGAGAGCTGTATTATTTCCAATTTTGTGCCCAAGGGACTGATTTTATTTAGCACTATATTATTATTTATACACCAATAGTGATCACAGAGACAGGTTGTTTTTGTGTTACTGTATATATTTGTTTTTCTGAAAAATCCCACTTAATATACTTTGGGTAACAACAGTCAATATTCATTTATTTAATTTTATTTTTTTAGGGGGGTAACAGTAAATATTTATTTATTTATTAGATTAAATTGTTTTCTTATATAATAAAAGTGAGCTTTTGTTAAACCAAATATTGTGTTTTTTTCCATATACAACAACCTACCTGGACTCGATAAGAGAATCGATAAGGAATCGGTTCGATAAGAGGATTCGAACTCCATAATTTCTTATCAAACATCATCCCTAGTGGTTACTAACCTTTTTAAACCCACACACTGGCTCACGTTGCCACAAATCTCTCGCCGAAATTCATACAGACTCGTCATCAATACCAACATACGCTTTGTTATCTAAAAATATTGTTGTTTGATGTGTGGATGACAGGCAGTGTTTTACAAAACCCAAAACCAGTGAAGTTGGCATGTTGTGTAATTCGTAAATAAAAACAGAATACAATGATTTGCAAATCCTTTTCAACTTATATTCAATTGAATAGACTGCAAAGACAAGGTACTTAATGTTTGAGCTGAGAGTCTTATTTTTTTCTGGCAAATAATAATTAACTTAGAATTTAATGGCAGCAACACATTGCATAAAAGTTGGCACAGGGGCATTTGTACCACTGTGTTACATGGCCTTTCCTTTTAACAACACTCAGTAAACGTTTGGGAACTGAGGAGACCAATTTTTTAAGCTTTTCAGGCGGAATTTTTTCCCATTCTTGCTTGATGTACAGCTTAAGTTGTTCAACAGTCCGGGGGTCTCCGTTGTGGTATTTTAGGCTTCGTAATGCGCCACACATTTTCAATGGGAGACATGTCTGGACTACAGGCAGGCCAGTCTAGTACCCACACTCTTTTACTGTGAAGCCACGCTGTTGTAACACGTGGCTTGGCATTGTCTTGCTGAAATAAGCAGGGGCGTCCATGAAATAGACGTTGCTTGGATGGCAACATATGTTGCTCCAAAACCTGTATGTACCTTTCAGCATTAATGGTGCCTTCACAGATGTGTAAGTTACCCATGCCTTGGGCACTAATACACCCCCATACCATCACAGATGCTGGCTTTTCAACTTTGCGCCGATAACAATCCGGATGGTTTTTTTCCTCTTTGGTCCGGAGGACACGACGTCCACAGCTTCCAAAAAAATGTTTTAATGTGGATTTGTCAGACCACAGAACACTTTTCCACTTTGCATCAGTCCATCTTAGATGAGCTCAGGCCCAGCAAAGCCGGCAGCGTTTCTGGGTGTTGTTGATAAATTGCTTTTACTTTGCATAGTAGACAGACATCAGCTTTATTTTGTCCATTCTTAACATGTACAAGACACATAAGAACTGAAATTACATTTTCGGCACAATCCCGCTAAGAGCGGACATACGTTACAGGGGGACAAGACGGGACCGCCAACGGATCAGCCACTTACAGCGCTCCTTAAAAAGGTGGGAAAATGGTGACATTGGGAAAGGGGGAAGAGTAAAAAAAATATCAGTCTGAGGCTGGACCCTCAGGAGTGATCCAGACTGAGTCCGAGGAAAAAACCTCACATAGCATGGCACACATAAACATGGTACATGTAATCACAACAACTCGCAACAGAGGAGGGGAGAGTTGGGACCCTGGAGGCTGGCTGCCGCTATTAAAGCGCTACTCAGCCCCCACAACCCCGGAGGAATTAAGCAGTGGTGAAGGCGTTGATTTGGGGAAGGGCGTGTGTGTGCATGTATGCCCAATTAACTTGGGTGAGATGTTGAAATGTCTTTGTGGACTGAGGCCGATCTCAAAAGTTCGACCCAGGTGCTTTTTGAAAAAAAGGAAGGTCAAAAGCGTCCATCTTTGAGGAGTAGAGTTTTAACTTGCACTTACAGATGTAGCGACCAACTGTAGTTACTGACAGTGGTTTTCTGAAGTGTTCCTGAGCCCATGTGGTGATACCCTTTACACACTGATGTCGCTTTTTGATGCAGTACCGCCTGAGGGATTGAAGGTCCGTAATATCATCGCTAATGTGCAGTGATTTCTCCAGATTCGCCGAACCTTTTGATGAATATATTACAGACCGTAGATGGTGAAATCCCTAAATTTATTGCAATAGCTCGTTGAGAAATGTTGTTCTTAAACTGCTCGACAATTTGCTCAAGCATTTGTTGACAAAGTGGTGACCCTCGCCCCATCCTTGTTTGTGAATGACTGAGCATTTCATGGAAGCTGCTTTTATACCCAATCATGGCACCCACCTGTTCCCAATTAGCCTGTTCACCTGTGTAATGTTCCCAATAAGTGTTTGAACAGCATTCTTCAACATTCCCAGTCTTTTTTGCCACTTGTGCCAGCTTTTTTTGAAACATGTTGCAGGCATCAAATTCTAAATGAGCTAATATTTGCAAAAAATAACAAGGTTATCCAGTTCGAACATTAAGTGTCTTGTCTTTGCAGTCTATTCTATTGAATATAGGTTGAAAAGGATTTGCAAATCATTGTATTTTTTTTATTTTTATTTTAGATTTTTTTTACGATTTACACAATGTGCCAACTTCACAGGTTTTTGGGGTTTGTAGATTTCTTGTCTGTTATTCTAAGAAACAGTCTGTCAAAAACACATCTATTTAAAAAAAAAATTCATCTCTTCTGAAAGTTTTCCTGCAACCCGGCACCGGTCATTTGGTGCATTCCACAGCAGCGGTGTGCAGCCACTGTAAAAGCGGTGACAGGCTGCACGTGAAAAACAGCCTCTGATCATCCGCATCCATTCCTAAAGCGGTGACTAACCATAAATAACAAACAAAATCCAAGGCCGGCTGATGAGAAAGCGCCGACGAGATGGGAGATGACCTCAAGTTTACGACCTGCAAACCTGTTGATCGTGAGCGGTTGAGATTGAGAGTCTGGTCCTGAAGATAGATTCTCGCCGTGCGCACTTCAGACATGAGAAGCACATCAGCCGCACCTGCTTCTGCTGCTTTTACGAGAATGATTTTGTCAAATACTCCTGCGGTCGGATGACCAAAGTGTCGAAAAATAAGGCGATGATTTAGGAAGTTGTCGCCTCGGTTCAGATGGGTCGGAGAGTTTAAGGTCCACGAAAGAGAAATGTAGTGGGAAAAACAAATAAGAGTCATGTGAAGATGATGATGATGAATATGATGTACCTGTGTGAATTTGGCCCGCCTTATAATTGAAAATATCAAAATGACACTGCCATTCGTTTGTGCTGTAAAATTGGTTTGTCTGTGCCGTTACGATTAGTTAGTTATTCCGAAACACATTTTATGATCGGTGATGTCAGCGATCAAAAGTCAGTCTACCATGGAGCATGTGGGAGTTGTCCTATTTTCTCATAAAGCCCTTAAAAAAACCTCCAAAGACCTCCATTAAGGTTTTAAAAACATGATGTATGTATACATGTAATGTAGTAACGGGCACATTTATAATAAGATTTAATATTTACGTATTTTGCTCATTTTAAGCATAATGAATAAAAAACTAGAGATGTCCGATAAATACTTTAAAATGTAATATCGGGAATTATCGGTATCGTTTTTTTTAAAATTATAAGTATCATTTTTTTTATTATCGGTATCATTTTTTAAATTTTTTAATTTTTTAAATTTTTTTTTATTCTTTTTAATTTTTTAAATTTTTTTTATTAAATCAACATAAAAAACACAAGATACACTTACAATTAGTACACCAATCCAAAAAACCTCCCTCCCCCATTCACACTCATTCACACAAAAAGGTTGTTTTTTCTTTCTGTTATTAATATTCTGGTTCCTACATTATATATCAATATATATCAATACAGTCTGCAAGGGATACCGTCCGTAAGCACACATGATTGTGCGTGCTGCTGGTCCACTAATAGTACTAACCTTTAACAGTTAATTTTACTCATTTTCATTAATTACTAGTTTCTGTGTAACTGTTTTTATATTGTTTTACTTTCTTTTTTATTGAAGAAAATGTTTTTAATTTATTTATCTTATTTTATTTTATTAATTTTTTAAAAAAGGACCTTATCTTCACCATACCTGGTTGTCCAAATTAGGCATAATAATGTGTTAATTCCACGACTGTATATATCGGTATCGGTTGATATCGGTATCGGTAATTAAGAGTTGGACAATATCGGAATATCGGATATCGGCAAAAAGCCATTATCGGACATCCCTATAAAAAAACGCATCACGATTTTCAAATATTTTTTCAACAACATCAATGATTATTACTCGTTGCAGACTTCATGAGAGCCAACAAACATAATCAAATATCACTTACTGTACAATGTCTGATGTAATTAGGATGCCGACTAATAGAATCTTGTTATGGATTAATAATGACTCATAATCGTCACGAGAAAAAGGGGGGTGGAAATAAGTGTATTTTTGTGTCGTCCTCGCCATACCCGAGTCTAAATTGGCTGTCAAAAGTGTACCAACTTGTCGGATTACATCCTCGTCCTCTACTATCCAGGTGAAGGGGATGATTTATGATCTAGAATAAAGTTTGACGAGCAAGGAATCGACTCTATGATGTAAACATAGCAGCATGAACTGGTGATCACGTTGCCTCTATAAATAAATTTGTCTGCGTTAGCGCTTATAACAGGGGTGTCCAAACTTTTTCCACTGAGGGCCACACACAGAAAAATTAAAGCATGTGGGGGCCATTTTGATATTTTTCATTTTCAAACCATAACAAAATATATGCATTTTTAATTTATTTTACCTTTAGGAGTCCCAGGGACCATAAAGGGTCTCAATCATTAAAATGTTAAAAATAAGTCAGATTATTATTTTTTGTTAATTATTTAACGCTTACAGTAAATCTCTATATCAACTTCAAGTTGATATAAAGTAATACAAATTTAAAAAAATGTCTTATGGCTTTTCTGTCAAAAACAACTTAGTTTTTTTATAGTAAAACTGAAATATGCAGTATTTAGTAATTAGAGCCCTAAAAGATCAATAATGCAGGACACCATTGATTTGAATTCTTTCATATTTTTGAGTAATCACAGTGAAAAGATAAATAAAAAATCACTAAATATATTTGGGATCCAAAAGGTGCCCCACTCAGAAAGTGATACATTTTTATTAGGTTTTTCTTTTACTTTCAACACTTAAGTTACGAGATCAACTTCAGATATATCTGTCGATTTTATGCTGGAACTATTATTTTGTTTGTTTTATGCGCTTTTGTCAAAGAAAACTTTGATGTTTTTATATGGCTACTACACAATATATGCAATATTTACCACATAAAACATTTTAAAGTGAAATATTTGAAGTAATTGGAGCCCTGACAATAATTCATTATAACATGTATTTTTTTTCAATTATTATTTTTTTTTGAGCAATGGCAAAAAAAGAAAAATGAAGAAAGACAAAAGAAAAAAAAAACAGCCTGCATGGCAGCTTTTGTGTCAACATTGCAACTTTTTCTCGTTAGATTTCACCTCATTCCACTTTTTTTAATGTTCTTTTTTATTTTTACAATAGTATTTCCAGGATGTGTGGCAGGCCGGTAAACAATTAGCTGCGGGCCGCACTTTGGACTCCCCTGGCTTATAATAACAATATCACTCATTCTTGGTTATTATTCTAGTCATGTAATGCAAACGGAGTATTGTTGGCATTTTTTGGTTGTTTTTTATTGGGTTTTATGGGCGCAATCGAGAACCTACCATTGGCTCCGTTGTAAGCGGACTTCTATTTACGTTTATTTATGAGTTAGAATGCATTTGAAAAAAAATACATACATCAGCTTCCTCCCAACTCCAAAAACATGCACCTGGGGATAGGTTGATTGGCAACACTAAATTGGCCCTAGTGTGTGAATGTGAGTGTGAATGTTGTCTGTCTATCTGTGTTGGCCCTGCAATTAGGTGGCGACTTGTCCAGGGTGTACCCCGCCTTCCGCCCGAATGCAGCTGAGATAGGCTCCAGCACCCCCCGCGACCCCGTAAGGGACAAGCGGTAGAAAATGGATGGATGGATGGACATCCATCGTCATGTCTTTCATAATCATTGTCAACTATAGGCAAAATTCCCCCAAATATTCAGTTCCCCTTTAAAACATCCATCCATCCCTTTTATACCGCTTGGAGCCTATCCCAGCTGCAACACACAGAAATACCCTGATCCCAGGAATCGAACCCTGCTTATTGTGAGGCAACAGCACCAACCCCTGTTCCACTGCGCTGCCCTCTTTAAGGCATATAAATAAATAAATACATATATAATTGTATTGTATTTTTTTAATTCTTTATTTATGTTGTATTTTTTATTGTCCTATTGATTCTTTTGTCTTATTAATTTTTTTCACCTTTTTTTTTTTTTTTTTTTCCCCTTTTGCCAAAACCATCAAAAGTTGTATTGCTACTGTAAATGGTGTGATAGAGTTAACAGACTAACGGTCTTCTTAAGTGGAAGAAAAAAAAGAGAAAAGAGAGGAACTCATGAGTCCCTGACCCTGCGCTCACCTCCCCGTGACCCCGTAAAAATCCTGACCTCATCATTTCCACCCCTACAGGATTCATCTGGTCGCAGCACTGCCGGCTTCTCATCTGCCAGAGTGGCTCGCCATGCCTTCAAGTGCCAGCAGCCGTGCTATAAAAGACACATCCTGACGGGCCTTCCTCCTCTGTTGTGTTTAATAGCCCTCGCTCCCCCTCTAACTGACCTCCAGCCACCGCGCTCCTTCTCTCAGACTCTTAGCCTGGCCCTTGGCTCACCCCTGGTGTTCCAGGTTCAGGGTCAGGGCGACAGACTCTCAGCCAATTGGGTCGTTGCCCAGAAGAACCGATGCGGTGAGACGTGTGAGACCCCCAAAGACCCCTCACGTGTCCCGAGAGCCACGGACAGAGTGTTTATAACATGTTAACAACTTTGGGAGGGAAGATGTAATGTGTAGGAGTATGAAGATTTATATTTCATTATAGTTGCACACAGCCAACTGACCATGGAACAAAAACACAAACACACAGTCCGGTACTTAATATGGTTCCCATGGCTAAACATTTGCATCTTACACATACTAATATATATAAATAGTACATATATGTTATGTTTTATATTGCTACTACGGTACATTTTTAGTCTATTTTATATCTGCATTTTCCTTTCCATCCTTACACTTTCCATCCTTTGTAACTGAGCTACTGTGTGGAACAATTTCCCTTGTGGATTATTAAAGTTTGTCTAAGACTAAGTCTAAGTCTAAGTTAATATATACATATATATATATAGTTGAGGTTACTGTGGTTCATCTGTTATACAGTGCTCAATTCTGGGGTAGAGCGGAATATACGTTAGGTCAGGAAAAAACACAGACGCTATTTCATCCCTACAAGCCTGTTTGGCAGGTTTTCCCTGCCAAACGTGGTCAAAAAGCATGTTGTTCCAATTTTACGTTTGAGTTGCTCAACATCCAGTACCTTGTTCTAAAAATATATATATATATATATTTATGTATACGTTAGGTCAGGAAAAAACAAAGGGGCTATTTCATCCCTACAAGCCTGTTTGGCAGGTTTCCCTAATCTTCAGGGGATTTTAAATACAAATTGTCACAACCTAACATTGATTAAACGTCGTCAAAGAGCATGTTGTTTCATTGTTGTATTTGTGTTGCAGAATTTTGTTTGAGAAATAACCAAATTTCAATGGTCAAATCAACGTCCGAACCCAACATGGATTAAACGTGGTCAAAAAGCATGTTGTTTCAATTTTACGTTTCAGTTGCTCAACGTCCAGTACCTTGTTCTAAAAAAAATTATATATGTATGTATACGTTAGGTCAGGAAAAAACACAGAAGCTATTTCATCCCTACAAGCCTGTTTGGCAGGTTTCCCTACTCTTCAGGGGATTTTAAATACAAATTGTCACAACCTAACATTGATTAAACGTCGTAAAAAAGCATGTTGTTTCATCGTTGTATTTGTGTTGCAGAATGTTGGTTGGGAAATGACCAAATTTCAATGGTCAAATCAACCTCCGAACCCAACATGGATTAAACGTGGTCAAAAAGCATGTTGTTCCAATTTTACGTTTGAGTTGCTCAACGTCCAGTACCTTGTTCTAAAAATATATATATATATATTTATGTATACGTTAGGTCAGGAAAAAACAAAGGGGCTATTTCATCCCTACAAGCCTGTTTGGCAGGTTTCCCTACTCTTCAGGGGATTTTAAATACAAATTGTCACAACCTAACATTAATAAAACGCCGTCAAAGAACATGTTGTTTCATCATTGTATTTGTGTTGCAGAATTTTGTTTGGGAAATAACCAAATTTCAATGGTCAAATCAACGTCCGAACCCAACATGGATTAAACGTGGTCAAAAAGCATGTTGTTTCAATTTTACGTTTCAGTTGCTCAACGTCCAGTACCTTGTTCTAAAAAAAAAATTATATATGTATGTATACGTTAGGTCAGGAAAAAACACAGAAGCTATTTCATCCCTACAAGCCTGTTTGGCAGGTTTCTCTGCTCTTCAGGGCATTTTAAATACAAATTGTCACAACCTAACATTGATTAAACGTCGTAAAAAAGCATGTTGTTTCATCGTTGTATTTGTGTTGCAGAATGTTGGTTGGGAAATGACCAAATTTCAATGGTCAAAATAACCTCCGAACCCAACATGGATTAAACGTGGTCAAAAAGCATGTTGTTTCAATTTTACGTTTGAGTTGCTCAACGTCCAGTACCTTGTTCTAAAAAAAAAAATATATATGTATGTAAACATTAGGTCAGGAAAAAACACAGAGGCTATTTCATCCCTACAAGCCTGTTTCGCAGGTTTCTCTGCTCTTCAGGGCATTTTAAATACAAATTGTCACAACCTAACATTGATTAAATGTTGTCAAAAAGCATGTTGTTTCATCGTTGTATTTGTGTTGCAGAATGTTGGTTGGGAAATGACCAAATTTCAATGGTCAAATCAACGTCCGAACCCAACATGGATTAAACGTGGTCAAAAAGCATGTTGTTCCAATTTTACGTTTGAGTTGCTCAACGTCCAGTACCTTGTTCTAAAAATATATATATATATGTATACGTTAGGTCAGGAAAAACAAAGAGGCTATTTCATCCCTACAAGCCTGTTTGGCAGGTTTCCCTACTCTTCAGGGGATTTTAAATACAAATTGTCACAACCTAACATTGATTAAACGTCGTCAAAGAGCATGTTTCATCGTTGTATTTGTGTTGCAGAATTTTGTTTGGGAAATAACCAAATTTCAATGTTCAAATCAACGTCCGAACCCAACATGGATTAAACGTGGTCAAAAAGCATGTTGTTTAAATTTTACGTTTCAGTTGCTCAACGTCCAGTACCTTGTTCTAAAAAAAAATTATATATGTATGTATACGTTAGGTCAGGAAAAAACACAGAAGCTATTTCATCCCTACAAGCCTGTTTGGCAGGTTTCCCTGCTCTTTAGGGCATTTTAAATACAAATTGTCACAACCTAACATTGATTAAACGTCGTAAAAAAGCATGTTGTTTCATCGTTGTATTTGTGTTGCAGAATGTTGGTTGGGAAATGACCAAATTTCAATGGTCAAATCAACGTCCGAACCCAACATGGATTAAACGTGGTCAAAAAGCATGTTGTTTCAATTTTACGTTTCAGTTGCTCAACGTCCAGTACCTTGTTCTAAAAAAAATTATATATGTATGTATACGTTAGGTCAGGAAAAAACACAGAAGCTATTTCATCCCTACAAGCCTGTTTGGCAGGTTTCCCTGCTCTTCAGGGCATTTTAAATACAAATTGTCACAACCTAACATTGATTAAACGTCGTAAAAAAGCATGTTGTTTCATCGTTGTATTTGTGTTGCAGAATGTTGGTTGGGAAATGACCAAATTTCAATGGTCAAAATAACCTCCGAACCCAACATGGATTAAACGTGGTCAAAAAGCATGTTGTTTCAATTTTACGTTTGAGTTGCTCAACGTCCAGTACCTTGTTCTAAAAAAATATATATATATGTATGTATACGTTAGGTCAGGAAAAAACACAGAGGCTATTTCATCCCTACAAGCCTGTTTGGCAGGTTTCTCTGCTCTTCAGGGCATTTTAAATACAAATTGTCACAATCTAACATTGATTAAATGTTGTCAAAAAGCATGTTGTTTCATCGTTGTATTTGTGTTGCAGAATGTTGGTTGGGAAATTACCAAATTTCAATGGTCAATTCAACGTCCGAACCCAACATGGATTAAACGTGGTCAAAAAGCATGTTGTTTCAATTTTACGTTTCAGTTGCTCAACGTCCAGTACCTTGTTCTAAAAAAAAATTATTAATGTATGTATACGTTAGGTCAGGAAAAAACACAGAAGCTATTTCATCCCTACAAGCCTCTTTGGCAGGTTTCCCTACTCTTCAGGGCATTTTAAATACAAATTGTCACAACCTAACATTGATTAAACGTCGTAAAAAAGCATGTTGTTTCATCGTTGTATTTGTGTTGCAGAATGTTGGTTGGGAAATGACCAAATTTCAATGGTCAAATCAACGTCCGAACCCAACATGGATTAAACGTGGTCAAAAAGCATGTTGTTTCAATTTTACGTTTCACTTGCTCAACGTCCAGTACCTTGTTCTAAAAAAAAATTATTAATGTATGTATACGTTAGGTCAGGAAAAAACACAGAAGCTATTTCATCCCTACAAGCCTCTTTGGCAGGTTTCCCTGCTCTTCACGGCATTTTAAATACAAATTGTCACAACCTAACATTGATTAAACGTCGTAAAAAAGCATGTTGTTTCATCGTTGTATTTGTGTTGCAGAATGTTGGTTTGGAAATGACCAAATTTCAATGGTCAAATCAACGTCCGAACCCAACATGGATTAAACGTGGTCAAAAAGCATGTTGTTTCAATTTTACGTTTCAGTTGCTCAACGTCCAGTACCTTGTTCTAAAAAAAATATATATATTTATGTATACGTTAGGTCAGGAAAAAACACAGAAGCTATTTCATCCCTACAAGCCTGTTTCGCAGGTTTCTCTGCTCTTCAGGGCATTTTAAATACAAATTGTCACAACCTAACATTGATTA
Source organism: Entelurus aequoreus (assembly GCF_033978785.1). NCBI lineage: Eukaryota > Metazoa > Chordata > Actinopteri > Syngnathiformes > Syngnathidae > Entelurus > Entelurus aequoreus. The sequence continues at coordinate 19,549,392 of NC_084733.1, forward strand.
AACGTCGTAAAAAAGCATGTTGTTTCATCGTTGTATTTGTGTTGCAGAATGTTGGTTGGGAAATGACCAAATTTCAATGGTCAAATCAACGTCCGAACCCAACATGGATTAAACGTGGTCAAAAAGCATGTTGTTCCAATTTTACGTTTGAGTTGCTCAACGTCCAGTACCTTGTTCTAAAAAAAAATATATATATATGTATACGTTAGGTCAGGAAAAAACGCAGAGGCTATTTCATCCCTACAAGCCTGTTTCGCAGGTTTCCCTGCTCTTTAGGGGAAAAAGAACAGGGATCTAGCTTACCAAAGTTGTACTGAAACATTTTGATATATTTTTTTGAGCGCCGTGTGTAATGTTCTATATTTTCAAAGGAACATATAACATTTTGGTGTTGTTTACTTGAGTCATATTGCAGTCTACATGTATCTCTTATGTGTGACTGTCATCATATTGCAGTCTACACGTATCTCTAATGTGTGACTGCCAGCTACTGGTCAGACTTATTTATTCACCATGTGCCGAATAAAATAGCTTCGAGGTCGGTAAGCACAAGGAAAATGATTCCGTACATTTGGCGCACCGGGTTTTAAGGCGATAATGAAAGGATTTTAAGTGCGCCTTATAGTCTGAAAAATATGGTACATGTATATATTTTCTATTACATGGAACCATATCTAGTGATTTAACCGTTTCGCACTCAACAGTTATTAAGGTGATAGAATGTTGTTTGTTATCACAAGGAACCATATTTAGTACTTAACCAATTTATTTACCGAATATGATTAGCAATGTCAACCAATTAGCAGCTGACAGTTATTAAGCTAATATAATGTTGTTTTTTTTAAATAAAAGGAACCATAGTTGGTACGTAACCAATTTAGTTACCAAATATGATTCCCGATGTTTACAAATTAGCATGTGACAGTAATTAAGCAAAGAGAATTATTTTTATTTTTACAAAGACCCATATTTGGTACTTAACCAATTTAGTTATCAAATACGGTTTGCTATTACTCAAATTAGCATCAGACACCGACCTATGCTTACATAATCTTTTTTTCTTTTTTTTTTTAAGACAATAAACCATTTTTAACCAATTTATTACCAAATATGGTTTCCATGAAAGGAAACCATATTAGCATACCATACCATACAATAAACGATTAGAACCCAAAATTTGCAAGTAACACTAAAGTGTGTTCTTATAATCATTACCATTATTAAGTAAGAAACCACATTTTTCAACTAAAGTGGTTAATTTTGCAAATATGGTTACACATTTACATCTGACACGAACATACTTATTTGGCTTTATTTAGAATAGGACAAGGAACATAATCAATTTAGCTCCCCAGGCAACAAATGTAGCATCTGACATTTTAGTTAGGGCAAGGGGGAAAATTTGGTATATGACCAAATATAGTTCCTTAAAGCAGTGTTTTTCAACCTTTTTTGAGCCAAGGCACATTTTTTCATTGAAAAAATCCGAAGGCACACCACCAGCAGAAATCATTAAAACATTTAAATCGATATTGACAATAAAAAGTCGTCGGCGCAATTTTTGAGTATTAATTTAAACCATACGTCACTATACTTGTCTCAAAGTAGTGTCACGACATGTCACATCACGCCGTGACTTATTTGGAGTTTTTTGGTGTTTTCCTGTGTGTAGTGTCTTGCGCTCTTATTTTGGTGGATTTCCCTGTTTTGTTGGTATTTTCCTGTTGCAGTTTCATGTCTTCCTTTGAGCGCTATTCCCCGCACCTGCTTTGTTTTAGCAATCAAGACTATTTCAGTCGTTTTCATCCTTCTTTGTGTGGACATAGTTGTCATGTCATGTACGGACGTACTTTGTGGACGCCATCTCTGCTCCACACGCTGTAAGTCTTTGCTGTCGTCCAGTATTCTGTTTTTCTTTACTTTGTAGCCAGTTCAGTTTTAGTTTCGTTCTGCATAGCCATCCCTAAGCTTCAATGCCTTTTTTTAGGGGCACTCACCTTTTGTTTATTTTTGGTTTAAACATTAGATACCTTTTTACGTGCACACTGCCTCCCGCTGTCGTCTTCATATTGTGATCATGACAAACCATGTTCCCGACGTCTACAAAGCAATTAGCTACCTGCTGCTGTAGTGGATTGTCCGAAGCTTAAGCAGGCGACAAAAGTAGTTTAGTACAACAAATTTATTTACCCATTATCAGAAGTGCAGGTTGAATTAAGTTGTCCGTGCAAGCAGACACAATGTACTCCAGAGCACACAAGACACACACAAGCCAAAATCACCCCCGAGTTCCGGTCTTCTGCCATTTTTTATATGTCTGTTGTGCGTCATCGTTCCTTATCGAGTGCGTCAATGTCGTGTTTTGCTTTTCCTATCTGTTCCATAACAACTCGAATCCTTTAGACCAGGGGTCACCAACCTTTTTGAAACCAAGAGCTACTTCTTGGGTAGTGATTAATGCGAAGGGCTACCAGTTTGATACACACTTAAATGAATTGCCAGAAATAGCCAATTTGCTGAATTTACCTTTAACTCTGTTATTATTAATAATTAATGATATTTACACTTAATTGAACGGTTTAAAAGAGGAGAAAACACGAAAAAAATTACAATTAAATTTTGAAACATAGTTTATCTTCAATTTCGAATCTTTAAAATTCTAAATTCAACCGAAAAAAAGAAGACAAAAACTTAAAAAAATAATTTATGGAACATCATTAGTAATTTTTCCTGATAAAGATTAATTTTAGAATTTTGATGACATGTTTTAAATAGGTTAAAATCCAATCTACACTTTGTTAAAATATATAACAAATTGGACCAAGCTATATTTCTAACAAAGACAAATCATTATTTCTTCTATATTTTCCAGAACAAAAATTTTAAAAGAAATTCAAAAGACTTTGAAATAAGATTTCAATTTGATTCTACAGATTTTCTAGATTTGCCAGAATAATTTTTTTGAATTTTAATCATAATAAGTTTGAAGAAATATTTCACAAATATTCTTCGTCGAAAAAACAGAAGATAAAATGAAGAATTAAATTACAATTTATTTATTATTCTTTACAATTAAAAAAAAAAACATTTACTTGAACATTGATTTAAATTGTCAGGAAAGAAGAGGAAGGAATTTAAAAGGTAAAAAGGTATATGTGTTTAAAAATCCTAAAATCATTTTTAAGGTTGTATTTTTTCTCTAAATTTGTCTTTCTGAAAGTTATAAGAAGCAAAGTAAAACAATTAATGAATTTATTTAAACAAGTGAAGACCAAGTCTTTAAAATATTTTCTTGGATTTTCAAATTCTATTTGAGTTTTGTCTCTCTTAGAATTAAAAATGTCGGGCAAAGCGAGACCAGCTTGCTAGTAAATAAATACAATTTAAAAAATAGAGGCAGCTCACTGGTAAGTGCTGCTATTTGAGCTATTTTTAGAACAGGCCAGCGGGCTACTCATCTGGTCCTTACGGGCTACCTGGTGCCCGCGGGCACCGCGTTGGTGACCCCTGCTTTAGACAGTCAACACATTCTATAGACAGGTTGGCACGACTTAATATTCACTTTTGTCCCACAACTGGTCCATTCAATGGCACAAAAATACAAGAGTATTGAAAATGAGCGGACATTCTTAAAAGACAAGAAATATAGGTCAAAAGGTCAGAAATTCTACTACATACCCGCCTTCCAGGGTCTTAAGACCCTGGACCAAAACAATTTCTGATATAGACCACTAACTTAAATCTCTACCGCAGATAGAGGCAAAAACCTCAATGTTTTTATACGAGGCAGAAATTCCGTCTATGACCCTCCTTCAGAGCGATCGCTGTTACCAGCCTGCAGTAAAACCATCTCACAGAACACAATTAGTGGCCTACCCTTTGATTTAGTAAGGGAATAACAAATACTTTGATCATGAACATCATTGAACATAAATAGATGAATGTATATAGACTTATGACTGTAAGACATTTGCAAAAATATTTTTCCCGGCATTTGCCATGAATGTAGATACCAATATTGTTAATTATCAATTGATTTTGAACACACAACTGAATTTCGTATGAGTCCATGTTCGATTAGAGCTCGTATAGATGGCTCGGTGGTGCCTACTGATATGGAAGAGTATTACACGGTTACTCTGCCGAGCTCTAGACAGCACTGACACTCAACAACAGCACATTATTTGCGGATTATAATTACTGGTTAGCAAAAAATATTTTTAACCCAATTAGGTGAAATTACATCATCTCCCACGGCACACCAGACTGTATCTCACGGCACACCAGTGTGCCGCGGCACAGCGGTTGAAAAACACTGCCTTAAAGTGATGAACTGTGTCAGCATGGCGCCATGGCTTGAGATGATGTTTGTGTGGATGGTTTTCTTGAAATACTCCACGTGCAGTAATATGACAGGTCAGCCACTGTCCCAGGCCCTCTGGCCCTGTCCAACGCTGCTGTTTATAGATTGTGTTTCACCTTCTTCCTCCGAAACAATTAGTGAGCTCGCCAGAAGGAAACCTGCCCTCAGATCTCGACTGCAGACCGGCAGCCGACAGAGACAGGATGGACGTGGGTAAACACGTCGCATCCACGCACTTCACACGCCGCTCGCGCTGACGCCACCGCACCGCTTGTACTGTAAATATGAACAAATGCTCTTTAAGTTTTATGCCTTCTTCTATTTGAACCGGTGGAAATGACGCTGGCCGGGTTCCACGCGTCACTCAGGTGCGCAGACTGATGGATGAAGCTGAGATTATTACTCACGGCAATTATAGAAAGTGTTTTGCGCTGACATCATCGCCACGTCGGCCACATATCATGCGCAAACAGGGGTGTCCAAACTTTTTCCACTGAGGCCTGCAATCTGAAAAATTAAAGCATGTGGGGGCCATTTTGATACTGTTTTGTTTTCAAAACCAACACCATATATAGATTTTTTTTTTTAGCTTTAAGGTCCCCCGCTCAAGTTTGGTCCTGGGGACCCAGAAGGGGTCTCAGTCATAACAATGTTACAAATAAGTCATTTATATACAGATATACAATATATATATATATATATATATATATATATATATATATATATATATATATATATATATATATATATATATATATATATATATATATATATATATATACATATATATATATATATATATATATATGTATGTATGTATACACCTGACCTCGGATAAGCAAAAGAAGATGGATATATATATATATATATATATATATATATATATATATATATATATATATATATATATATATATATATATATATATATATATATATATATATCCATTCTCATTTAAAAAAATAAATATTTTTTTAATTGATTTTTTTAATTACATTTTTATTATTTATTTTATTTTTATTTTTTGTTATTAATCAATCCAACAAAACAATACACAGCAATACCATAACAATGCAATCCAATTCCAAAACCAAACCCGACCCAGCAACAGTCAGAACTGCAATAATCAGAGCAATTGAGGGGAGACACAAACACGACACAGAACAAACCAAAAGTAGTGAAACAAAAATGAATATTATCGACAACAGTATCAATATTAGTTACAATTTCAACATAGCAGTGATTAAAAATCCCTCATTGACATTATCATTAGACATTTATAAAAAAAAAAAAAAAAGAACAATAGTGTCACAGTGGCTTACACTTGCATCGCATCTCATAACCTTGACAACACACTGTGTCCCATATTTTCACAAAGATAAAATAAGTCATATTTTTGGTTCATTTAATAGTTAAAACAAATTTACATTATTGCAATCAGTTGATAAAACATTTTCCTTTACAATTATAAAAGCTTTTTACAAAAATCTACTACTCTGCTTGCATGTCAGCAGACTGGGGTAGATCCTGCTGAAATCCTATGTATTGAATGAATAGAGAATCCTTTTGAATCGGGAAAAAAATCGTTTTTGAATCGAGAATCGTGTTGAATTGAAAAAAAAATCGATTTTGAATCGAATCGTGACCCCATGAATCGACATTGAATCGAATCGTGGGACACCCAAAGATTCACAGCCCTAATATATATATATATATATATATATATATATATATATATATATATATATATATATATATATATATATATATATATATATATATATATATATATATATATACATATATACATATACATATACATATATATATATATATATATATATATATATATATATATATATATATACTACCGTTCAAAAGTTTGGGGTTACATTGATAGGTCCTTATTTTTGAAGGAAAAGCACTGTACTTTTCAATGAAGATAACTTTAAACTAGTCTTAACTTTAAAGAAATACACTCTATACATTGCTAATGTGGTAAATGACTATTCTAGCTGCAAATGTCTGGTTTTTGGTGCAATATCTACATAGGTGTATAGAGGCCCATTTCCAGCAACTATCACTCCAGTGTTCTAATGGTACAATGTGTTTGCTCATTGGCTCAGAAGGCTAATTGATGATTAGAAAACCCTTGTGCAATCATGTTCACACATCTGAAAACAGTTTAGCTCGTTACAGAAGCTACAAAACTGACCTTCCTTTGAGCAGATTGAGTTTCTGGAGCATCACATTTGTGGGGTCAATTAAACGTTAAAAATGGCCAGAAAAAAAGAACTTTCATCTGAAACTCGACAGTCTATTCTTGTTCTTAGAAATGAAGGCTATTCCACAAAATTGTTTGGGTGACCCCAAACTTCTAAGGGAGAGCCCCGCCACCCGGCGGAGGAAGTTCATTTCGGCCGCTTGTACCCGTGATCTTGTCCTTTCGGTCATAACCCAAAGCTCATGACCATAGGTGAGGATGGGAACGTAGATCGACCGGTAAATTGAGAGCTTTGCCTTCCGGCTCAGCTCCTTCTTCACCACGACGGATCGATGCAGCGCAAACCGCACTTTGGACATCCCTGCATTAGCCGGTCAAGTTTGCTATTTTCCAAAGAACTGCATGGCAGGATGCACGGCCTGTATCATTGACATCTATTGTGTTGTGCAATTATACACGCCGAGCTTTTCAGTTTCAACAGGAAACCAAAGGGGCGTGAACATAAATTGACAACGTCAAGAGATTCGCAGGCAAGCGGTCTAAAAATATACGAAGACAAGTGCATGGATGTTGCTGCTGTCTTTGTCCTCAAGCAGGAAGCGGCGGATCCCAAGCTCCTAAATAACGATCTGCAGGCTGGGGAAAAAAACTCTGAGAGAGGACCAATAGTCAAAACCAACTGATCATTTGGAGATTAAAACCACAGCGTCCCCATCAAAAGATTACGGTCATTCCTTTTTCGATTTTGTATTCAGGAAGAGTGACTGCCAACATGGAAGACGAAATAGTTCATTTTCTCATTGGAACGTTAAATGCTCATTTTGTGGCCGGCCTTTATACAAGCACAGTGGTTGCATCGTTTCCTCAGTAGTGCGATCCAGAAGGTCTGACTAAAACCGAATCATACATAAGAAATTGTTATGATCCGTTGCCCGGATCATAGTTTGTTTACTTTTAACGTCTCTTGTTGGCTTAGTTCTGTTTCAGCACCCCTGTTTTGTGTCTCCTTGGTTATTTATTGTTTTCACCTGCCTCTGATTAGTGTTCGGACGCTCACTTGTTCCCGAGCACTAATCAGAGAGCTATTTAGTCCTGCCTTTTTCCGTCACTCACTTGTCTTTCCTTGTTACTCCAGTTTTTCTGTTAATATGTACATTTTCACCTGCACTTTGCCTGCGATCTCTGCATCCCGGAGTCAAGACCAAGCTCTGTAACATGTCGTTTTTTGAGTAATGTTTGACTGAAAAATTGGGGTGAACGTTTGGCAAAAAAGTGACTTGAGATAGCACAAAAATAATTCCTTTCCTATAATAAAAATAAGGTGCTTCCACTTTAGACTTTAATTTTAAGGTTTGTTGAACTCTATTTTTTTTGTTGTTGTTTTTTTTTGTTTTCATGTTTATTTCGAATATGTAGACAAAACAAAAACAAACACATTTTACAAAAAACAACAAAAAAAGCCATTCAAGAATGAATAACGAAAACAATAATAATAATAATAATAATAATAGTAATAATAAAAAGCAAAAAAAAACAAGAAATTAAAATAAACATTAGTGTAAACATATCCGAAAAGGAGTGAGAAGAAGTAAAAACTTATGTACTCCCACCCCTCTTATTACTTGCTGTATGTTTAATAATAATAATAATAATAATAGTATATAAAAATGTTATGTTATATAAATACATATACATATATATAGGTATGTACACATACATATATATATATATATATATATATATATATATATATATATATATATATATATATATATATATATATATATATATATATATATATATATATATATATATATATCTACAACATACATTTAACAAGTAACTATGAATGTGACACAACAGCGTGTATACATATAAAAATGTTATGTTATATAAATACATATACATATATAAGTATGTACATATATATATATATATATATATATATATATATATATATATATATATATATATCTACAACATACATTTAACAAGTAACTATGAATGTGACACAACAGCGTGTATACATATACATACACATACAAACCTACTGACTCTTAGTGCAGTTCACTATATCCTGTGAACAATATATTTTTGTACATTCTTTTAAAAACATTGATGCTTGGACTTTGCTTATGTACTTCACTCAGATTGTTCCGCAACTTGACACCTGTGATGGAAATGCGAAAACTTTACATGGTGGAATTTCTCATCTGAATTTTTAAATTTTGCCAAATAAAGTGGTGCAGAAGTTTCTTAATAGATTAAATGATAGTTCCCTCATGACACCTAAAAGACATTTGTCATTTTCTGGATGTATTAAAATAAGATGTATGCACCCTGAAGCCGGAAACATGACTTGGAACACACGTAAAGACTCTTAAGACAGCTATGTTGAGTGTGACAAATTGATCGGAGTCAATTGAGCTTCTATTATTAACCTCCTATGGTTCACTGTCAATTATCTGTCCCATTAACTCGGCAATACTGTATGCAATATGTATTTAACATCCAAGGATATCCAGCATGGCTCCAGATAATCTGCACTGGTGGAGAAAGGGGGAAAAATTATGGCTATTAATGTCGATTCATTTTAATTCGACGTAATGAAGTGGTTAAGGTCATTTATACCTCTGTTACTGACATCTTTAGGATTTATAGAAATAATAAGGTGCACTTACAGATAGGCCATAAATTGGCTAAAGTTGAGGCATAAAGATGTTTTTTCTGCACTGGTGACCGTATTAAAGATACTATTACTGTCCACTTCAGACGGATCTACTTAAAGTCATGAATGAATACTAGGAGAAAAGATTTTTCCTTCCTGAAAAAATTACCGCAAGACAAAATGAGCACTTGGGAATATTGAAATCAAACTCGTGTGCTTTCTTTTTCACAAGTATTTCCATGCTAAACTGACTGAGACATATATAAAGATTTAAACAATTAAATCACCAGCCAGCATTCCTTTTTAAGGGAGCTTCTCGCTATGTCTCTGTTGTTGCCATGGTAACACAGCATCCTTTAGCTTGTTCTAACTACAGCAACGCAAGCGTCTGCGCTAACAATATGGAAAAAAACAAAACATGTTGGTGACACTTCAAAAGTTAAGTACGTCGACATAAATAAACAAAGACAATTCAAGAATTCCTATTATTTTGTTATTTGTCATAAAATAATATGGTATTTTTTTCTTATTATAATAAAATGTTTTTTATTATTATTTATACAGCAAATCCCTCAATTTAAGAGCGTGCTGAGACGAGAGCTGTCTCTTGGCTAATCGTTACGCCTTAAGTTAAAAGCAACAATTTAAGTTAGAAGCATCCCTTTCATTATTTAAGGTATCAAATGTCACAGTGAAGTGGATGATATTCATTGAATTAACAAAAATAAATCATCAAAAACACGATCGAGCGTGTCACTGCGAGGCTACACCATTTATGCATAAAAATATAGAAAAGCTGATGACTGGGTGTTTGATTGAGAAGCAGCTGGAAGAAGATACCGTCAAAGTTCACTCTCCAATGTAGTACTGTACATTATTATTACATTACTTCATAAAAATACTATAGTTGTTTGTAATACATTATATTGTATTGTTTTTATGCAATGTTTTTATTTTTAAAACTTTTTTGTCATTGTAATTTTGTTCATCTATTTTATTCATTTAATATGAAAAATTACAGATGATAAGAATAATACATTTTTTCCATCCGCATCCAAAAAAAATGTATTGTCAAAAATGTCATTTAATTATTTAAAATACAAATGTGTAATTATTTACAATAAAATATAATTTCATCATTGTGGAAAATAAAATATGTAATCATCATTTATAATAAGTAATTTCATCATTATTTATAAACCATAATAGTATTCTATTTTTTATTTAAAACAAATTGATGTCATTGTGTTATTATTTACAATAAGTTGATTTAAATTAACTTTAAATGATTATAAATAATAATACAATAACATAGTTTCATTATAAATAGTAACACTATTGTATTAAACAAGATAAAATAATTGTATCTCGTTGTAACATTTTAGTAAAACGGGGTGGCCGGAGTACTGCATACTTAGACTTAGACATACTTTATTGATCCACAAGGGAAATTGTTCCTAAAAATACAAGACCAGCCCTAGCCTTAATGGTTTCATCAAGCCTATTTGGGCTTGATGATGAAATGAAAAGCTTTGAAGATCCGCTGTCTTAAAGTATCCGATTTTATCCAAAGGGAGACTGAGGGCAAAAAAATGGAGACCATGAAGCACAAGCTAAGCAAACGTTGACTAAATAGACACGGATGATACAACTGCATTTTGTTCAGGAGAGAACACACAGAAGCTACCGTATTTTTCGGAGTATAAGTCGCTCCGGAGTATAAGTCGCACCGGCCGACAAATGCATAATAAAGAAGGAAAAAAACATATATAAGTCGCACTAAGTTGCATAAGTTGCATTTTTGGGGGAAATGTATTTGATAAAAGCCAACACCAAGAATAGACATTTGAAAGGCAATCTAAAATAAATAAAGAATAGTGAACAACAGGCTGAATAAGTGTACGTTATATGATGCATAAATAACCAACTGAGAACGTGCCTGGTATGTTAACATAACATATTATGGTAAGAGTCATTCATATAACTATAACATATAGAACATGCTATACGTTTACCAAACAATCAAATCCGATGAAATCTTATACGTCTAGTCTCTTACGTGAATGAGATAAATAATATTATTTGATATTTTACGGTAATGTGTTAATAATTTCACACATAAGTCGCTCCTGAGTATAAGTCGCACCCCCGGCCAAAATATGAAAAAAACTGCGACTTATAGACCGAAAAATACGGTAATACAAATAATAACAGAAGAAATGAACAAATTAAAAAGATGGTTTGACAAAAACAGAGTATCTTTGAATCTCAGTAAAACTAAAATAATGCTATTTGGTAACAGTAGAAGAGAAAGTCAAACACAAATAGATGGAATACACATTGAAAGGGTAAAAAAAAACAACCATTTTTTGGTGTAGTAATAGATGATAAAATGAACTGGAAACCTCATGTAAAAAAAATTACAACATAAAGTAGCAAGAAACACGTCAATAATAAATAAAGCTAAACATGTTCTAGACCAAAAATCACTCCGCATTCTTTACTGCTCGCTAGTGTTATCATAGCTGAGTTATTGTGCAGAAATATGGGGAAATAACTACAAAAGTACACTTCATTCATTAACGGTGTTACAAAAAAGATCAGTTAGAATAATACATAATGTTGGATATAGAGAACATACAAATCCTTTATTTATTAAATCACAAATATTGAAATTCAACGATTTGGTGCATTCGCAAACAGCTAAAATTATGTACGAAAGCAAACTATAACCTGCTACCCAAGAATGTACAACAGTTCTTCTCAATAAAAGAGGAGAAATATAATCTTAGAGGAAAATCTAATTTAAAAAATTTGTATGCTCATACAACACTTAAAACCTTTAGCACATCAGCATGTGGAATTAAATCATGGAATGGGTTAAGTAAAGAAATCAAACAATGTACTAATATGATTCAGTTTAAGAGACTATTCAAACTACAAGTGTTCACAAAGTACACAGAACGATAATTATGCTGAACATCTTGAACCCTTTTAATATTTATTTATTTATTTATTTATTGATAAAGATTATGTATCTAATATTTGTTTACTTACTATGGTATATTATTTATTTATTATTTATTTTTTCACTGTTCTGTTACAGAGAACAAGGCAATGGGATAAAATTGCTATGGTATGAAAAGGGGTAGGATTAAATAAGCTCAGCTTCTTCCTACTCCTTTTCGGACGTGCCGTAATGAAATATGTGATGCATTACATTGTGTCGTTTGCATGTTCCAAATAAACTGAAACTGAAATGAACTGAACATCATGTGACATTTCAAATAGGAAACCAGAGAAACTACGCGCCTCCTACATTTTGGCGGTGCAGACATGTGGTCATGTGACTCTGCTGGGTAAGTGGTCACTTTTACAAAACAACACTTCTGGACATCCTCTCTTTGTCAAATGTCCTTTATGCCAGAGACCTTGTTCCGAATTTTTTTTTTTTTTTTTTTTTTTTAAGCTAATGGCTTTTCCTGGAGAGATTTATGACGCAGACATGGGACAATCAGAGTGGGACAACACAAAGACTCGCCAAGGGGAAGATTTACAGTTTCCAAAGAGGCTTTTTTTCAATGAAGTGCTGATTAAAAAGTGCAGATGCCAAACCAGTCGTTTGGACCAAACGTACTCGCATCCATTTTTTTGCTGGCCTCGTTACTTCCTCCCTGTAACAAAGTCCTGACATGTGTTTATTATTATTATCATTATTGTTAATATTATTATTATACATGTGAGGAATTTATGGTCATGACATGTTCATTTCATTTCAGTTCAGTTCAGTTTCAGTTTATTTCCAACATGCATACGATACAATGTGATGCATCACACAATTCCAGTTGTTTCATTACAGCACGTCCGAAAAGGAGTAGGAAGAAGCTGAGTTTATTTAATCCTACCCCTTTTCATACCATAGCAATTTAATCCTATTTCTTTGTTCTCTGTAACATAATAGTTAACAAATAAATAATAAACAAAAATATACCATAGTAAGTAAACAAATATTAAATACATAAATTATCTTTGTCTCAATAAAAAAAATTAAACTAAATAAAAAAGGGTTCAATATGTTCATCATGTGAACACTTGTAGTTTGAACAGTCTCTTAAACTGAATCATATTGCTGCTTTGTTTGATTTCTTTGGTCAATCCATTCCATAATTTAATTCCACATATTGATATGCTAAAGGTTTTAAGTGTTGTACGAGCATACACATGTTTTAAATTAGATTTTCGTCTAAGGTTATATTTCTCCTCTTTTGTTGAGAAGAATTGTTGTACATTATTGGGTAGCAGGTTATAGTTTGCTTTATACATGCACCAAATCGTCAAATTTCAATATTTGTGATTCTGTCAAGACTTGATCCTTGGGTTTTGTTTCTCCGGAAGGCAACGGAAAATTGGCACGGGCAAGACGTGAATTAAGAAACATGATTTAATATTAACACTAAAAAAAAAAAGAACAAAAGGCGCGCACAATGGCGGAAGTACAAAAACGTGGCTATGAAAATAAAACTTGCACAAAAGGCAGAAACTCTGAACAATGAAACAAAAACACTAACTGTGGCATTAATAAACAAAACTTACTTGACAAGGAGCTGTGAACATGACATGAAGCAGAGTGATGAAAAAGTGTGGGGTCGCCAGGACGAACAACGGAAACAGACAGATTTAAATAGTGACATGATCAGTGAAAACAGGTGCGTGACTCAAAACGTGAAACAGGTGCGTGACAGGACAGGTGAAAAACTAATGAGTAGCTATGGAAACAAACAAACAAGGAAGTGCAACCAGGAACTAAAAAGAGTCCAAAAAACAAACACATGGCCAAAACAAAAACATGAACAGACATGACAGATTCAATATATCTCTATAACCAACATTATGTATTATTCTAACTGATCTTTTTTGTAACACAGTTAATGAATGAAGCGCACATTTGTAGTTATTTCCCCATATTTTTACACAATAACTCAGATATGGTAACACTAGTGAGCAGTAAAAAATATGAAATGATTTTTGGTCCGGAACATGTTTTGCTTTATTCATTATTGATGTGTTTCTTGCTACTTTGTTGTATATTTTTTACATGAGATTTCCAATTCATTTTATCATCTATTGTTACACCTAAAAATCTGTTTTATTTTACCCTTTCAATGTCTACTCCGTCTATTTGTATTTGTGTTTGACTTTTTCTTCTACTGTTACCGAATAGCATTATGCACAAATATATACGACATAATGTCTCTTTTAGTCAGTAAATCAAACAGGAAACCCTTTTAGTTGCAAAGGTAATGAGTGGAATATTCTCACAATAATTAGGTAGAAATTTATATACAAGTCTATCTTTTATCAGATAGAAATATGGTTTGATTCGTTGGTCGATTACATACAGTACATTTTCTCTGATTTACAATTCAATTTGTAAAAATCGAACTATATTCTTTTGAAAAAGTGATCTGGTTTTTTGTAATATGTAATTTGTTCAACACCCAGTGGAGGGCTTTGCGTTTCCCACCTAGGCCTTCAGTAATGTCCTACTTAGTCCGACTTTAATAAATACCCCTCAAAATACCATAATTTATGTCACCACATGACCACGACTGGAGAAATGCTTTACATAAACACACGCGTGCACAACTGAGCATTGATGTGCCTCAACAGTGCACAAAACAGACTATATTTCGGCACATTTAAAAATCAACGAATCAGCATTTAAAACATACCTTACGTGGTACTCTCAAAATTGAAATAATTGTAAAGAATATTTTAAATGTGGAAAAATAAAAAATAAAAATATTTGAACTTTTTCTTTGGGAGTTAAAGAAGTGAGAACCGATGATTCCTCTGTTGGCCGGGTATGGCTCAGTTGCCCCTTCCTGCTTTTCGCAAATTACAACTTGTGATTGGATTCTCACTTGGGAGTGACAAGTGAAAATCCAATCACAGTCACGTTTAGCGTAAGGCTACCTAGATGGGCTACTATTAACAACTTGTGATCTGATTGGCTAACGCAACTGTCCATCAGGCTGAATTCATACAGCTGAATTCTGATTGGATAAAAGCTCTAACGTAAAAACAAGCCACACTGGAGCCTAATAAAACATGAAGAGAATATGATTAATACTTCATGGAAAGTAGGTTAAAATTAACTTTTATTAATCTATGATCATGATTTGTGTTAGGCCAGCAAAGAAGGCCCTGCTGGCCCTAACGGCCTAAAGTAAATGTTTCTTCAAAAAAGTAAATTGACTTAATACTTTCAACAAAATATGTATAAAACATTTTTTTCCAGGATAAAACGTTTCGAACAACAACAGTTAAAAAACACACAAATAAAATGAAAATAAACGTATATATTTTAAAGTTTGTAATTATTTAGATGAGTGACCTAGTTTTTTGTATTGTCATTCATGTAACCACACATACACAGGGGCGGATTAAGAAATTTTGGCCCCCTGGGCCTGACATGGTCTTGGCCCCTCAACCCCCCGCGCGTGTGGGCGCACACACACGCACGCACTATGCAAGAAATACTGTATACTGTGAACAGACATGCACACTGTACTGTACAGAAGAGTGCACATACTGCACACACACTATTAGGTATACCACACAGACACTGACAAGCACAGGTTTCACACAGACACAGGGGGAGGGGATAAATGGCCTAAAAATAAACATTTTTGAAAATGATTACGCCCA
The DNA here is from genome assembly GCF_033978785.1 of Entelurus aequoreus. Classification (NCBI taxonomy): domain Eukaryota; kingdom Metazoa; phylum Chordata; class Actinopteri; order Syngnathiformes; family Syngnathidae; genus Entelurus; species Entelurus aequoreus. The sequence goes on from NC_084733.1 coordinate 19,565,358, forward strand.
CTTCAGTGATGGTGCATTGGGTCATTTGAGAGATATTATGTATTGGAAGTTGGTAGCTATCATGAAATAAACCCCCCAACCCACCCAAAAAACTAAATCGGACATGATTTTTGCCCCCTTTTCCTCCCTTCTATCATTAAAAATAAAATAATATCTTAGGAAAACACATTGGCATAACGGCAGCTGTGCAGCAAATTGAGGCTCAAAGTCTGTATCTATTTGTGGTTAAGCTTGAGGAGAAGGAGAAAGGTAAAATGATAACATGCATCGGAGAGCACCACAAAGAAAGGTGTAGGCCAGTTCATGGTACAAGGGCTGCATGCAGGTCAAGATAGCCCATTTCCAAGAATGCTATAGTGGCTGGACAGGCACTGGACATGTCCTGAACTCAGTGTCAGACGTGGCTGCCGAATACTTGGATGAAGTGAAGCAGCTGACAGATCTCATGCTGCCCCATCTGAAGACTGTCCTGGCCAGGCAGAGGATGGATGAGGAGACCTTCCCAATGGACCCTGTCAGTGAACAGGCTAGTAACATTGATGGCACCCCTGTGCACAACATTGGGATGGAGAGACAATGTGGCAAGGTGGACTACAAACTGAAGAAGTTGGGCACACTGAACGCAGTCAATAGGTCAATAATTTTACAGAAGAGCCAGGAGCTTCAGAGGTTTCAAGGCAGCAGCACAAGCAAAAAGGGAGGTTGAACTCAACTGGAGTAAATTCATGAAGGCAAAATTCGAGAGTAGGGCAGATGAGAAACAAGAGATGGCTCAAAGAAAGGAGAGTAAGAGACTAGACATGCTGGACACACTGAAATCTTTTGATGGCCCCTTCACGATAGTGGGGAAGTTGAAAAGTTCCTTGTGGATGAAAGTCTGCACAAGAATGCAAAGCTGCAGAGAATGAAGCTTGAGGTTCAGTTTGCCAGAGAAAGCACCAAGCTTCTGCCTAAAGTCAATCCTATCTTCACAATCCAGGTGACACTTCCCAGAAATGGCAAAAGTGCAATTCTCCAAGTCATAATGGATACTTAGAATTTTATGGTGGTGGTAAGTATTCATGAAAACAGGTAGCCTAACATTAGTGAATGGGTGAATTCTGGAAATAACCTAAAAATCTTACACAGTGCACCTTTAAGCAAGGGGTTTCTTTCGTGCTTTCAATTTTGCAAAATCATCCACCACATCATTGAAGTCCAACTCTCTTGTCAGCTCACTCTCAATTGCCATTAGAGATAACGCATTTAATCTTTTCTGAGTCATTCTTGTGCGCAGCTCATTTTTTACTCTTGACAAAAGAGAGAATGAGCGTTCTCCCTCACAGTTACTGACCGGTAGAGTGAGAAAAATCTGTAGCGCAATGTATGTATTAGGAAACGTAGGCTGTAGTCCAAAATGTATTATTGTTTTGAGCAGTCCTGAAGGGGTCCTCTCCTCATCAGTGTTGTTGAGCTGTATAAAAGATTTGAACTGTATAAGCTCCTGTCCAAGACTTTCATTGAGGTCAGATGGGTATGATTCAGTGAGAATCTTGGCCTTGTGAAGGACTGAAGCATTGGACTCTGTATCCAAAGAGAAAAGGACACTGAACAAATTGTTCAGATGTTTGTAGGCCTCCAGACGGTGATTAAGGCTTGAACTCAGTTGATCAATAGAGGCAATAAATGTCTCTATTTGAAACAGTTGCCTTCCCTCAAGCACAACATCTGGGGATGCTGATTCATCAGCAAACTTTTTACGTTTCCTCGTCCGTTCAGCCCTGTAAGATGGGGTGCCACCCAACATGTTTAAGGCTTTCTGCTCAAAATGATCAAATAGATCTCTTTGGGAGAGAACAAAGGTGCGCAGAGATTCCAGCAATCTAACTGCTGTACCAAGGTCCATGTCTGCTTTTTGAAGTTGCAGACTTGTGGCCTGAAATCTGGACAGAACAGTGTCCCAAAAGCCTGCCATGAAGGCCATCTCAAGTGAATCCAGCTTCCGCACTAGACTGTCAGCTTCAGTTCGTGTGTCTCGTTTCTCTGTGTCATCAGTGGAAATAACCTGTAGTGCTGCTTTTATTTTACTGTAGTTCTGCCACAGTGCTTTGGTAGATTCTGCACGGCAACTCCAACGCGTGTTGGATAAAGCTTTAAGTGTGAGATCTATGTTGGAATTGCCAAATACCCTGTCCCATCGGTGTGTGGATGCAGTTGTGAAGTTGTAAATAGACTGAATCAAGTCAAAATACTTAGAGACTTCATTTCCACATCTGTCAATGCTGTTGACTCCCACCAAATTCAAAGAGTGAGCTGCACATGGAATATAGTGTATTAATGGGTTGCTTTTCTTTAAGTGAGCCTGCAACCCATTATACCTCCCTGACATGTTGCTGGCATTATCATAAGCCTGCCCCCTGCAATTTGACAGCTCTAACCCTAGATTTTCCAACACAGACATGACACAGTTAGCCAAACTTTCACCTGTATGGCTAGTAATGGGCTCAAAACCCACAAAGCGTTCAACAACACTGCCCTCTTTGCTAACAAAACGGAATATGAATGTCAATTGGTCCACATGAGATAAATCTGGGGTTGAATCCACAATGATAGAGTAGTATTTGCTTGCTTGCAGTTCATCTGCTATAGCCTGTTTGGTTTTTGCACCCATCAATTCAATGAATTCCTCACAAATGGTGGAGGACAGATATGAGGTATTACCTCGACCCATCTGCCCAAACTTTCTGATGTGATCCTTTAGAAAGGGATCAAATTCAGCCAGGACCTCCAGAATACCAAGGTAGTTCCCATTGAGAGGAGACCCTAACGATTCATTTTTACCCCTAAATGCAAGGCCCCTTTCTGCAAGGAATTTAATGACTGCAACAACTCTTTGTAACACCTGCCTCCAATAGCTGCTCTCTGCCTGAAACTGTTTGAACAGGTCTGCATCAACTGTGGCACCTTTGGCGCGGTTCAAGACTGCTTGCATGCAGGTTATGTGCTCAGCACTTCGCTCATGTTCACCAAATCTTTCTGAGTGTTTCCAATCACAATAGCCTGTCACAAAAGAATGCGTTTTTGGGGAAAACAGTTTGCATGCAAAGCAGTAAACATTACCAGTAGAGGGAGAGTACATCAGCCACTCTCTTTGTACTCGTTGTCCATTGGGCAAGTGTGAAGTAAAATGTTCATTGTTTAGGCATCGGGTTTTGCCTCCTAGCCCACTGTTCCTCACAGAAGCTGGATAATGGCTGTGACGGTTGTGAAATGATTTTGCACCTCTTTGAATAAGAACTTCCTTCATTGACTCAGTGAGGGTCTCAGCCCATTTAGCGGGATCACTAGGTAGAGTTGTCACTGTAGATGGTGTTGAAGAAAGATTCAGCTCATTTTCTATGCTGTCCAGAGGTGCAGTGACCTCACATTCATCCGAGCAACTGGCTACTGCTGAATTGGTTGAATCATAAGCATCAGAAGCATTTGGTTCAGTGTCTACACTTGTAGTGGTCTCAGGATCTTGGGAGCTACATGCTAGCTCAGGTGCATTGCTAACCTTAGCTGAATTTGCAGTAGCATTTATAGAATTGCTTTCAGCAGATGTCTTTGTACTGAAGAAGCTGGAGATATTTGGAACACTCTCAAGTAAAACTGATTCCTTTTTTTTCTTTTCTTGCTGAATTTTTTTTCTAGCTCCTCCACTTAAACGTTTATGATCCATATTTCCCTTCTTTCTTTGCACATTGGCTCTTTGCCTATCACAACAGATAAACCAACTATGTGTGTGTGTGTGTGTGTGTGTGTGTGTGTGTGTGTGTGTGTGTGTGTGTGTGTGTGTGTGTGTGTGTGTGTGTGTGAGTTTGTTTGTGTGTTTATGATCGGTGCTGCTTCCTTCAAGTGTGTGAGGTGATTTAGAAAACTATCAACCCAGCATCAACACTCCAAAGCAGAGAATAACAGCTTACTAGCATAGACAATTGAGAGCAGAGAATCAACTGATTCGTCTGATAGACAGCAGGAGAGCAGAGTGGTCAGTGATGATCGAATCAAGAAAATGTCTAAATGGCAAGGGAACAGACTGATTTGTACTGAGGAGAAAGAGAGAGAGAGCCAATTACAGTGAAATATATTCCAAAAGAGCCAAGTGACTAGCTGAAGGCAGGGACAAATGCCTTGGAGTGACCAAGAAGAGTGCAAAGTACCAAATGGCAAAATGTGGGAAGACCAACAGGAAGATCTGCTTTTACCACTTATCTTCACAACCAAAAAGTCGCTAAATGATGTTTTTAGTCGCTAGCCAGGTATGGCCAAAAGACGCGAAATCTAGCGGCAAAGTCGGTCAATCACACAGTGAAACAAATAATTTTAAAAAGATAGTAATCGTACAATGTCTTGTACTTTTGTCTTCTTTCTTAATATTTCTCAAAGGACACCAAAATGTCGCTATCTGCAGGCAGCTTGCTAGCTATGATGGCAGCAACAATGTACCTTAGAGTGACTGACCAACAAGAGCTCAAAGTACCTAATGGCAAAATGTGGAGAGACAGACACAATAAATTGCATTAAGATGAAGAGAACTGTTGCTATTATTAATCTTAACATCAACCAGAAAGTCGCTAAATGTCACCAGCCAGGTATGGCCAAAAGTCGCTTAATTGGCCACACACAGTAACAGAGAAACTAACAAAAAAAAGATCATAAAGATAATAGTTGTACAACTGTGTGTACTTTTGTCTTCTTTCTAAATATTTTCCCAAAGGACACCAAAATGTTGCTATCTGCAGGCGGGAGCGTGCCTATGTTCCCCGGGTCCTATGTTCCCCGGGTCCTATGTTCCCCGGTTGTTCCTGGGTCTTTGTATGCGACCGGGGAACTTAGGACCCTTTTTCTAAAAAAGGGTCCTATGTTCCCTGCATTGTATCTGGCGAAATTGCGAAATTGTGCCCTGACCAAAACCATCCCTAAACCTAACCTGTCACAGGGCGTTGTGGAGCACTTTTTTTTGGCGAAATTGTGCCCTGACCAAAACTATCCCTAAACCTAACCTGTCACAGGGCGTTGTGGAGCACTTTTTTGGCGAAATTGTGCCCTGACCAAAACCATCCCTAAACCTAACCTGTCACAGGGCGTGCGGCAGCAGATAGAGCAACTCAAACGCGAACTTCCTTCCTTCGACAACTTAAACGCGTCTCTGTCATGCGTGTCTGCGTGCGTCTTACTTAGTCGCGCATTGGAAGCAGCGGGGAACATAGAACCCTTTTCTGGAAAAAGTGTTGTACGTTCCCCGCAGCGGGGAACATAGAACCCTTTTTTTTAAAAAGGGTCCTTAGTTCCCCGGTAGAGGGGAACATAGGACCCGGGTAACATAGGGACGGGGAACATAGGGATGACCCGCTGCAGGCAGCTTGCTAGCTATGATGGCAGCAACGATGTCTGCCAGACAGGAGAGAGTGGTCAGTGACGATCGAATCGAGAAAATGACAAAATGGGTCAAAGACCAAAAAGTTATTAACTGACAGCAGTGACAAATGTCAGACTGTAAACTTTCTCGAAAGAAAAGGACAAAATGGGAAGATGCTGATAATAACAGCAAAATGGAAAATATAAGAATTTCCAAGTAATGCTCAACTCAAGTGTGTGTGTGTGTGTGTGTGTGCGCGCGTTAAACTTCTTGTTGAATGATTTCAAATTATCTCTGAGTCTGAACTGAGGGAAAGGAAACCAAATTTTGAGCAGTCTCTCACGAGTTCAAAATACCAAATGAGGAGATTCTAAAAGAACAGACCGGTTTATGAAAGACTTGATGGGGGAGGGGCACAGCTAAGAATACTTGAGTGAGATTCTGTGATCCAAATTCGAGATAGAGCTTTTTGATAATGATAATTTGTCAGAGTAAGGTTGTGTAATCAAAATTTGAGAATGAGCTTTGTCAATCAATCAAGAATATTTGCATTAAGTTCTGTGATCAAAATTCAGAAACAACCTTTAATAATTGATAAAGAATATGTGAGTGAGGTTGTGTGATCCATCCAATTTGAGAATTAGCTTTGATAATAATGATTGAGAGCCTCTGGCCCTCTGTGGATCATGGCCGCGGGGCCAATTTTGCCTGGCCCCTTGGGGCCTCTGTGGGTCGTGGCCGCGGGGCCAAGTTGGCCTGGCCCCTTGGGGCCTCTGACCCTCTATGGATCGGGGCCAAGTTGGCCTGACCCCTCGGGGCCTCTGGCCCTCTATGGATCATGGCCGCGGGGCCAAGTTGGCCTGACCCCTTAGGACCTCAGGCCCTCTGTGGGTCGCGGCCGCGGGGCCAAGTTGACCTGGCCCCTTGGGGCCTCTTACCCTCTATGGATCGTGGCCGCGGGGCCAAGTTGACCTGGCCCCTTGGGGCCTCTGGCCTTCTGTGGCTCGCGGCCGCGGGGCCAAGTTGGCCTGGCCCTTTGGGGCCTCTGGCCTTCTGTGGGTCGTGGCCGCGGGGCCAAGTTGGCCTGGCCCCTTGGGGCCTCTGACCGTCTATGGATCGTGGCCGCGGGGCCAAGTTGACCTGGCCCCCTGGGGCCTCTGACCCTCTATGGATCGTGGCCGCGGGGCCAAGTTGGCCTGGCCCCTTGGGGCCTCTGACCGTCTATGGATCATGGCCGCGGGGCCATGTTGGCCTGGCCCCTTGGGGCCTCTGGCCCTCTGTGGGTCGCGGCCGCGGGGCCATGTTGACCTGGCCCCTTGGGGCCTCTTACCCTCTATGGATCATGGCCGCGGGGCCAAGTTGGCCTGGCCCCTTGGGGCTTAAGATTATTATTTTTGCAAAAGTAGTTTTGCTTGGGTCGCGGCCGCGGGGCCAAGTTGGCCTGGCCCCTTGGGGCCTCTGGCCCCCTGGGCCTGGGCCCGGTAGGCCCGGTCATTAATCCACCTATGCACATACAGAATGGGTACAATGTCAAATGTGATGTAAAAAAAAATCATATAAAAAAATTATACATATAAAAATTTTTACACAACACACAAGCACTCTTTTTTCAAAGATTTAAAAACACAGAAACAAAACATTAGAAAAGTCAACATTTTGGGGACACATGTTTTGTTTAATTCATTTATGAATTGAAAAAATAAAAACAGACAACATATGAATAAGTGTAGCTTCACTTAATATAGCCTCTGGTCACAGTAATTTAGCAACATTGTGCCTTCATTTTTTTTGACAATTCATTTGAACATTTCTATGAAAAATATTTTGATTTTCAATAATGATTAAAAAAAATATATATAGTAAATGACACACAAGTATGTGACACACAACTGACCATCTCCTCGATGTGATTAAATTTTTAATTTATTTTGTAGTTTTTTAATTCCATTTTTTTAATTTGAATTTTATTTATATAATTTAATTTTGACAAATATTTTGTTTGTATTTTATTGGTACATTCTCATAAATAAATAAATAAATAAATACATAAATCCAATGTTCAGTTAGCATCTTGTTTTTGTTGACATGTTTTCATCTATAATATTGTCATTTATTGCCACTGTGTCTTTTAGTTATAAATAAATATACAGTTTGCTGTCAGTGTCTTAAACGCCATGAAGAAAAATCCAATATGAATTAGTACAGTACAATCTCCTCCCGGCGTACTTCCCTTAATGTCTTCCTCTGGCGTTGGAACGATAATGCACTGTGTTTAATGGAGGCCTCCATCTGCCCGTGTGGCGCCCCCCCATTAGAGCGCCATGGCGTGGGGCCCCACGGCGCTTCTCATTTGTGTGAGTGTGATTATTGAGGGCTCATTTCAACGCCGACAACCAGGAAGTGAAGCAACGCTCACTGACAGCTGGGAAATTTAAACGATAGACGACGCCGCCACTGCAGACTTAAAGGCGCGTGAAGCTCCGACTCCATCTTTTCAACGCTCTGCCAAAGTGGATTATGGGTAACTTGTCAGGAAGTAGACTGATGGCCAGAAACACTTGTTGGACTCACACTGGACAACACACACTTATTAACTAGGCTAAACATCAACACTTAATGAGCTTCCATTGGTTACTTGAACAAACTACGAGAACTTATAAGCATAAAATGTGACTAGTTAGTTAGTTAGTTAGTTAGTTAGTTAGTTAGTTAGTTAGTTAGTTAGTTGTATTAGTTAGTTAGTTAACATGTGACAGTCTAAACCAAGGCCGGTGCACAACTATAAATGAGCATAACTAACTAACTAACTAACTAACTAACTAACTAACTAACTAACTAACTAACTAACTAACTAACTAACTAACTAACTAACTAAGTAGTTATAATTTAATAGTCTATATACACGTAAAAACCAACAGATTAAGTAGACACCATTACATTTTATTTGTTAGTTAGATATTTAAAAGTAGAAACATTACATGTTACTGGTTACTTAAACTTTTAAGGTAACCACCAAGGTCAATGCACAATTAACTAACTAACTAACTAACTAACTAACTAACTAACTAACTAACTTATTTATTAGTTATAATTTAATAGTTTTTACAAAAGCAAAACCAACAAATTATGTGGACACCATTACATCCTACTTGTTAGATATTTAAAAGTAGAAACATTAGATGTTACTGGTTACTTCAACTTTTTAGGTAACCACCAAGGCCAGTGCACAACCAACTAATTAATTAATTAATTAACTAACTAACTAACTAACTAACTAACCAACTAACTAACTAACTAACTAACTAACCAACTACCTAAACATATAACTAAATAACCACCTACCTAACCAACTAACTAGCTAACCAGTCAACTAACTAACCAAACAACTAACTAAAAACCCACCTAACCAACTAACTAATTAGCTAACTAACTACTGTATAATGTAACTGACAAATTAACTACCAAACTAGTGGATAATTCAACTAACTAATTGACTAACTAACCAATTTAACTAACTAATAAACTAACTAACCATGTGTGTTAACTGTTAGTTAGAATGGTAATGCACAACTATTGAACAACATGTACATAACTAGTGAACTAACTGTTTATGCTGTTAAATTAACAATGCAAAACTAACTAATTGACTGACTGACTGACTGACTGACTGACCCTTTATATTACCTGTTTGTTTAACTATTTATACATAAATAACGAGTGAACTAAATGTAACTAAGCAAAAAACTAATTAGCTTTGCTTCTTTCTACTACTTTTGGAAAATATGCGAAATATGTGAAAAAAATCATAGTGTAGCTGACAGCATGTTCAAACTAAATGTAAGCCAACCAACCAACTAACCAACCATATGTTACCTGTTAGTTAAAATGCCAATGCAAACCTAACTAGTTGACTGAAAAATGCTAACTAGTGAACTAACTAACTAACAATTCTGCTACCTGTTGGTTAGCATGCCAATCTATCTAATTAACTAACTATTTAATTAACTAACAAACTAACTAACTGTTATGTTACCTGCTAGTTAAAATGCTAATGTGCAACTAACAAATGAACACAATTTACCCAACTAGGGATCTAACTAAGTGTTTATGCTACCTGTTTGTTTAAATACCAACAACTAACTAATGAACTAACTTTAACTAACTAACTAACTAACTAACTAACTGAAAAAAATAATAGTGTAACTGACAGCATGTTCAAACTAAATTTAAGCCAACCAACCAACCAACTAACCAACCACATGTAACCTGTTAGTTGAAATGCCAATGCAAACCTAACTAGTTGACTGAAAAATGCTAACTAGTGAACTAACTAACAATTTTGCTACCTGCTGGTTAGCATGCCAATCTATCTAATTAACTAACTATCTAATTAACTAACAAACAAACTAACTGTTATGTTACCTGTTAGTTAAAATGCTAATGTGCAACTAACAAATGAACACAATTTACCCAACTAGGGATCTAACTAAGTGTTTATGCTACCTGTTTGTTGAAATACCAACAACTAACTAATGAACTAACTGTAACTAACTAACTAACTAACTAACTAACTAACTAACTAACTAACTAACTAACTAACTAAACCTTTATGTTACACATTTGTTAAAATGTCAATGCATTACTAAGTTGTAGGGTTGTACAGTATACCGGTATTAGTACAGTACAGCGATACTGATGAATCCTATTCGGTACTATACGGCCTCTGAAAAGTACCGGGCCCCCATTTCCCCCGCACCTCCCGTCGATTGAATGCAGCCGCTTGCTGCAGCCGGAGTGGCGCGCTCTTGGAGGTGCGCCTAGATGAATGCGCACTGGGGTGCACTCGGGTTGTGACACTTTATCTCAAAAGAAGTCACTTGAAGCCACCGTGCTCACTACTGCCAGCTACAGGACTGGGGGCGGAACAGCGTGGCTGGCAGCGATTCCAGTCAGGTGTGTGTTTAGCGCTGATTTTGGAAGGAAATGGCGACCACAGAAATGAATTCCAGCCTCTCGGTGTTTGATGCCCACAGTTTGAAAAGCCCCCATGTTCTCCCCTCTAGTCGTGCCTGTGGTGGTCTCCTACTGCCTGACGGTTTTCAGGGGCTACTCATTGCCTCACTCCCGCCTCAGGGCAGAAACGTCATCCCCATCCCTCCTCCTCCGACTTTTCTCTTTTCACCGCCACTCCTTTCTTCCCTTCACTCATCAACTCCTGTTTGCTCGACATGCGCCCTCGTTCTCCCTCTCCGTCCCCTCCGGGCAGCAGGTTGAGCCAGGAGTCCATCGGAGCGATCAGAGCCGGTAACCTGTGTTGTGGACAGGCGGGCCACGGGGGGGGGGGGCACACCTTGCCCGAGGATAGGTCGGATCGAGCTGGGGGCGAAAGAAGAGAACGGGGCGAGGTTTTGGACTTGGACTAGGGATGCTGTGGAGTGGGGGGGGGGGGGGGGGGGGGAGTAGGATGCTAGGACAGCAGGGCCCAACGAGGCAAATAGGAGTGGGGGGTATAAAGGGGCAGGGATGCATAGTCAGGAAGAGACAGAAGAGGTCAAGGGTTGTGAGGAAGGTCTGCATGGTCCAGCTGAGGCTCTAGTCATGCATGATGCTTGAGTGGAGCTGACAGGTGAGAGTGCAGCACCATCACTAATGATGGCAGCCCAGCAAGACAAAGATGGAAGAAAGCGTCCGGTTATGATTGCGGCACCAAATGGGGGATCAGTTGGAATGTGTGCACAATGTAGACCAGCAGTTAGTGCCGCCCTAGTGGCTCCCTGGAGCATTTATAAAAAAGGATTGAAAATGGAAAAAGATGGGAGAACATGTTTTTATTTATTTTTTAGTTTTTTGTTGGTGGACAAACATTACAGAAACCTTCCCGATTGTTAGAAAGCCCACTGTTTAATATGTTTGTGTGTACGCTTCACTGATGAGAGTATTTGGTCAACGTCGTTTTGTCCTACTCATTTCGGCGGTTCTTGAACTCACCATAGTGTGGACTGTGACGCAACAGTTTGTTTACATGTAAAGTCTTCCTACTCCTTCTTTGTCTCATTTTGTCCACCAAACGTTTTATACTGTGCGTGAATGCACAAAGATGCACGTTGTTGATGTTATTGACTTGTTGGAGTGCTAATCCGGCATATTTGGTCAGTGCGTGACTGAAAGCTAATCAATGCTAACATGCTATTTGGGCTAGCTGTATGTACATACCATACTTGCCAACCTTGAGACCTCCGATATTGGGAGGGGGGGGGCGTGGTTGGCGGCGTGGTTAAGAGGAGAGTATATTTACAGCTAGAATTCACCAACTGAAGTATTTCATATATATACTTTCAGTGAATTGTAGCTATATATATATATATATATATATATATATATATATATATATATATATATATATATATATATATATATATATATATATATATATATATATATATATATATATATATATATATATATATTTTTTTTTATTATTATACATATAAATAAAATAAATACTTGAATTTCAGTGTTCTGGAGGCTATCCAGTAGATGGCAGCATTGTCCTGTTTAACTTCTCCGTTCATGAATGAGTATATCATTTCGGCCACCGTGTTCAATGGAGAAGTCTGTTCTACATAATATACAGGCAAGATACATACCCCTTCCCCTTCGAACTGTCCTGGATGAACTGAAATTCTTGTTTCCATTCGTTTTGGAACTTGCAAGCGTATTTCTTCATCTTGCTCGTCGACGGCGTCGCCATGTCTGTAACTTCCTCGTTCTTCTGCTTCGTCTCCTTGTTGTGTGCGCAGTTGTGCACTCTACTCTCTAAAAGCCGTAGATGTTATGACGTCATTGGGCAGGCAAGCTGTTTATATTGTGGGAAAGCGGACGTGAGAACAGGCTGTCCCCACTCAGGTCCGCATTGAGCTGGAGGGGGCGTGGCCTCCAGCTTTGGCTGAATACCGGGAGTTTGTCGGGAGAAAATTTCTGCCGGGAGGTTATCGGGAGAGGCGCTGAATACCGGGAGTCTCCCGCTAAAAACGGGAGGGTTGGCAAGTATGGTACATACTGCATCATTATGCCTCATTTGTAGGTATATTTGAGCTCATTTAATATCCTTTACTTTTATTTTAGACTTAAAATAATCCAACAGGTAAAATTCATGCATATACAACATAGCCAAGTTTAGTTTAGTTTATTATTCTTCGGTCAATGGTCAACAAAATACATTCATAGATTGAAAAGGAAAATGTTGCAGACCGAAAGGGTTTAGGCCAGTGGTTCTTAACCTTGTTGGACGTACCGAACCCCACCAGTTTCATATGCGCATTCACCAAACCCTTCTTTATATGTTTTTTTTACTGGTGCACAAAATGAACCGTGCATGAACATCACCTTTTTCAAAGAACAAAACCAACACAGTGCATGAACTCACAACAAATTACACACCTTACACACATTACCATGAATTGATTAACGTGGACCCCGACTTAAACAAGTTGAAAAACTTATTCGGGTGTTACCATTTAGTGGTCAATTGTACGGAATATGTACTGTACTGTGTAAACCAGGGGTCACCAACGCGGTGCCCGCGGGCACCAGGTAGCCCGTAAGGACCAGATGAGTAGCCCGCTGGCCTGATCTAAAAATAGCTCAAATAGCAGCACTTACCAGTGAGCTGCCTCTATTTTTTAAATTGTATTAATTTACTAGCAAGCTGGTCTCGCTTTGCTCGACATTTTAATTCTAAGAGAGACAAAACTCAAATAGAATTTGAAAATCCAAGAAAATATTTTAAAGACTTGGTCTTCACTTGTTTAAATAAATTCATAAATTTTTTTACTTTGCTTTTTATAACTTTCAGAAAGACAATTTTAGAGAAAAAATACAACCTTAAAAATGATTTTAGGATTTTTAAACACATATACCTTTTTACCTTTTAAATTCCTTCCTCTTCTTTCCTGACAATTTAAATCAGTGTTCAAGTAAAAAAAAAATTTTTATTGTAAAGAATGATAAATACATTTTAATTTAATTCTTCATTTTAGCTTCTGTTTTTTCGACGAAGAATATTTGTGAAATATTTCTTCAAACTTATTATGATTAAAATTCAAAAAAAATATTCTGGCAAATATAGAAAATCTGTAGAATCAAATTGAAATCTTATTTCAAAGTCTTTTGAATTTCTTTTAAAATTTTTGTTCTGGAAAATCTAGAAGAAATAATGATTTGTCTTTGTTAGAAATATAGCTTGGTCCAATTTGTTATATATTCTAACAAAGTGTAGATTGGATTTTAACCTATTTAAAACATGTCATCAAAATTCTAAAATGAATCTTAATCAGGAAAAATTACTAATGATGTTCCATAAATTATTTTTTTTATTTTTTCAAAAAGATTCGAATTAGCTAGTTTTTCTCTTCTTTTTTTCGGTTGAATTTTGAATTTTAAAGAGTCGAAATTGAAGATAAACTATGTTTCAAAATTTAATTGTCATTTTTTTCGTGTTTTCTCCTCTTTTAAACCGTTCAATTAAGTGTAAATATCATTAATTACTAATAATAACATAGAGTTAAAGGTAAATTGAGCAAATTGGCTATTTCTGGCAATTTATTTAAGTGTGTATCAAACTGGTAGCCCTTCGCATTAATCAGTACCCAAGAAGTAGCTCTTGGTTTCAAAAAGGTTGGTGACCCCTGGTGTAAACTGTACTGTTTCATATAATGTATTATCTTCCTTTGCAATCGGCTAGTAAAAGTTTCAATCGATCAATCAATCAAACAACCTGCAAATCAGATGGAAAATTAGAGGGAACATTGTTTGGGGGTATCCATAATACGCTGATAGGGAGAAGTTTTTATTTACACGATAAGTCGGATGTGTCTTTACCTCCGTGGCGGAGGCTCCGCCGAACCCCTGAGGCCGACTCACCAAACCCCTAGGGTTCGATCGAACCCAGGTTAAGAACCACTGGTTTAGGCTGAATTTGAACACTTATTGCGCCTAACCCTATAAACAATGTCAAGTACAAGATGAACTTCCGAAAATGATGAAATGTCCTTTGTACAACATATTATAAATACACATTATACACAACATAAACACAGTTAAATTATATACACAGTGAAGGCATGTGAAATATCCTTGTACACGTGTTAAACCTTGCACCAATTATATACTGTATACAAACAATTATACTACCATTATTATTTATATCCCACATTTAGTTTTTAATGAACATTGATCATAGTATTAACTACAGTGTTGATTCAAGAGTGATATATTTTTTCAAGACATTGTTCTTATAGGCCTACTGAAATGAACTTTTTTTATTTAAACGGGGATAGCAGATCCATTCTATGTGTCATACTTGATCATTTTGCGATATTGCCATATTTTTGCTGAAAGGATTTAGTATAGAACAACGACGATAAAGTTCGCAACTTTTGGTCTCTGATAAAAAAAAAAGCCTTGCCCCTACCGGAAGTAGCGTGACGTTGTCAGTTGTTCACTTCCTCATATTTTCCTATTGTTTTCAACGCAGCTAGAGCTATTCGGACCGAGAAAGCGACGATTACCCCATTAATTTGAGCGAGGATGAAAGATTCGTGGATGAGGAACGTTAGAGTGACGGACTAGAATGCAGTGAAATACATATCTTTTTTCGCTCTGACCGTAACTTAGGTACAAGCTGGCTCATTGGATTCCACACTCTCTCCTTTTTCTATTGTGGATCACGGATTTGTATTTTAAACCACCTCGGATACTATATCCTCTTGAAAATGAGAGTCGAGAACGCGAAATGGACATTCACAGTGACTTTTATCTCCACGACAATACATCGACGAAGCTCTTTAGCTACTTAGCTAACGTGATAGCATCTGTCTCAAATGCAGATAGAAACAAAATAAATAAATCCCTGACTGGAAGAATAGACAGAAGATCAACAATACTATTAAACCATGGACATGTAACTACACGGTTAATAATTCTCAGCCTGGCAAAGCTTAACAATGCTGTTGCTAACGACGCTAAGGCTAACAGCTAATAGCTCACAGAGCTATGATAAAAACATTAGCGCTCCACCTACGCCAGCCAGCCCTCATCTGCTCATCAACACCCGTGCTCACCTGCATTCCAGCGATAGACGGCGCGACGAAGGACTTCACCCCAACACAGATGCGGTTGGCGGCTAGCATCGGCTGGCGCGTCTGCTATCCAAGTGAGTAATCCTTGTTGTGTTGCTACAGCCAGCCGCTAATACACCGATCCCACCTACAACTTTCTTCTTTGCAATCTCCATTGTTCATTAAACAAATTGCAAAAGATTCACCAACACAGATGTCCAGAATACTGTGGAATTATGAAATGAAAACAGAGCTTTTTGTATTGGCTTCAATGGGGAAGCCATACCTCTGTTCTCCTGGCTACGTCACGCGCATACGTCATCCTCCAAAGGCGTTTTCAACCGGAAGTTTAGCGGGAAATTTAAAATTGCACTTTATAAGTTAACCCGGCCGTATTGGCATGTGTTGCAATGTTAAGATTTCATCATTGATATATAAACTATCAGACTGCGTGGTCGGTAGTAGTGGATTTCAGTAGGCCTTTAAAGTGTTTTTTAAATGTGTGAATGGAACTGGAACATTTTAAGGAATCATCCAAGCTGTTCCACAGTTGAACCCCCCCTGACAGAAACACATCTACCTTTTTAAGCTCGTTCTTATGTTTGCTTTCTGAAAGACAGCTGAACCTCTGAGGTCATAGGGACTCTCCCTAGGTTTGAACCTCTCCTGTAGACACCCAGGCAGCATGTGGTTATGAGCTTTGTGCGTCACAATGGCAGTGTTGAGGTCAACAAGATCGTGCAGTTTTAATATTTTTAATTTAATCAACAGAGCATTGGTATGGTCATGATAATCCGCATAATTTACAATTCTAATCGCTTTCTTTTGAAGTAAGAACATATAGAACAGGGGTCACCAACCTTTTTGAAACCAAGAGCTACTTCTTGGGTACTGATTAATGCGAAGGGCTACCAGTTTGATACACACTTAAATAAATTGCCAGAAATAGCCAATTTGCTCAATTTACCTTTAACTCTATGTAATTATTAATAATTAATGATATTTACACTTAATTGAACGGTTTAAAAGAGGAGAAAACACGAAAAAAATGACAATTAAATTTTGAAACATAGTTTATCTTCAATTTCGACTCTTTAAAATTCAAAATTCAACCGAAAAAAAGAAGAGAAAAACTAGCTAATTCGAATCTTTTTGAAAAGAAAAAAAAAAAAATTTATGGAACATCATTAGTAATTTTTCCTGATTAAGATTCATTTTAGAATTTTGATGACATGTTTTAAATAGGTTAAAATCCAATCTACACTTTGTTAGAATATATAACAAATTGGACCAAGCTATATTTCTAACAAAGACAAATCATTATTTCTTCTAGATTTTCCAGAACAAAAATTTTAAAAGAAATTCAAAAGACTTTGAAATAAGATTTAAATTTGATTCTACAGATTTTCTATATTTGCCAGAATATTTTTTTTGAATTTTAATCATAATAAGTTTGAAGAAATATTTCACAAATATTCTTCGTCGAAAAAACAGAAGCTAAAATGAAGAATTTAATTAAAATGTATTTATCATTCTTTACAATAAAAACATTTTTTTTTTACTTGAACACTGATTTAAATTGTCAGGAAAGAAGAGGAAGGAATTTAAAAGGTAAAAAGGTATATGTGTTTAAAAATCCTAAAATCATTTTTAAGGTTGTATTTTTTCTCTAAAATTGTCTTTCTGAAAGTTATAAAAAGCAAAGTAAAAAAATGTATGAATTTATTTAAACAAGTGAAGACCAAGTCTTTAAAATATTTTCTTGGATTTTCAAATTCTATTTGAGTTTTGTCTCTCTTCAGCGCTTAAAATGTCGAGCAAAGCGAGACCAGCTTGCTACTAAATTAATACAATTTAAAAAATAGAGGCAGCTCACTGGTAAGTGCTGCTATTTGAGCTATTTTTAGATCAGGCCAGCGGGCTACTCATCTGGTCCTTACGGGCTACCTGGTGCCCGCGGGCACCGCGTTGGTGACCCCTGATATAGAACATATAGAACATATCGCATTACAGTCATAGAATGACTGTATTTGACACATTTCATTGCACATAGGACACAAAATAATCCAAAAGAGCACTCATTTTCAACAACATATCAGGCATGACTTTCTTTTTGGCAATGTCTGGTCCGGACCCGAATACCGAGCCACGTCAAGTACTGCACTTTCCACCGGCTCGGCACACGTCACAACAGGCCCGTGTGTTCATCCGCCGCGGTCGAAGAAAATAGGACTATCGTGTCACTTCGGCTGGAGATCACGGGCGGGAGCGGCTGCCAAAGACGGCGCCTTTCGCAATCGCATTTGTGCACGGCGTGGTGGCAACGCTCCATCTGCTCCACTGCCTGGATTTCCATGTCCACGCCGGCCCGATTCCATCACGGGTTCGGTTGCTTGGAAGTGTACACAGAAAGTCACCCCGGATCTGCCGGCTGATTAATCAGGGCTGATTCGGCAGCCGGGCGCAGCCTCGCCGCTCCTTCCTGGCTAGTCCTTGTGTATTTATTTAGAGTCACCCGTGTGGCCTAGTCACGCCTGACCTCAAACCATCACCAGCAGCCACGGTTGCGCCCAAGCATAAACAAACAAAAAAAAAGCGTAATGAAGGTAAGAAGACAGAGCGCGGGAGCGGGAGGAGGGGGGGGGGGGGGGGGGGGGTGGTACTTGTGCTCTTTCTTTCCTCAGAGATAAAGATCTGCAGCTTCACAGCAGAGTGCACGGGTCCAGACGCGGAGAATGAAATAGTCGCCTGTGCTCCGGCTGTTTACTTCTCAGGTTGACATGGGAAGGGAAGTCATTGACCTATGTCAGACCGGCCAGGGTTCATCCATCTTGCAGGCTGCATGTATGTTTGTTTGTTTGGCTGCTGGATAACTGCAAAAAAAAAAAAAAGGGGTTGGGATTTCCACTGGAATAAAAAGGACTGGAACGCCGTGCCAGGATGCACACATACACTGCAAAAACTGAAATCTAAGTAAGATTAAATATCTCAAATAAGGGTGATATTTGCTTATTGTCTGTCTGATAAGATAATTCATCTCACTAAGCAGATTTTATGTTAGAGTCTTTTACTTGTTTTAAGGGTTTTCGCCCTAAATGATCTCAGTAAGATATTACAGCTTGCTGCTGAGATTTGATGACCTATATTGAGTAAAAACATGCTTGAAACTAGAATATCAACTGTTGCAAAGCTGTGTCATCAACACTCACAAGTATAAAACTACTTTTTTAAAGTAATAATTTCTTATTTCAAGCATGAAAAAAAAAAAAAAAATCATGATTTTGACACAATTGTGTCTCATAATTAAAACGGATGACAGCCAAATGGACTTTGCTGTTTTATTTTCAATGAAACAATAGAAAATAAGTACTCATATAGTAGTACAGTTGGCACAGTACAGTAAACTGACAGTTAATATTTAAACATTTAACATGTGACATTTCAAACAATTTTGAACAGAAATAGTTCATGCACGTTCAGATAAATTCTTCAAAATTACAATTAAAAAAATGTTGGCCGGGGGCCGGGCTGTATATATGCGCACTAATTGACTGAAAGAGCACGCACTTGGCGCGATGATGTCATGTTATCGATGGAAAAATGCATTTTTAGACAATATGATTTTCCTGAGCGGCTAGGAGACTTCGAGAGTAACAAGCGGTTGCCTTGTTGCCTTTCCATTAAGAAAAATAAACTGGTTTTTAGTATAAGTTTGCTGGTTTCAAGAAATGTAATGCCGAGCGCATATCATTATGTCAAGATAATGGCACTAGCATTTACTTAACACCGTAACACAACATAAACACAACAGAACAAATACCCAGGACCCCTTGCAGCACCAACTCTTCTGGGACGCTACAATATACAGCCCCCGCTACCCCCTAGCCCCCCACCTTAACCCCGCCCCCCGAACCCTGCCCACCTCAACCTCCTCATGCTCTCTCAGGGAGAGCATGTCCCAAATTCCAAGCTGCTGTTTTGAGGCATGTTAAAAAAAAATAATGCACTTTGTGACTTCAATAATAAATATGGCAGTGCCATGTTGGCATTTTTTTCCCATAACTTGAGTTGATTTATTTTGGAAAACCTTGTTACGTTGTTTAATGCAGGGGTCACCAACCTTTTTGAAACCAAGAGCTACTTCTTGAGTAGTGATTAATGCGAAGGGCTACCAGTTTGATACACACTTAAATAAATTGCCAGAAATAGCCAATTTGCTCAATTTACCTTTAACTCTATGTTATTATTAATAATTAATGATATTTACACTTAATTGAACGGTTTAAAAGAGGAGAAAACACGAAAAAAATGACAATTAAATTTTGAAACATAGTTTATCTTCAATTTTGACTCTTTAAAATTAAAAATTCAACTGAAAAAAAGAAGAGAAAAACTAGCTAATTTGAATCTTTTTGAAAAAATTTAAAAAATAATTTATGGTACATCATTAGTAATTTTTCCTGATTAAGATTAATTTTAGAATTTTGATGACATGTTTTAAATAGGTTAAAATCCAATCTACACTTTGTTAGAATATATAACAAATTGGACCAAGCTATATTTCTAACAAAGACAAATCATTATTTCTTCTAGATTTTCCAGAACAAAAATTTTAAAAGAAATTCAAAAGACTTTGAAATAAGATTTAAATTTGATTCTACAGATTTTCTATATTTGCCAGAATATTTTTTTTGAATTTTAATCATAATAAGTTTGAAGAAATATTTCACAAATATTCTTTGTCGAAAAAACAGAAGCTAAAATGAAGAATTAAATTAAAATGTATATATCATTCTTTACAATAAAAAAAATAAATTTACTTGAACACTGATTTAAATTGTCAGGAAAGAAGAGGAAGGAATTTAAAAGGTAAAAAGGTATATGTGTTTAAAAATCATAAAATAATTTTTAAGGTTGTATTTTTTCTCTAAAATTGTCTTTCTGAAAGTTATAAAAAGCAAAGTAAAAAAATTAATGAATTTATTTAAACAAGTGAAGACCAAGTCTTTAAAATATTTTCTTGGATTTTCAAATTCTATTTGAGTTTTGTCTCTCTTAGAATTAAAAATGTCGAGCAAAGCGAGACCAGCTTGCTAGTAAATAAATACAATTTAAAAAATAGAGGCAGCTCACTGGTAAGTGCTGCTATTTGAGCTATTTTTAGAACAGGCCAGCGGGCTACTCATCTGGTCCTTACGGGCTACCTGGTGCCCGCGGGCACCGCGTTGGTGACCCCTGGTTTAATGCATCCAGCGGGGCATCACAACAAAATTAGGCATAATAATGTGTTAATTCCACGACTGTATATATCGGTATCGGTTGATATCGGAATCAGTAATTAAGAGCTGGACAATATCGGAATATCGGATATCAGCAAAAAAAAACATTATCGGACATCTTTAGTTCGTATCGAATAAATACTACTACCCTTGGTAATGATACTATTGCCCGTATGTGGGCTCTGTACCGAGGATGTCGCTGTGGCTTGTGCAGCCCTTTGAGACACTTGTGATTTAGGGCTATATGAATAAACATTGATTGATTGATACTATTGATCAGCTGTTCCTGGTATTTATGCAAAAAAAAAGTCCAAAAAGTCAGCAAAGACAAAAAAAAAAAAAAGGGTAGCTGGCTCTCCTCCACACTCACCTACACCTACCCGCCTCGTCTTGTTGAAGTCAACTTCACGACGTGCACGCTGACACCGAAAGTGGACGTGCGAGCCGAGCCACCACCTGGCGCTGGCACCTGCAAAAAAGGAAGACCGGGACGGGAGAAGCGCGGAGCGTCTCCAGCACAGCTTGTTGGCTTCTGACCTACAACCTCCTGCGTCCTGTACCTGCCTGCCCACCTGTCTGCAGGCCCAAGCAAACAAGTGAGGAGAGGACAGTGAGGAGGAAGTGACATTGCAGTAAAGAACACTTTTTTTTCTTTCTTCTTGGTATCTGTCTGATACAGTCAGCATCACATATACTGTAGATATGCACATTGACTTAGTATTAAAAAACTTGCATGAATACAAATTATTGAAAGAACAGATTAACACAGGGATTCTAAAACTGTGGCACGTGTACCACTAGAGATGCGCGGCTCCATCTAGTGGAAATAATCACTTGATTAAAGTACAGTTGTAAGCTTTGCGTACTCACAGACTCACGGATATACACTCTGGAAGCCAGTTGTGCAGGGTTAAACAAAGGTTTCATATTTTTTGCAGTTTTCACTCGTATGTTTGTCCAGACTTTTCAGTCTCACCAGTCCTCCTTCTCCTCCAGCACCCGGCCGCTCACTGTTAAAGACAACAGATGATTAGATTAACACGTACCACCTGCGCAATCTAATCATCTGCCAGCTGTGTCTCGCCGTCAGCACATGCCACGCCCCCGTCTGGTGGCGCTCTGTTTTCAGCACCATGGACAGCGGCGGTGACCTTTACTCCTACAAGCGCGCTGATCACACTCCCTTTCCACAACAGTGTTTTATTTTCCTATGTTAAAACACAGTGTTACTGTTCAAACGGTGTGTATCGTTACAGTGGCCAAAAGTATTCAATATAATTGATAAATAAACTTCTGCTTTGTTTTTAATGAATACTTCGGCCAACTACGCTACTGTATTTTAATGTTGGTCATTACGGTGGTACTTGGATAGCCACGTTTTTTCTGAGGTGGTACTTGGTGAAAAAAGTTTGAGGACCACTGGATTAATTATTCTGTGACTGTAAATTGTTTGCTTGTTTTTTTATTGATGCTTTTATTTTTTGTATTTTTTTTTGTATTGTGTAGTTATAATTATATGCTTTTACTTGTAATTGTATTGAATTGTGGACCCCAGGAAGACTAGTGGGTTGTTGAGGCAACCAGCTAATGGGGATCCTTAATAAAAATCAAATCAAATCAAATAAATACATAGAAAATTCATAAAAATAAACCAAAAAAACCAACAAATAAATACATACGTAAAAATATTCAATAATGAAAAAAAATACATAAATATTAAAGGGATAAAAAGCACATTAATAATATTTAATAATAATAATAATAATAATAATAATACGTTTTTCTTTTTTTTAATGCATTCTAACCAGTAAATAAATGCGATCAAAAGTCTGCTTACAATAGAGCCTATGGCAGTGGTCTATTCTGCCTGCAAAGCCCTTAAAAAACATCCAAACACCTCCATTAAGGTTTCATAAACATGATGTAAGTGAAGTGAAGTGAATTATATTTATATAGCGCTTTTCTCTAGTGACTCAAAGCGCTTTTACATAGTGAAACCCAATATCTAAGTTACATTTAAACCAGTGTGGGTGGCACTGGGAGCAGGTGGGTAAAGTGTCTTGCCCAAGGACATAACGGCAGTGACTAGGATGGCGGAAGCGGGGATTGAACCTGCAACCCTCAAGTTGCTGGCACGGCCGCTCTACCAACCGGGATATACCGCCCCGACTATACAGTCGTGGTCAAAAGCTTACATACACTTGTGAAGGACATAATGTCATGGCTGTCTTGAGTTTCCAATAATTTCTACAACTCCTATTTTTTTTGGCGCCCAAGACCCCAACCTCCGGGCGGATGATGACAGAACTTTCCTCCAGAAGGTCTTATCTTTGTCCATGTGATGACAGATGAAACAAAAATTGAGCTGTTTGGCCACAATACCCAGAAATATTTTTGGAGGAGAAAAGGTGAGACCTTTAATCCCAGGAACACCAACCTACCGTCAAGCATGGTGGTGGTAGTATTATGCTTTACAGAGAGCAAATGGGACAATGACAAAGGAGGATTACCTCCAAATTCTTCAGGACAACCTAAAATCATCAGCCCGGATGTTGGGTTTTGGTTGCAGTTGGGTGTTCCAACAGGACAATGACCCCAAACACACGTCAAAAGTGGTAAAGGAATGGTTAAATCAGGCTAGAATTAAGGTTTTAGAATGGCCTTCCCAAAGTCCTGACTTAAATGTGTGGACAATGCTGAAGAAACAAGTCCATGTCAGAAAACCAACAAATTTAGCTGAACTGCACAAATTTTGTCAAGAGGAGTGGTCAAAAATTCAACCAGAAGCTTGTGGATGGCTACCAAAAGCGCCTTATTGCAGTGAAACTTGCCAAGGGACATGTAAGCAAATATTAACATTGCTGTATGTATACTTTTGACCCAGCAGATTTGCTCACATTTTCAGTAGACCCATAATAAATTCATAAAAGAACCAAACTTCATGAATGTTTTTTTGTGAACAAGTATGTGCTCCAATCACTCTATCACAAAAAGGGCCATTTTTATGAGAAAAAAAAACTACGTAATCCTTCAAGAAGAATGTTGTAATGTTGCAAGAATAAAGTCAAATATTTTATGAGAAAACAAACGTAATCATAAAAGGAGAAAGATTTAATTTTTCGTGCGGCCCACAGGGGTGATGTCATAGTTAAATCCAATAAAAAACAACAGTAAAAATGTAAGAAAATGAGCAAAAAGACACAATGTAATGTGAAAAAGCTGGAATTTTGATACTAATAACTAATAATAACAGGCTGTGTCACCTGGCCTGTACATATAGTATATATATAGTAAAAAAAACAAAACTATAAAAAAAACAGTAAAAATCTAAAAATAATGTAATGAGAAAAAGCTGACATTTTGATACTAATAACTAATAATAATATGCTGTGTCACCTGCAACACAAAGCTACCTCAAATAAGTCTCTTTAAAATGTATATTTAAATTCATATGTCTGTTTTTGTGATAAAAAAACATAGTTCTACTAGAAAAATGGCACAATGTTGCAGGGAATAAAGTCTTCTTTTTTTTTTTACAAGAAAATAAACAATCTTACAAAAATAATGTTACAGTGTTGTAAAAATAAAGTTGTATTTTTCACGAGAAAACAAAGGTAATCCTTTCAGAAGAATGTAGTAATATTGCAATAGTAACGTCATATTTGGAGAAAACTAATGTAATCGTACAAGGAGAAAAGTTGTATTGTCATAGTTAAATCCAATAAAAAAAAAACAACAGTAAAAATGTAAGAAAACAAGCAAAAAGACATAATGTAACGTGAAAAAGCTGTAATTTTGATACTAATAACTTAGGATAACAAGTTGTGTCACCTCTAACACAAAGCTGACTAAAGGTTATATATTTTAATGAATATAATGTCTCGCATGCTTTGACTTTTTACTATGTGGCCCCCCTCACCCCCGTATATAATACATATATACATACTAGGGATGTCCGATAATGGCTTTTTTGCCGATATCCGATATTCCGATATTGTCCAACTCTTAATTACCGATACCGATATATACAGTCGTGGAACCAACACATAATTTTATGCCTAATTTGGACAACCAGGTATGGTGAAGATAAGGTCCTTTTTAGAAAATAAAATAAGATAAATAAATTAAAAACATTTTCTTGAATAAAAAAGAAAGTAAAACAATATAAAAACAGTTACATAGAAACTAGTAATTAATGAAAATGAGTAAAATTAACTGTTTAAGGTTAGTACTATTAGTGGACCAGCAGCACGCACAATCATGTGTGCTTACGGACTGTATCCCTTGCAGACTGTATTGATATATATTGATATATAATGTAGGGACCAGAATATTAATAACAGAAAGAAACAACCCTTTTGTGTGAATGAGTGTAAATGGGGGAGGTTGGTGCACTAATTGTAAGTGTATCTTGTGTTTTTTATGTTGATTTAATAAAAACTAAACAAAACAAAAAAAACAAAAAAAACGATACCGATAATAAAAAGAAACGATACCGATAATTTCCGATATTACATTTTAAAGAATTTATCGGCCTGCCGATATTATCGGACATCTCTACTACATACACTTATATAATAAACTATCTATATATCTATGTATTTTTAAACTGTGTATAGAACTAAATTAAAACTATGTTCAAATATTTTCTAAAGTATGCAAAAACAATACAAACTAGTCAAAAAAATTGAAAATAAAATGTAATCATATACAAAAAAATAAATAAATAAAATAAAACACACAGGTTCGCTTCTCTTCTCAGCTGACTTCC
The DNA here is from genome assembly GCF_033978785.1 of Entelurus aequoreus. Classification (NCBI taxonomy): domain Eukaryota; kingdom Metazoa; phylum Chordata; class Actinopteri; order Syngnathiformes; family Syngnathidae; genus Entelurus; species Entelurus aequoreus. Next base: position 19,590,906 of record NC_084733.1, read on the forward strand.
AATAGATTGCATTTTAGAAGACAGGTTGGCAGATGCTCTCCTTATTCCCCGCTTCTTTTCTATACCGTAATGTATTATTAATTCCCACGTGCAGAAAATATTCGGTGACTGCAGAGGAACACACACACACACAATTTGGCAAGCAGGCAACCCTAACCTTTCCTTTTCCCCATGGCTGCATGACATCCCCTAGAAAACATGTCCCCCCCCCCCCCCTTTTTTTTTTTTTTCCTTCTTCACCCAAGTGTGGGTCGTCAACTGTCAGTGGCGAGGCGAGGCGACGTTAAGTAAAGCGGGACACATGTGGCTTGGGGAAGTGTGCGTGCGTGTGTGTGTGCGTGTGTTGCGTCTCCGTAAAGTCACTCATAGACTTCCTGTCACGGCTAAGTAGACAGGTGCTTACTGTTAACACCCCACTAATATCTTTATGCATATTTATGAACACCCCCCCCCACCCCCCCGCCCCTCCCTCATTAATGTCACAGCTGCCAAATATTGGCAAAAAAAGCGTATAAATAAAACAGCTTTTTAAAGATTCTGACCTGCTTAAATACGTCGCTTTTTCTCCCCCCCCCCCCCCCCCCCCCCACCCCACCCCACACAACGGCGCCTTTGATCACGGAGCTTTTCATTACCGCCGTCTTCCAAATGTCTTTATTTGGAGACACAGCTCTTAATCCTCTCTTAAAGTGCGGTGGGAGACGTCCAAGCGTGCGCTAGTTAACAGCCACATAGGGAGGAAGGAAAAACTTTGCAGCTGGCACGGTAGTCTCTGAGGGTTTCTACGCTGATTGCCGCTTAATTCCGACTCCCGTTCCATAACTGCGTGGCGCTAGATTCCCATGAACATTTGGCAAAGAGTGGCGGAGTGTTTCGCTCGACTTTTTCCACGTGTGATCCCAGGCCTGATCCGGCCTTTAGATATTCCCGTTGGATTTGTTTCAAGCAAAGCCTGAAGAGAGGGTGGTTGAACATGCCGGCAATCAGCTGTATTACCCATTATTGGATTAAGAAGCTATCCTAGTTTTAAAATGTTGATTTGTGATCCCGAATGCTACCCTACTGTTTGTGGTCGATTCATGTGTCAAAGTTACACATTTTCGGAATTTTTTTTGTGTAACATTACGAGGAAAAAGTACTTAAAAAATGACTGTGGAGGAAGATGTTGTCAGCGCTGCCTGCAGGAGCAAAGGTCACCGCCTCTGTCCATGGTGCTGAGGACAGAGCACTATCAGACGGGGGGGGCGTGGCAGTGCTGGCGGCGAGACACAGTTGGCAGGTGATTCGATTTCACAGGTGGTACGTGTTAATCTAGTCATCTGTTGTCTTTAACAGTAAGCGGCCGGGAGCAGGAAGGGAGAGAGGATACGGACGTGGCTGGAAAGTCGCGCCCTGCTGGAGAGAGAACTTTGATTAAAACAATCTGATGATTAAAACCTTGTTAAAACCTGCACAAAGTGTCTGTCAGTGGGACCGCTAGGAAGCCACTTCCACAATGCTATCAAAAAAATACAGCAAACATTTTAAGATTTTTGAAAAAATGTGAAAATTGTAATAATCAAAATTCTAATTCTGCTGGGAAGAATAAAGAATATATGAATAAAACCATACTCTTATGAGAATGAAATTGTAACTTTACGCGAATAGAGCTGCTTTTTTTCCCTAGAAAAAAATTAAGTTGAGAAAAAAAGTTTGGACAAAGTACATTTTTGTAGGGGGTGATATGTACGGAGCCACTAAAGGGACATGGAGGGAAAAAAGGTTTTTTTTCCTATGTCAGGGAACCTTAAGTATAACAGACAAAGCGATGGAGGAGCCTACCCATCATCCGTGGGAGAAGTTTTTTGATTTCTATTTTAGTATTGGCCTAACATATAAAGACCTTGTGGGGGGAGGTGTATTCAGCGCTGCCTGTAGGAGCAAAAGTCACCGCCGCTGTCCAGGGTGCTGAGGACGAGCACCATCGGGCAGGGGCGGGGCATGTGCTGACGGCGAGACACAGCCGGCAGGTGATTAGATTTCACAGGTGGTACGTGTTAATCTAATCATCTGTTGTCTTTAACAGTAAGGGGCCGGGAGCAGGAAGGGGGAGAGGATACGGACGTGGCTGGAAAGTCGCGCCCTGTTGGAGAGAGAACTTTGATTAAAACAATTGATTATTAAAACCTTGTTAAAACCTGCACGCTTGGCTCCGGTGAAGTGTCTGTCAGTGGGACCGCTAAGGAAGCGACTTCCACAATGACATAAAAAAAAATACAGCAAACATTTTAAAGATTTTTGAAAAAATTTGAAAATTGTAATTAAAAAAATTCAAATTCTGCTGGGAAGAATAAAGAATATATGAATAAAACCATACTCTTATGAGAATGAAATTGTAACTTTACGCGAATGAAGCTGCTTTTTTTCCTAGAAAAAAATTAAGTTGAGAACATTTTTTGGGACAAAGTTAATTTTTGTAGGGGTTGATATGTACGGAGCCCCTAAGGGGACATGGAGGGAAAAAAATGTTTTGCGAGATCTCGCTGTGGAAGTACTTCCCCTTAGTTCCACTGTAAGACACAGCACCGGAGCCAAGCGTGTAGGTTTTCACAAAGTTCTCTTTTAAGCAGGACGCGACTTTTCAGCCACGTCCGTATCCTCTCTTTCCCTCCTGCTCCCGGCCGCTTACTGTTAAAGACAACAGATGATTAGATTAACACGTACCACCTGTGAAATCTAATCACCTGCCAGCTGTGTTTCGCCGTCAGCACATGCTCGATTGTGCTCGTCCATGGCCAGCGGCGGTGACTTTTCCTCCTGCAGGCAGCGCTGACTACACCTACACCTCCCCCCACACTCGCGAAAGGTTGTTTTCCTATGTCAGTGAACCGGAAGTAAAACAGACAAAGCGAAGGAGGAGCCTACCCATCATCCGTGGGAGAAGTTTATTGATTTCTATTTTTGTATTGGCCTAACATATAAAGACATTAAATCGTATTACGGTCCCACAACAGAGCACTGATAATGGGTAGGCTCCCGCATGCTCCCGCTCCTCCACCTGTCTGTTTTACTTCGTGTTCACTGACGTAGGAAAAAAATCTTTTGTGAGATCTCGCAAAACATCTATGTCCCTTTAGGGCAGGGGTCACCAACCTTTTTGAAACCAAGAGCTACTTCTTGGGTACTGATTAATGCGAAGGGCTACCAGTTTGATACACACTTAAATAAATTGCCAGAAATAGCCAATTTGCTCAATTTACCTTTAACTCTGTTATTATTAATAATTAATGATATTTACACTTAATTGAATGGTTTAAAAGAGGAGAAAACACGAAAAAAATGACAATTAAATTTTGAAACATAGTTTATCTTCAATTTCGACTCTTTAAATTTCAAAATTCATCCGAAAAAAAGAAGATAAAAACTAGCTAATTCGAATCTTTTTGAAAAAATACAAAAAAATAATTTATGGAACATCATTAGTCATTTTTCCTGATTAAGATTAATTTTAGAATTTTGATGACATGTTTTAAATAGGTTAAAATCCAATCTGCACTTTGTTAGAATATAGAACAAATTGGACCAAGCTATATTTCTAACAAAGACAAATAATTATTTCTTCTAGATTTTCCAGAACAAACATTTTAAAAGAAATTCAAAAGACTTTGAAATAAGATTCAAATTTGATTCTACAGATTTTCTAGATTTGCCAGAATAATTTTTTTGAATTTTAATCATAATAAGTTTGAAGAAATATTTCACAAATATTCTTCGTCGAAAAAACAGAAGCTAAAATGAAGAATTAAATTAAAATGTATTTATTATTCTTTACAATAAAAAAATAAATTTACTTGAACATTGATTTAAATTGTCAGGAAAAAAGAGGAATGAATTTAAAAGGTAAAAAGGTATATGTGTTTAAAAATCCTAAGGTTGTATTTTTTCTCTAAAATTGTCTTTCTGAAAGTTATAAGAAGCAAAGTAAAACAATTAATGAATTTATTTAAACAAGTGAAGACCAAGTCTTTAAAATATTTTCTTGGATTTTCAAATTCTATTTGAGTTTTGTCTCTCTTAGAATTAAAAATGTCGGGCAAAGCGAGACCAGCTTGCTAGTAAATAAATAACATTTAAAAAATAGAGGAGGCTCACTGGTAAGTGCTGCTATTTGAGCTATTTTTAGAACAGGCCAGCGGGCTACTCATCTGGTCCTTACGGGCTACCTGGTGCCCGTGGGCACCGCGTTGGTGACCCCTGCTTTAGGGGCTCCGTAGATATGTAATCTTACTAGGATTATTATTATTATTAACATTTTCTTCTTAATTATGAAAAGAAAGTTGTAATGTTGCAAGAACAGAGTTGTATCTTTATGTGGAAATTGGAAAACGTATGAGAAGAAACATCATACAAGGAAAAATGTCATAATCACGCAAGAGCAGAATCATATTTTCACCGAAAAAAGTCAGAATCTTTCAAGAATAAAGCCGTTTATTGGTTTAAAAAGCAATTTTTTTTAAATATATATATTTTCTTTTTTTATTGATTTAATTACTTCAGAGAAATACAGCAACATTTTTAACAGATTTATATATATTTTTTAAATTTGTGAAAATTGTAATCGTGGTCAAAAATAAAATACAAATTGTAACCAAAATTTAATTAAAATAAATTAGAAATTTTACAAAAACAAAGATGTTTTTTTTTTTTGAGACAATTGTAATCCCACGTGAATAAAATTGAATTTTTCCAAGAAAAAGATGTAATTTGGAGTTACAGAAGTTGTTATGCATAACGTAACGTTATGTTATGCTTGTTCAGTTTCAATTGAGCTATATTTTTTTTGGTTATAATTATCTAATGTTGTTGGTCCCTTTTTTGTATAATAGTTTCCTTGAGTGTTGAGAAAGGCCCCTTATAAGTAAAATGCATTATCAATATTATTAATATAATCTTTTTAGTTGAACATTGTCAAGAAAAAAACCCCACACACACAATATTTCTTGTTGGAAAAGTTGTAAGAATAAAGTTATAATCTTATAAGAAATAAATTGTAACTTTACACAAATAAATGTGTAAAGTTATTAAAAAAATTGAGTTAAAAAAAAAAGTTTGGACAAATACATTTTTTGTAGTGGGAGATTTTTATTCTTACTAGAATTATTAATTTATTTATTTTTTTCAAACTTATGAAAACAAAGTTGTAATGTTGCAAGAACAGAGTTGTATCTGTATGTGGAAATTGGAACACTTATGAGAAGAAACATCATACAAGGAAAAATGTCATAATAGTGCAAGAGATAAATCCTATTTTTACTGAAAAAAGACAGAATCTTTCAAGAATAAAGCCGTTTATTGGTTTAAAAAGCAATTTTTTAAAATATATATATATATTTTTTTTATTGATTTAATTACTTCAGAGAAATACAGCAACATTTTTAACAGATTTATATATATTTTTTAAATTTGTGAAAATTGTAATCGTGGTCAAAAATAAAATACAAATTGTAACCAAAATTTAATTAAAATAAATTACAAATTTTACAAAAACAAAGATGTTTTTTTTTGTTGAGACAATTGTAATCCCACGTGAATAAAATTGAATTTTTCCAAGAAAAAGATGTAATTTGGAGTTACAGAAGTTGTTATGCATAACGTAACGTTATGTTATGCTTGTTCAGTTTCAATTGAGCTATATTGTTTTTGGTTATAATTATCTAATGTTGTTGGTCCCTTTTTTGTATAATAGTTTCCTTGAGTGTTGAGAAAGGCCCCTTATAAGTAAAATGCATTATCAATATTATTAATATCATCTTTTTAGTTGAACATTGTCAAGAAAAAAACACCACACACAATATTTCTTGTTGGAAAAGTTGTAAGAATAAAGTTATAATCTTATAAGAAATAAATTGTAACTTTACACAAATAAATGTGTAAAGTTATTAAAAAAATTGAGTTAAAAAAAAAAGTTTGGACAAATACATTTTTTGTAGTGGGAGATTTTTATTCTTACTAGAATTATTAATTTTTTTTTTTTTTTTCAAACTTATGAAAACAAAGTTGTAATGTTGCAAGAACAGAGTTGTATCTGTATGTGGAAATTGGAACACTTATGAGAAGAAACATCATACAAGGAAAAATGTCATAATAGTGCAAGAGATAAATCATATTTTTACTGAAAAAAGACAGAATCTTTCAAGAATAAAGCCGTTTATTGGTTTAAGAAGCTATTTAAAAAATATATATAATAATTTCATTTGTAAAAATGACTTCAGAAAAATACAGCAACATTTTTACGAGAGTTATATATATTTTTTCAATTTGTGAAAATTGTGATTGTGTAATAAAATAAAAATTGTAACCAAAATGTAATAATACATTAGACATTTTACAAAAACAAAGATGTATTTATTTGAGACAATTGTAATCCCACGTGAATAACATTTATTTTTTTCAAGAAAAAGTTGTAATTTGGAGTGACACACGTTATGCATAACGTAACGTTATGTTATGCTTATTCACTTTAAATTGAGCTATATTGTTTTTGGTTCTTATCTAATGTATTTATTGGTCCCTTTTTTGTATAGTGTCCCTGAGTGCTGAGAAAGGCCCCATATAAGTAAAATGCATTATTAATATCATTTTTTGAGTTGTATATTCTCAAGAAAAACCCCCACACACAATAACATGTTTATTTCTTGTTGGAAAAGTTGTAAGAATAACGTTCTTATAAGTATTCTTCATTTTTATAATTAATATCATCATCAGTATTAATATTTTTATTATATATATTTATTTATTAATATCATTACTATTAGTAGTGCGTTCTCTCAGACTTTGTAATTCAAGTATTAAATTAATGAGCATCTGTACGTAAATGAAGAAAAAATGCTTCGACATGCAAATTACAATAAATCATAGAAAACATCCATATTCAAAACGTGAAGACTTCTGCCCCGTCGGTGAGCATAAGCAAATTAGCCCACAGGACGCACGAGTGGGGTCAGAGGTCAACCCTGACACAGGAAGACACGGCGTGACAGGCTAAGGCCACTTGGACTTCTTACCTCGGAGGAGCAGATGTTGGCGGCGGCGGCGTGATTATCGCCACGGTGACCGAGGAACAGAAGCCCTGGGATGGATGCTGGTAATTACCCGGGCTCCCCTGGGAGGGAGATGACACGTGGCCGCCACTCCTGGAGATCACAGGGGCGTAATTAAAGCTGCAGTAACAGTTGTTAATAGGGCAGCTCATAAAGGTAGAGCAAGGAGGGAGGGGGTCTTTGTCCTTTCAATCTTTGTTTTTTTACACTCTGACCTTCCTTTAAACAAGATAAAGGACGCTTTACTTGGGCAAAAATAGGCAATTAACTCCGGTCTTTAACTTTTTTCCACCCAAATAAAAAAAACAAGCAATGCTGAATAGTCTTACTTGGTTTAAGGCAGACCTTGGCAAATTAAGACCCGGGGGCCACATGCGGCCCGTCAAGCTTTTCAATCTGGCCCGCCGGACATTCCCAAATATTTTTTTTAGATCTTTAAGATGGAAACTGTTGCTGCCATTATGATGTGCAGTGATGTTTTCTAATGACCGTAAGTCTTCAACTATACCGGGGGTCGGCAACCCGCGGCTCTAGAGCCGCATGCGGCTCTTTAGCGCCGCCCTAGTGGCTCTCTGGAGATTTTTCAAAAATGTATGAAGAATGGAAAAAGATGAGGGGAAAAAAATCAATTTTTTTGTTTTAGTATGGTTTCTGTAGGAGGACAAACATGACACAAACCTCCGTAATTGTTATAAATCACACTGTTTATATTAAATATGCTTCACTGATTCAAGTATTTGGCGAGCGCCGTTTTGTCCTACTTATTTTGGCGGTCCTTGAACTCACCGTATAGTCTGTTTACATGCATAACTTTCTCCGACTTTCTAGGACGTGTTTTATGCCACTTCTTTTTCTGTCTCATTTTGTCCACCACACTTTTAACGTCGTACTTGAGTGCACAAAGGTGAGTTTTGTTGATGTTATTGACTTGTGTGAAGTGCTAATCAGACATATTTGGTCACTGCATGACTGCAAGCTAATCGATGCAAACATGCTATTTAGGCTAGCTATATGTACATATTGCATCATTATGCCTAATTTGTAGCTATGTTTGAGCTAATTTAGTTTCCTTTAAGTCCTCTTAATTAAATGTATATCTCATGACACATGTAATATGGCTTTTAATTTTTTGCGGCTCCAGACAGATTTGTTTTTGTTTTTTTGGTCCAATATGGCTCTTTCAACATTTTGGGTTGCCGACCCCTGAACTATACAAAGTATTTCAATGGTTGGAATCTGCGCTTTTGGATGATATACCAGTTACTATGGTAATCTAATTAGTTACTATGGTCATCTAATTAGTTACTATGGTCATCTACGTCACAGCAGCTCAGACGAGGCACCAAGCCGTGTGGGCGGGAAGCGTTTCCACAGACGGGGAAGGAGATTTTCACCACAAAGTTGTAAAGCTTAGTGATATATCAGATGTATCAGATTGTAGGTGGGGTTTATTTTGTACCCTTCGCGTTCATATTTCACTGCTTGTTGCATTTTTGTTGCGTTTCACTCGTTTGTAAAATATGTCGATCGAAAGGGGGTGTGATATTTTGTCAATATTCAGTGTTTTATCGTTCATAGAAACATGTAAAATTCCATTACGTTTTTTAAGACGGTCTGTCATAACGTTTTTAGCATTCAATCAGACATTATTGTGAGGTTTTGTATTAGTGTCCCTAAAAATAGTGTCCCAGACACATTTTTTTCTCTAAATGTGGCCCCCGAGTCAAAATAATTGCCCAGGCCTGGTTTAAGGCCTGGTTTGTTCAAGCAAAAACCTTTATGCAAAAAAATACAATATGTCATCCCCCTAAGAATAACATTTTAATTTTACAATAAAACAAGTTCTAACATTAGGAGAAAAAGTTGCGAAATAAAGTTAGTTATATAATAGGTAAAGTTTTTTACTGACAAAAAAATGGTTGTGCCATGGGATCACCTGTATCCCCAATAATAGCAAACCTTTACATGGAGGACATGGAAAAGAGAGCTCCTTTAAGGGAACAACACCAAGTCATTGGTACAGATATGTGGATGATGAACGGGTGAAAATCAGAAACCAATAAGTGCTAGCCTTCACCGAGCACATTAAGTTCACATGTGAGCGTGTCAAAGACAGTAAGTTGCCCTTTTTTGGACTGTGATTGTAACGACTGGGTCGCATGTCTATGCGGAGGTCGTCCTCCCAAGATGCAGACGGAAAACTCCGGACGAAGCGTGCAGGTAGGAAAAACCAAAACGTGCCGATAACACGGGTGGCAAAGCTACGGAAGAGCCTAGCGTGGAAGCTAGCATACAAACAGGAATCAATAATCAAAACTATAGCCGTCGTTAGCTGTTGCTTGATGCAAACAAGGAAGCCAGAATGATTGTGGAAAGAAACGGGAATAAATAGCTCTCTGATTAGTGCCCAGGAGCAGGTGAGTGTCCGGAACACTAATCAGAGGCAGGTGAGACTAATCTGCAGTCGTGGCAACAGAAACACAAACCCAGGGGTGCAAAAAAAAAACAGAACTGAGGTAGTCAAAACTAATAGAACAAAACATGATCCGGGTAACGGATCATAACAGTGATGTCCACATTGGAGAAAACAGGCCGATCACCCACACATACCGAATCAATACCTACTTTTTGACTAACACCACCCACTGGAACACAAACTGGGCGTTTTCCAGAACCGTACAACACAGAGATGATAATGTTCCTACCAGCCCATAGGCCAAAGAGAAAGAGCATAGGCATTTGAGGGAAGCCCTCAAAACCAGTGGTTACCCCAGCTGGTCATCTGTGAAAAGTGCATTCAGTTCCAGAAATAACAAGAACAGAGTGGATGAGGAGGAAAAAGGTGACAGACGCAAAAATATTGTCATTCCAAATGTATCAGGTCCATCTGAGAAACTCAGAAGAATGTTTAACCAACACAACATCCCAGCACACTTCAAACCAGGCAACACCCTGAGACAGAGATTGGTGCATCCTAAAGAATAAAGTCGTATTTTCAATAGAAAACAAACAATCTATCAAGGGGAATGTCGCAATGTTACAAGAATAAAGTCGTATTTTTAAAAGAAAACCATTTTACAACGAGAATGTTGCCAGGTTCCAAGAATTAAGTAGGATAATTACGGGAAAACAAACGTAATCTTACAAGGGGAATGTTGCAGTGTTCGTAAAATAAAGTCGTATTTAGGTCGGATTTTCACGAGAAAACAAACAATCTTACAGAGATAATGCCGTAAGGTTTCCAGAATAAAGTCATATTTTTACGAGAAAACAACCAGTCTATCAAAAGGAATGTCGCAATGTTACAAGAATAAAGCCGTATTTTTAAAAGAAAATAATCTTACAACGAGAATGTTGCAATGTTTCAAGAATTAAATCGGATAATTACGGGAAAACAAACATAATCTTACGAGGGGAATGTCGTAGTGTTAGAAGAATAAAGTCGTATTTTCACTAGAAAACAAACAATCATACAGAGATAATGCCGTAAGGTTTCCAGAATAAAGTCATATTTTTACGAGAAAACAACCAATCTATCAAGGGGAATGTCGCAATGTTACAAGAATAAAGTCGTATTTTTAAAAGAAAATAATCTTACAAAGACAATGTTGCAAGGTTCTGAGAATTAAGTTGGATAATTACGGAAAAACAAGCCTAATCTTACAAGAGGAATGTCGTAATTAGGGATGTCCGATAATGGCTTTTTTAGCCCCATTCCGATATTCTGATATTGTCCAACTCTTAATTACCGATACCGATATCAACCGATACCGATATATACAGTCGTGGAATTAACACATTATTATGCCTAATTTGGACAACCAGGTACGGTGAAGATAAGGTCATTTAAAAAAAAAAAATAAATAATAAAATAAGATAAATAAATTTAAAAAAAAATTCTTGAATAAAAAAAAAAGTAAAACAGTATAAAACAGTTACATAGAAACTAGTAATTAATGAAAATGAGTCAAATTAACTGTTAAAGGTTAGTACTATTAGTGGACCAGCAGCACGCACAATCATGTGTGCTTACGGACTGTATCCCTTGCAGACTGTATTGATATATATTGATATATAATGTAGGAACCAGAATATTAATAACAGAAAGAAACAACCCTTTTGTGTGAATGAGTGTAAATGGGGGAGGGAGGTTTTTTTGGGTTGGTGCACTAATTGTAAGTGTATCTTGTGTTTTTTATGTTGATTTAATTAAAAAACTAACAAAACAAAACAAACAAACAAAAAAAAACGATACTGATAATAAAAAGCCGATACCGATAATTTCCGATATTACATTTTAAAGCATTTATCTCTAGTCGTAATGTTGCAAAATTAAGGACAGCATTTGCAGTCTAGCAAGAAAAAAGTAGCAGTTTTACAATAAAATCAGATGTATTAATATTACAATCATAACGATACGGCAGCGTTACTATGAGGACAGTAAAGGATATTGTCAGGCAATAAAGAAGAAAACTTCAAGAACTTTAGCAACAGGTCCAATAATTGTGCAATAAAATAAAAAAAAAAGGTGTGTGCGTGTGCGTGTGATCAACAAGTGGCTGGCGTGAAATGAGGCAAGTGCGTCCTTAAGTGCAGCCTTAGCGTCCTGCCTTATGACAGGTATGTTTTGCTCTGGTTTGACAGTGTGTGATGCTGAGTGCCCCCGCTGAGCTCTTAAAAGCCCAATACTGCCTCGATGTGTCAGAGCGTGTAAACGTTGACGGCGAGAGCCACAAAAACCTTCTGACAGCGACCAAAATGGCCTCTTGTTCTTTCTCGGGCGTACACTCTTCATACTGTAAATGACTGCCTCGTGGAGCTTGACAACTTCCTGAAAGGTGACGGCTGACGGGAGAAAGGACTACGTTACTTACGTATGGGGGGAAGGGGAGGGGTCGAGCGTTCTGTCTGAGTGTGTTTAGACGTTTCGCAGCTTGATGGGAAGTTTTTTTTTTTTTTTTTTTTTAAAGAGAGCTAAGAAAAATGTTGGCTAGAATGTAGAAGTGGGAGAGTAATATGGTGACAAAACATTCTAGCAGGCTGCAGTTACACTAATGCTGCGGCCGGATGTCCACCTCCCACTGTGGCGAGCCTTTTACAGTGGGCGGAGCTAACGGCGATATTGTGCTCCTGGTGTGGGAGCAAGATAATAACCATCGCCACCGTCTTCTTGTAAGATTGTGCACAAAAACACTCCGGAAAAACATACTTCACAAAGATTTTTCAACAGAGTTTCGAATTCAGATATTCAGATAATAACAGTGGTGAGCCTTCTATGCTGGCCTAAAATAACCGGAAATCACGATCATAATTAAAAATTAAAAATTGTTTTAATTGACTTTACCTAAATATCTAAAAATATTTATATTCTCTTCATGTCATATTATGCTCCTTCCAGTGCTGTTGTTTTTAGGTTAGAGTTTGTATCAAATCTGCCGAAGGCCTTCAGAATCAACAATGCACTGTAAGCCAGTGGTCCCCAACCACCGCGCTGCAAGAAAAAAAAATATTTTTTTTACATTTTTAAACAAAATAGTGTAATGTTTAACTTTATTCCACCCATATGACAATGTATTTTATTTTAATTTAATTTAATTTGATTGAATTTAATTTAATTTAATTTAATTTAATTTAATTCAATTTAATTTAATTTAATTTAATTTAATTTAATTTTTACATGTGTCCGTCTGTGTATGTACATTCATAGACATTTTATCATGAATAAGGTCAGAATTTTACAATAATGAAAAGTTGTAAAATTATGAGTAAAAGTATATATATATTATATGTATATATATAAAAAGAAAAAGTCATAATTTTTTTCGAAAAAAAAATTGTGTAATCTTATGAAAATAAAGTTTCAATAAAAAAATTTATTTTTGAGAAAAAAACAAACATTTTGTTCAGATTAAATCAAAGTTGTAAGGATGCATGAACAGGGTCTTATGTTTACGTGAAAATTGGCAAACTCATTCAAAGAAAGTCATAATTATCCAAGAAAGTCATATATTTTGAGAAAACACATAATTTTACAAGGAAAATGTTCTAATGATGCAACATCAAATGATGTTTAAAAAGTTTGTTTGTTCTCCCGTTTGTTAGCTCGCAAAATGTTAGGAGTATATGGATTATATAGATTGGGATCTACCATTTTTGGAGGGACGGAATGTTTCCATTATCTAAATATGTATCCAACAAAATTAACGAGGAGAAGTTTTAATCTTCCAACGTTAAGTTTTTCACTATCGACTTTATCCTTGACTATCTTAAAATGTGTTTTGTGGCAATTCCATATGTAACCACAGCATCAGTTACTACGTAGAGTGGCACTTTCCATCATTTTCAGCACACCCCATTGCAAAATGATTACGGTAACCTCCCCACTTCCTCTAACGTAAGATGCACCCAGGAATGGTGCAATATGAATCTCTTCCCTATGGTTCAATCCAATTATTTTCTATTTTTTTATATAGACTTAAACTTTATTTATCCCTGAAGGAAATGTTATAAGAACAAAATTTGAATTTTGGCATTGTTCAAGAAAAGAGTGCAAGAATTAAGTTGATGAAATAATACTTTTGCGAGAATAAAGGTTTTTTTAGGGGGGAAAAAATGGTTCTGTAAAATAATAAACAATAAATAAATCACTGCTTTGCCAAACTTAATGGAAATTGGCCTTGCGAATTTTGCTTATTCCTACTAAAATAAACTAGCCAACAAGGTATGAATGGAAGTGACCTCCACTAAAGCATTCTTGCAACTGCTTAAATTCTGTTTTAGTAATCCAATACACTATTTACATGAAAATGTTAAAAAAAAAAAGTCATTTCGTCAATCCTCAGCCATGGAATGTAAATACAAGTATCCACTTTGCATCTAAAGACTGCTCAGGTCAGCTGCATTGATTGCTCCGACCTCATGCATTTAAAATCCATGCGTGACCCAAATAACACGGCGTGTTACTTGATTAGCAAACTGCCGACAGTCCAAGCTGTATCAATTCCAAAGTTAACGCCCATCAAATCTAATCCCGCCTTGTCATATCCTGTCGACGGGCCGCGTCTAAACTTATTTGTCAACCTTTTGTCTTCGCTAATCGGGTCGGATCGATGGAAACGTTCGCCCCTCATCCGGCACGGGCGGCTGGAATCAATAGGCATATTGATCAATAAGTGATATCGGAGGTCAGCCGGTGGTCTCTAATCAGTTTAAGTTGCCCACAGGCGGTATAATGGCGGCTAAGTGAAGATTAAGTAACAGTGCGGCCTGCAGGGAGCGACAATGGCATTAAAGATACTTCTTGTTTTTGACTTTATGCAGAAGGACTGGACATACTGCAGACTTAGCACCTTTCACACAGAAAATTGTTGTATCAGAGCCTTAACAGAAGTGTGTCAGATGTTAAACCCACATTCAAATGTTCCATTTTATACAGACAACATGCTAACCCAGAAGGTGTAAAATGGCCAGGTTGGTTTCACCAGGAAAAAAAAGGCAGTGTGAAAGGAGGTTTTGATACTACAACAGAAGGCCAAAAATTGCCAGGACAACATTGTCTCTTCCATTAATACATTACAGAGACACAACAAAAGGTAGAAAAAGACCATGTGAAAGGGGTTTTTCAACAGGAGAATGATGTTCCATTACTCTGAGTCACTACCGTTTATATTATAGACCAGGGGTGTCCAAACTTTTTCCACTGAGGGCCGCACACTGAAATATCAAAGCAAGTCGGGGCCATTTTGATATTTTTTATTTTAAAAAACAATACAATATATGTATAAAAAAATACACATTTAGGCCTCCACTCAGGCTTGATCCTGGGGACCCCAAAGAGTTTAGGTAAAAAAAATATTAAAAATGTGTCCTTATTTAGTATTATTATTATTATTCAAGGTCTAAATCTCCAGATCAACATTAGGTCTATCTGTATCTATAAAGTGTTTTTTCAAGATTTAAGTTGTATGCTCTTTTTGTCAAAGAAAACCCATTTTTTTAATGGAAAAAACACAAAATATGCAATATTTTCCCCCAATGACATTTTAAAGTGGAATATTTGAGACTATATAATAATTGGAGTTCATAGCATAACTCATAACAACATTAATTCATTATTATTTTTGAGCAACTTAAATAAACACTTAAAAAAAATAAAGTCCCACTAAAATTATTGGGGATCCAAAAGGGTCCTGCTCAGTAAAGTATTAAAAAATAAATCATACTTTTTTTTTTTACTTTTAACACAATAGTCTCAAGATCAACTTCAGATCTATCTGTCAATTATAACTTTTGTTGTTGTTTATGTTTTTTGTTTGTTCGTTTTAGGCCCTTCTTTAAACAAAACAGCTTAGCTTTTTATATGGCAGACACAAAATATTTTCCCCAAAAAATATTCCAAAGTGGAATATTTAATGTGACGTAATTGGAGCTTTGAATAGGTCAATAATTCATAATGACATTGATTTTGATTCATTATTATTTTTTAAAGAAAGAAAAAGCCTGCATGGCAGCTTTGTGTTATTAGAGTAAAATTGCAACATGTTCTTGTTACATTTCACCTGTTTGCTCTTTTATACCACTTTTTATGTTTTTTATTTTTTTAATCGTATTTTTAGAATGTGCTGCGGGGCCGTTAAAAAATTACCTGCAAGCCGCAAATGGCCCCCGGGCCGCACTTTGGACACCCCTGTTATAGACCATAGACACTGGTTAGAAAAAAGGCCTCCAAAGGTAGACCATTGCGGGGTCTACTTTGTCCTCCTATTTCTTAACAGTGTTGTTCAAACAGAAAAGGAACAGAGAAAAAAGTCATCTTTTACAGGCTGTGTGAAAGGGGCTTCTGATAAAACCCCCAAGGGCGGAAAATTGTGCCAATTATACAAAACAGCAATATGTAAAAAAAGGTGAAAAACAAACTACACTTTTACAATCTGTATGAAAGGGGCTTCTGATCCATCACATTGTCCGGTCTACTTAGTCCTCCTTTCGAGGCACCTGTGATCAAGGGCTATAGAAATAATCTTTGAATGACTGATTTATTGATACAGAACAGTGACGCAGGCTAAGAGTCCTCTTTGACAGGCTGTGTGAAAGGGTCTTTTGATGCAACTTCATAGGGCGAAACATTGCGTTAGTGCTGATTACACATAAAAGGGTGGAAAGCAAAGTCAGATTTTACAATCTGCATGAAAGTGGTTTCAGATACATCCTCCAAAGGCAGAACATTGCTGGTTCTACTTTGTCCTCCTATTTCTTGACATTGTCGTTCATACAGAATAGTGACAGAGGAAAAAAGCTGTCCCTTATAGGCTGTGATAAAGGGGCTTCTGATACATCCTCTAAAGGCGGAACATTGCCAGGTCAGCTTTGTCTCCCCCGTTCTGTGCCGATTATACAGAACAGTAACATGTAAGAAGACGAACAACAAAGTCATATTTTACAATTTGTGTGAAAGGGAGTCTGATCCATCCTCAAAACAGCCAAAAAAGATGGGTCCAATTGTTCCTCTTCTTTCTCGACAGTGTTGTTCATACAGAACAGTGACAGAGGAAAAAGGTCGCCTTTTACAAACTGCGTGAAAGGGGCTTTTGATACTGTCCACGTATGTGGCACAGTCTAGATACAATTCTGTGTCAGTGTTGTTTATACAAAATTGCAACATGGAAAAAAGTTGGAAAAAGGCCAGCTTTTGAAGGCAGTAAGAAAGGGTTTTCTGATATCGCTTCTAAAGGCGAAAAATTGCCAGCTCTACTTCATCCTCCAATTCCTTTAAGTCGTTTATGAAGAACAGTGACACCAAAGTGTGTTTCGGTGCCATTCATACAGAACTTCTACATGGAAAACATTTGGAAAAAGGCCAGCTTTTGAAAGCAGTAAGAAAGGGTTTTCTGATACCTCTTCTAAAGGCAAAAAATTGCCAGGTCTACTTCATCATTCCTAACCTTTACGTCGTTTATGAAGAACAGTGACACTGAAGTGTGTTTTGGTGCCATTCATACAGAACTTCTACACGGAAAACATTTGGAAAAAGGCCAGCTTTTGAAGGCAGTAAAAAAGGGTTTTCTGATATCTCTTTTAAAGGCTAAAAATTGCCAGGTCTACTTCATCCTTCCATTCCTTTAAGTCGTTTATGAAGAACAGTGACATCGAAGTGTGTTTCGATGCCAATCATACAGAACTTCTACATGGAAAAAGTTGGAAAAAGGCCAGCTTTTTGAAGGCAGCAAGAAAGGGTTTTCTGATATCTCTTCTAAAGGCGAAAAATTGCCAGGTCTACTTCATCCTTTCATTCCTTTATGTCGTTTATGAAGAACAGTGACACTGAAGTGTGTTTCGGTGCCTTTCATACAGAACATCTACATGGAAAACATTTGGAAAAAGACCAGCTTTTGAAGGCAGCAAGAAAGGGTTTTGTGATATCTCTTCTAAAGGCGAAAAATTGCCAGGTCTACTTCATCCTTCCATTCCTTTACGTCGTTTATGAAGAACAGTGACACCGAAGTGTGTTTTGGTGCCATTCATACAGAACTTCTACATGGAAAAAAGTTGGAAAAAGGCCAGCTTTTTGAAGGCAGCAAGAACGGATTTTCTGATATCTCTTCTAAAGGCGAAAAATTGCCAGGTCTACTTCATCCTTCCATTCCTTTACGTCGTTTATGAAGAACAGTGACACTGAAGTGTGTTTCGGTGCCTTTCATACAGAACATCTACATGGAAAACATTTGGAAAAAGACCAGCTTTTGAAGGCAGCAAGAAAGGGTTTTGTGATATCTCTTCTAAAGGCGAAAAATTGCCAGGTCTACTTCATCCTTCCATTCCTTTACGTCGTTTATGAAGAACAGTGACACCGAAGTGTGTTTTGGTGCCATTCATACAGAACTTCTACATGGAAAAAAGTTGGAAAAAGGCCAGCTTTTTGAAGGCAGCAAAAACGGATTTTCTGATATCTCTTCTAAAGGCGAAAAATTGCCAGGTCTACTTCATCCTTCCATTCCTTTACGTCGTTTATGAAGAACAGTGACACTGAAGTGTGTTTCGGTGCCTTTCATACAGAACTTATTTTTTATTTATTTTTTTTTTTTTTTTTTTTTATGTCCTGCCCAGCTTCTCGGGCAAATCATATAGCAGATGTAGATGCCCATATCGGCTGTTCAGATTTACTTTACAAAAGAGAAGTGTAGGATACTTCTCTTGTTGCCTTACTTGTATTTTGACTTTATTAAATGTATTTATATTATCATTTGGTGCAGCCGGGCCGGAGCAGGAGGGGATAGAAAGAGAGAAAAAGGAAGACAGAGGGGGGAATTGTGGGGACAAGAGGGGGATTAGACAGAGAGACAAAAACAACAACAGCAAACACAACAACAACAACAACAACAACAACAACAGAGCAACATCAGCAAATACGACATGTACAAATATGATGGTAAAAGTAATAGCAAATAAGCAGTTAGCGAAAATTTTAAAAAAAATACAGAACTGAGCATTATTACACTAAAAATGGAGCAATATGAATACCAATAGAAATAAGTGCTATTGATAATAAACAATACCAGTACTTTACCTTTATTATCAACAATACAATTGTTCAAATGCAACAATACATATACGTAATGATAACTTGAGATACGAAAGAATGCAGAAAAATGGAGGGGAAGAAAGAGAAGCAACCTTAACCTTGTAGATTGTTATAGTAACAATAGGTTAAGCTTTGTCAGTGTGCCATGTGTTATACCCAGTTTACCCTAGGGCAACAACGTTAATGTATGTTTGATGAAACGTGATTATGTGCATGAGTGTATGTGTGCATATGTACTTGAATATGTACAGTATGTGTATGTGTGCTTGTACAGTGAATGTATATGTACAGTATGTGTATATGTGTGTACAGCGAATGTATATGTACAGTATGTGTATACAGTATGTGTGTTTGAACAGTGAATGTATATGTACAGTATGTGTAAATGTGTGTTTTTACAGTGAATGTATATGTACAGTATGTGTATACAGTATGTTTGTATAATGAATGTGCGTGTGGATGTACGAACTTTGAGTGTGTAAATATGTACTGTATTTATTTGTATATGTATGTGGGAGCGTAGGTACCTATGTATGTCTGTATGTATGTGTGTGAGTATATGTGAATTTGCATGTACAATACATTTGACTCCCAGTGTGTGCGGGAGCCAGAGTACGGCCCCAGCCTCCCCGAGAACCCATCCCACAAACAGTAGGTGTGGTGCCCAGGGAACCAGGGGCCACCGCCCCCACGCAGCCAAGCCGGACAGCGACAGGAACCCCAGAGCCTGGCCCACCGTGCCGCCCACAAGGGCCAGCAGCAGGCCGCAGACAGACGCACCCGGCAGAGGACAAGGCACGAGAAAAACAGGGGGCAGCCAGACCCCAAGCCAGCGAGAGACCACACCCCACACGGACAGAAAGGCGGGACGCCCCGCCCGAGGGGCCCGGAGACCCCCGCAACCGGACGGGAAGACCGCCCCTGCCCCACCGGCAACAGGGCCCCCACGAGCCCCCCCCACCCCCGGAGAGCGCGGCGAGGCCAGCCCACGGCCACCCCACCCAAGCCGGCCGCCACAGGACCACCCAGCACGGGGCCACAGGAACCACCCACCCCACCCGCAGGGACCCCAACGATGGAGATGGAACAACCAGCAACCGCCCCGCCGAGTCCCCCCCCCTGAGGTAGGGGAATAAATAAATTAAATAAATAAATACATAATAATAATAATAATAATATTAATAAAATATATTTAAAAAAAAATAAAAAAAAAATAAAAAAAGGAAAAAAATAAATAAATAATTAAATCTATTTATAAAAAATAAATAAATAAATAAATAAATAAATAAAAAAAGAATTAAAAGAAGATCACAGACATGCTGACACACAAGGTCGCTACCCCAACAACTGGCCGACTCGCAGCACCTCGGAATACCCTGCAGCACCAAGCCATACAGAACTTCTACATGGAAAACATTTGGAAAAAGGCCAGCTTTTGAAGGCAGCAAGAAAGGGTTTTCTGATATCTCTTCTAAAGACGAAAAATTGCCAGGTCTACTTAATCCTTCCATTCCTTTAAGTCGTTTATGAAGAACAGTGACACCAAAGTGTGTTTTGGTGCCATTCATACAGAACTTCTACATAGAAAAAGGCCAGGTTTTGAAGGCGGTAAGAAAGGGTTTTCTGATATCTCTTCTAAAGGCTAAAAATTGCAGAGTCTACTTCATCCTTCCATTCCTTTACCTCGTTTATGAAGAACAGTGACACCGAAGTGTGTTTCGGTGCCATTCATACAGAACTTCTACATGGAAAAATGTTGGAAAAAGGCCAGCTTTTAAAGGCAGCAAGAACGGATTTTCTGATATCTCTTCTAAAGGCAAAAAATTGCCAGGTCTACTTCATCCTTCCAGTCCTTTATGTTGTTTATGAAGAATAGTCACACCCAAGTGTGTTTCGGTGCCATTCATACAGAACTTCTACATAGATAATACACTCAAAGGGTCGACTTTGTCCCCCAATTTTGTGACAGTGCCGTCTGCATGAAATATTGATAGAGAAAAACGTTGGAAAAAGGTCGGCTACTACCTCCACAAAGGTGGGAAATTGCCAGGTCCGCTTTGTCCCAGCATTTTGTAAAGGTAACCGATCTTCTGTTTTTGTGATTAATTTGCAGGATTTCTGTGTGAAAGAGGCTGAAGTTGGAGTTAATCCTCCAAATAAACTGCAGTGAGCATCTCCTTGGTGCAGGTAGAGAGTACGTGATAAATCACGTCATGGAAAGCATGCACCTGACCACCCCAGTAGGCGTGGCCCCACCCAGAGTGGAACAAGAGGCACACATGGACATGGAGGATTTAATAGGTGACCCTGGGCTGCATGCTGGGTCCCCCCCCCACCCCCACCCCCCCTGCTGCCTGGACTCATCCGGCCGTAAAATGAGGCGCAAGCCGGACCGGGCCGGTAATGAGAAGTGGCATTTTGCTCGGGATAACCTCGGGAAAATCACGTCTATAAATACCTTCCATAAATAAAAGTGTACCTTGGCCCGAGACGGCGTACGGGGAGCTTTGTGCGAAAAGGTCAAAGAATGCCCCTGACTCCGCCTACGCTCGCCACGCTCTTGTTTTTTTCCCCCCTTTTATCTTTCTTGTTAGTTTATAAGGTGTTTTAATGCTGTCAGTACGCACTTTTATCATTCACATCATGTCACCTTCACTGGGCCGCCTTTTGATACGTGTGTACGTGTATGTTAAATGATACTACAGGTGCACTGCAAATGTTCTTATACCATGCTACATACAGTAT
The DNA here is from genome assembly GCF_033978785.1 of Entelurus aequoreus. Lineage (NCBI taxonomy): Eukaryota > Metazoa > Chordata > Actinopteri > Syngnathiformes > Syngnathidae > Entelurus > Entelurus aequoreus. The sequence goes on from NC_084733.1 coordinate 19,612,308, forward strand.
GTACAGGTATACAAGGTGTACACGTATGGTAAAAGACGTGCATGTATGTTAAATGATACTACATGCGTTCTTACACGATGCTATATGTACATGTATGTTTTATGATGCTGCATGTTTACATGTTTTTTACATGATACTACATGTGTACAAGTACATGATGCTACACATGTATATGTATGTTTTTATATGATGCTACACGTATACATGTACTGTATGTTCTTATATGATACTTAATAAAATATAAACTTTTTTAATTTTTTTGTATTTTATTTAATTTAATTAATTTTTTTGTCCTTTCAGCTACTCAGGCAAATCATATTGTTGATGTAGATCAGGGGTCACCAACCTTTTTGAAACCAAGAGCTACTTCTTGGGTAGTGATTAATGCGAAGGGCTACCAGTTTGAAACACACTTAAATAAATGGCCAGAAATAGCCAATTTGCTCAATTTACCTTTAACTATGTTATTATTAATAATTAATGATATTTACACTTAATTGAACGGTTTAAAAGAGGAGAAAACACGAAAAAAAATGACAATTAAATTTTGAAACATAGTTTATCTCCAATTTCGACTCTTTAAAATTCAAAATTCAACCGAAAAAAAGAAGAGAAAAACTAGCTAATTCGAATCTTTTTGAAAAAATTAAAAAAATAATTTATGGAACATCATTAGTAATTTTTCCTGATTAAGATTAATTTTAGAATTTTGATGACATGTTTTAAGTAGGTTAAAATCCAATCTGCACTTTGTTAGAATATATAACAAATTGGACCAAGCTATATTTCTAACAAAGAAAAATCATTATTTCTTCTATATTTTCCAGAACAAAAATTTTAAAAGAAATTCAAAAGACTTTGAAATAAGATTTAAATTTGATTCTACAGATTTTCTAGATTTGCCAGAATATTTTTTTTAAATTTTAATCATAATAAGTTTGAAGAAATATTTCACAAATATTCTTCGTCGAAAAAACAGAAGCTAAAATGAAGAATTAAATTAAAATGTATTTATTATTCTTTACAATAAAAAAAAATAATTTACTTGAACATTGATTTAAATTGTCAGGAAAGAAAAGGAAGGAATTTAAAAGGTAAAAAGGTATATGTGTTTAAAAATCCAAAAATAATTTTTAAGGTTGTATTTTTTCTCTAAAATTGTCTTTCTGAAAGTTATAAGAAGCACATTAAAAAAATTAATGAATTTATTTAAACAAGTGAAGACCAAGTCTTTAAAATATTTTCTTGGATTTTCAAATTCTATTTGAGTTTTGTCTCTCTTAGAATTAAAAATGTCGAGCAAAGCGAGACTAGCTTGCTAGTAAATAAATACAATTAAAAAATAGAGGCAGCTCACTGGTAAGTGCTGCTATTTGAGCTATTTTTAGAACAGGCCAGCGGGCTACTCATCTGGTTCTTACGGGCTACCTGGTGCCCGCGGGCACCGCGTTGGTGACCCCTGATGTAGATGTACAGATTTACTTTACAAAAGAGAAGTGTGGGATACTCCTCCTGTTACCTTATTTGTATTTGAATTTATTAAATGGATTTATATTATTATTTGGTGCAGCCGGGCCGTAGCAGGAGGGGATAGAAAGAGAAAAAAAAGAAGACAGAGGGGGACATTTGCGGGGACATAGAGACCGTAACAACAACAAACACAACAACAACAACAACAACAGAACAGCATCAGCAAATAGGATATGTACAAATATGATAGTAGAAGTGATAGCAAAGAAGCAGTTAGTGAAATAAATAATTATACAGAAATGACAATGAACATTATTATACTACAAATGGAGCAATACAAATACCAACAGAAATAACACTATTGATAATGAACAACAACAATAATTACCTCTGTTATCAACAATACAATTGTCTCAAATGCAACAGTACATATATGTAATGATAATTTGAAATACAGAAGAAAGAAGATAAATGGAGGGGAAGAAAGAGAAGCGAACTGTATTAACCTTGTAGATTGTTATAGTAACAATAGGTTAAGCTTTGTCAGTGGGCCGTGTGTTACCCAGTTTCCCCTAGGGTAACAACGTTAATATATGTTTGATGAAACGTGATTATACGCATGACTGTATGTATGCATATGTGCTTGTATATGTACAGTATGTGTATATGTATTTTTTTTTTTTTACAGTGAATGTGCGTGTGGATGTACGAACTTTGAGTATGTAGGTATGTACTGTATTTGTTTATGTATGTGGGAGCGTAAGTACCTATATGAATATACAGTATATATATATATATATATATATATATATATATATATATATATATATATATATATATATATATATATATATATATATATATATATATATATATACCGTAGTTGTGTGTGTGTATATATACATATACACACACACATATATATATATATATATATATATATATATATATATATATATATATATATATATATATATATATATATATATATATATATATATATATACAAATATATAACACACACACACACACACATTTACATATACTGTATATATACATACATATATAAGTTATTGGTTAACAAGGATTCATACTGTATTGGTCTTGAGAAACAAGAAATTATCTGCTTTGGTATTGGCTTGAAAAAAGTATATCGTGCATCGTTACATTTTGACTTTATTTTTGTAAAATTCTGACATTGTCTTGGCAAAACTACGACTTTATTAAGTTAAGGTATACCACATTTTTTGGATACTAAACATGTTTTCCCGTAAAAGTTGGTGTTTTGTAATATTTACACTTTAGTCATACAAAATTACTACCTACTCTTTGCAAAATTGCAAATCTATTTTATTTGGACGTTATTTCGTAAAATACGCACATTTTGCAGTGCAAGGATTTTTTGACAATTATCTGCTGGGTTTATTATTTTTCATCTGCTTCACTGACAACACCTGGCTATGTTTTTACAGGATGCACCAATAAAAATAGAACATATCTTCATTAAAAGAACAGCAATGTTCACTTTGAGGAAGGCTACACACTAAAAAATGTTGGGTTTAAAACTAACCCAATTTCAACCCAACTGCTGGTTCAGAAAAGGACGAACCCCTTATTTGAGTTATTTTAACTCAACATTTTGGGTTCATTTTTTTAACCCAACTTTTGCATTGAATTATTTAACCAAAACGTTGGAGTTATGATAACTTAATGTTGGGTTATTCCCAACCAAACTATTGGGTTGAGTTATTTAACCCAAACGTTGAGTTATGCTAACTCAATGTTGGTTGATTCATAACCCAATTATTGGGTTGAATTTATTTCACACAAAAGCTGAGTTATGCTCACTACAATGTTGGGTTATTCCAAACCCAACTATTGGGTTGCGCAATTTAGCGCTCCTTGGCCCAATAGTTGGTTAAAAATGTTACATTTTACTGCTGGTTTGTCCTACACCTTCCCAACTACTGATCAAAAGTATTTTTATTGCATTAAAATATACTCAGAAGCAAGATATGAGTGACATTTATTTTACAAGAATTGCCGTGTATGGTCATTTTATTGCGTGGATCGTTCTCCCTGGATGCAGACGGGTCTCCGGAGGCAAGGTGCAGGTAAGGAAATGATTTATCGTCCATAAATCATGCGGGATGCAAACAAAAGAGCACCAGCGTGCCGATAGCACGGGAAGCTAGCGGAATAGTGAACAAGAAAAGCATAGCATGTAAACAGGCCAACAAAAAGGCGGAGCTTAGCTCAGGAACCCGTGGTAACTGTTGCGTGGAAGCAAGGAAGAAAGCCAGACTGAATGTGGCAAAAAACAGGGAATAAGTAGCTCGCTGATTAGTGCCCAGGAGCAGGTGAGCGTCCCGAACACTAATCAGAGGCAGGTGAAAACAATCTGCAGTCATGGCAACTAAAACACAAACCAAAGGGTGCTCAAAACAGGAACTATGGGAGTCAAAAACTAAACAAACATGATCCGAGTAGTTCTATACAGCATGCTCAAATATTTTCATGTACATAAGATGTGTGATTGTAAATAATGGTAATAGACTTAGACTTAGACTTCCTTTTATTGTCATTCAAATTTAAACTTTACAGTACAGATAAGAACAACATTTCTTTGCATTAGCTCATGGTAGTGCAGGATAAAAAGCAATAAGGTGCAGATATAAATAAATAGATTACTGTACAGATAAATATATTGCCCTTTTGCATATGCATCCATGTTTATGGATGTATGTTGTATTGTCTTTATATTCCAGTGAGTTAATCCATTTTGGGGGGGGGAATTGAGGGGATTATTTTGATGCGTTCAAGAGTCTTACGGCCTGAGGGAAGAAGCTGTTACAGAACCTGGAGGTTCTGCTACGGAGGCTGCGGAACCTCTTTCTAGAGTGCAGCAGTGAAAACAGTCCTTGGTGGGGGTGGGGGGAGTCTCTGCAGATTTTCTGAGCCCTGGTCAGGCAGCGGCTTTTTGCGATCTCCTTGATAGGAGGAAGAGGAGTCCTGATGATCTTCATGATGAGATTAGTCCTTAATAAAATTCCCTTCAAGAAAAAAGTACTTTTTTAATAGGAAAAGCCTTTTACTCAAAAATGCGTTACTCATTGAAAAACAACCCAAAAATGGTTCCTAGTTTTGAAATCCCAGAAATTGAGTTGAAATAATACCCTTACAACCCAAAAAATGGACCACTCTTCATAAAAATACCTCCAAAATTTAACCCAACACTCGCAACTCATAAATTGGCTTATCAAAATAACCCAACATTTTTTAGTGTTTATTACAAAAGTCTAATTTGTGTTTCAATCGCCGTCCCTCTGTGTTTGATTGCTTTATTGAATGACGAGCATTAAAAAAAAAAAGATGTAAATTACAATCCGCCCCCTATTGTTTGAAGGCTGCAGAAGATGCTTCTCTCTCCCACGATACATTTGATAGCTCCCTTGTCATTTCCCAGTGAAAAAACATATTTGCTATTAATTATCTTTTCCCGTCGGGGGTTCCAGATCCACTCGTCCCATCTTGTGCCGCTTGTCTGCTGCGAGGCTGCCAGGTGAGACAGCACCTAGGCCAGGGTGCACCTAACGACGGCCCGCTCATACGCTATGTCGTAAACGAGAAGAAAAATAAACACTTAAGTGCGGATTAAAAAAGTGCCGGCTGAAGGGAATAACAAGAAAAAGCTGGCGTTCATCCAGCGTTTTGTTTGCAGCCGTAGGAGAAAGCCCCTGCTGTGAAGTCATGCGCTTGTTGCAGCGAGACAAGAGTGATTTGGACGGAGCTGACAGGTGGAGAGCAGGAAGTGAAGAGATTAAGAGAATAACTACTTTGTCTTTACGCCAACAAGATGACACATCGTGTGAGGCTTTTTTGAAAGAGCGTACGTGCAGGAACAAGGTGGGGTTGGCTCTGGTCGATGGAATTTTTACACCTTCACTTTTGCAGGAAAGTGGAGAAAAAGTTCAACCTCTAAAGCCGAAATCCTTAACGTTGAACAATTCAGAAGCAGGATTTTCCAGGTGAAAAATGTATCCAAAGTTGAATGAAACACCATCTTGTTGTACGAAACCTTTCCAGACATCAGTTTAGTGAGCTTTCATGGATTCATTCTCTATGTATCCTTTCAATTTTCACATCATTTTTTTTTTTAAAACTGTCTCGTATACAACCGCTGGCAAAAATGATGGAATAACTGAACATGGACGACGTTCATTCGGTTGTTTAATTTGGTAGAAAAAAGCAGATAACAGACAAGACACAAAACTATAGTCCTTTCAAATGGCAACTGTTGGGCATTAAGGAAACACTCAAATAAATCAAGGAAATAATTTGTGGTAGTCAGTTACAGTTAAATTTTTAGATCAAAGTGAAACATTTTTAATTTCTGCATTAGATTAAATGTGTTTATTCATCTTCAGTTGAAAAAAGGAGTGTTCATACCTTGGGAATCTGTTGCAGCAGGTGGATGTACATGAAGCATGGCTCCAACGGGAGAGATGTCAATTGCAACAAAGGAGAGGATTATCAAACTTCTTAAATAATGGCTTTTTCCATGAAATTCTGACTTTATTTTCCTCGTAAAATTACAAATGTATTCTTGTAATATTTAGACTTTATTCTCTGCAACTCATTCATTTATTATAACTTTTTAATGACAACAATAAGTTTATTGTTGTATAATTGGGTCTTTATTTTCATGACATTACTTTTTTCTCAATATACTTTATTTAATAAAATTTGCACTTTTTTTTCTATAAATTTCAAAATGGATTTTTATATAACATTTTGACAAACATGCAACCTTATCTTTGCAAAATTACCTCATTGCTGTTGCTAAATTATGATTATTTTTCAGAGGAGAGATCAATAAAAAATATACATATTTTGGTAACGTTACGACTTCATTCTCGTAAAATTGCAACAAAAATTTAGGTTATATATATATATATATATATATATATATATATATATATATATATATATATATATATATATATATATATATATATATATATATATATATATATATATATATATATATATACACATATATATATATACTGTGGACTGGACTTTCACAATATTATGTCAGACCCACTCGACATCCATTGCTTTCGGTCTCCCCTAGAGGGGGGGGGGGGTGTTTACCCACATATATGGTCCTCTCCAAGGTTTCTCATAGTCAATCACGTCGACGTCCCACTGGGGTGAGTTTTTCCTTGCCCGTATGTGGGCTCTGTACCGAGGATGTCGTTGTGGCTTGTGCAGCCCTTTGAGACACTTGTAATTTAGGGCTATGTAAATAAACATTGATTGATATATATATATATATATATATATATATATATATATATATATATATATATATATATATATATATATATATATATATATATATATATATATATATATATATATATATATATATATATATATATATATATATATATATATATATATATATATATATATATGTATATATACACTACCGTTCAAAATTTTGGGGTCACCCAAACAATTTTGTGGAATAGCCTTCATTTCTAAGAACAAGAATAGACTGTCGAGTTTCAGATGAAAGTTCTCTTTTTCTGGCCATTTTGAGCGTTTAATTGACCCCACAAATGTGATGCTCCAGAAACTCAATCTGCTCAAAGGAAGGTCAGTTTTGTAGCTTCTGTAATGAGCTAAACTGTTTTCAGATGTGTGAACATGATTGCACAAGGGTTTTCTAATCATCAATTAGCCTTCTGAGCCAATGAGCAAACACATTGTACCATTAGAACACTGGAGTGATAGTTGCTGGAAATGGGCCTCTATACACCTATGTAGATATTGCACCAAAAACCAGATATTTGCAGCTAGAATAGTCATTTACCACATTAGCAATGTAAAGAGTGTATTTCTTTAAAGTTAAGACTAGTTTAAAGTGATCTTCATTGAAAAGTACAGTGCTTTTCCTTCAAAAATAAGGACATTTCAATGTGACCCCAAACTTTTGAACGGTAGTGTATATATATATATATATATATATATATATATATATATATATATATATATATATATATATATATATATATATATATATATATATATATATATATATATATATATATATATATGTAGATCACGCAAAGAGTATACATTTTAATTTCTGCATCAGATTAAATGTGTTCATTAGTCTTCAGTTAAAAAAAGGAGCGTTCACACCTTGGAGAGCTGTTGCAGCTGTTGCAGCAGGTGGATATACATGAATCATGGCTCCAACAGGAGAGATGTCAATTGAAACAAAGGAGAGGATTATCAAGCTTCTTCAAGAAGGTAAATCATCACACAATGTTGCAAAAAAAGTTGGTTGTTCACCGTCAGCTGTGTCTAAAACCTGGACCAATTACAAACAACATGGGAAGGTTGTAAAAAGCAAGCATACAGGTAGACCAAGGAAAACATCAGCCAGTCAAGAAAACAACTTTAAGAAATATGTCTTGAAAATGGAAGATGCACAGCAAAACAATTGAAGAACAAATGGGAGGAAACTGGAGTCACCGAACTGTAAGAAACCGCCTACAGGAAATTGGGATTTAAATACAGAAAACCTCAACGAAAGCCATGATTAACAGAACAGCTAACATAAAAAACAGGTTCAAATGGTCTAAGGAAAAGCAATAGTGGACTATGGATGACGAGATGAAAGTCATATTCAGTGATGAATCGTCAATCTACATTTGGGCAAAGTGATGATGTTGGAAATGTTGTTTGGTGCTCTTCCAATGAGATTTATGAAGACGACCACCTGAAGAAAACATGCAGTGATTGATGATATTGGGCTGCATGACAGGTAATGGTACTGGGGAGATGGCTGTCATTACATCTTCAATAACTGCACAAGTTTACATTGACATTTTGGACACTTTCCTTATTCCATCAGTCGAAAGGATATTTCGGGATGATGACATACAGTATTTTCAAGATGATAAAGCATCCTGCCATCCAGCAAAAACTGTAAAATGAAAGATACATAGGGTAAGTGTCATGGCCTGCAAATTGTCCGGATCTCAATCCAATCGACAATGTGTGGATATTGAAGAAAATGGTCCATGACAAGACTCCAACCTGATCTGACAACAACAATCAGAGATTCCCCAGAATTGAGTGAGTCCATGACTTTGTTCACTCTGCTTGATCTAAAAATGAAACTGTTACCAACTACCACAATTGATTGTCTTGATTTCTTTTAGTGTTTTAAAGCCAGAACGTTGCTGTTTAAGATGACTGCAGTTTTGGGTCACGTCCGGTGATTCCAAAATTTTTGCTGGGGGTTGTACATTATATGGATTAGTTGTAATGTTGTCGTTAAAGTGAGCCTGTGTCAGAAATGGTACAGTACGCATGTGGGAGACTCCGGTTAAACCAACAAGGGACATATGGCATGTGCATACAACAAGTAAAATGACAAAAACATACAAAATAACATTCACACTCAGACAAAGCCAGAGACAGACATGAGAGGCTGAATTATTATTTTTTTTAAATACAAAATAAATTAAAAAAAGTACAACAAAAAAATAGTACAAAAAAATCAATAAAAATATAAAAACAAAAAGTACAACAAAAAAAAAATCAATAAAAAAATTTTAATTAAAAAAAGGGGAAGGGGAGATTATTCCTCATCTGCGTCTGAGGATAAGTCTTTTGAGCTTTTTTTTTTAAAAAATGAAGCATGCTTGCTTTGTTGGCATGAACAACTTACTGTCTGCTTGAGTCGTGCAACCGAACATGGCGTCACTTGCAACAAAAGGTATCAGAATATGGTACCGTTTGATTTTACGCGAGTCGGTACCCGGTAATACTGACACAATTTGGTCGGTACCTATAAAAATACTAAATTTGGTACCCATCCCTAGATGTGAGGGTTTTGATTCGGAATATACAATTTTTAAAACATGTTTTTCTTAAAAAAAATTGAATTTGGAAGTAAAAACTATCCATCCATCCATCCATTTTCTACCGCTTATTCCCTTCGGGGTCGTGGGGGGCGCTGGAGCCTATCTCAGCTACAATCGGGCGGAAGGCGGGGTACACCCTGGACAAGTCGCCACCTCATACAATGTGATCCTGCAAACAATCACACATTACAGAAGCCAAACAAGCTTTCAACTAATCATTCCAGCAACCAAAAAGGCCAACTTTTTAAGAATCAAATTGCTAAATCAAGTTAGTAAATAATCATTTTTAACTATGTTTACATATAAAAAAAATCATGGAGTGGTATAAGGACAGTAATGTAAGATATATTAGTTTTATAGGACAATGTTTTTCAACCACTGTGCCACTAATGTGCCATAAAATACAGTCTCGTGTGCCGTGGGAGATTATGTAATTTCACCTAGCTGGGTTAAAAGTATTTTTTGCAAACCAGTAGTTATAATGGTTTGCAAAATGGTTAATGGTTGATGGTTGATTATATGACCGAAATAAACTTATTTCATTCACTTATTTCATTCATAATCCACAAATATTGTGCCATTGTTGAGTGTCTGTGCTGTCTGGAGCTCGGCAGAGTAACCATGTAATACTCTTCCATATCAGTAGGTGGCAGCAGGTAGCTAATTGCTTTTTAGATGTCGGGAACGACAGCGATGGTTTGTCGTGATCCCAATATGCAGACGACAGCGGGAGGCAGTGTGCAGGTAACGCAAAAATAAACAAAAGGCATCGAAGCTTAGGGAAGGCTTTGCAAAAGCAAACTAAAAACTGAACTGGCTGCAGAGTAAACAAAAACAGAATGCTGGACGACAGCAAAGACTTACAGCGTGTGGAGCAGATGGCGTCCACAAAGTACGTCTGTACATGTCATGACAATCAACAATGTCCCCACAAAGAAGGATAAAAACCACTTAAATATTCTTAAACGCTAAAACAAAGCAGGTGCGGGAAATAGCGCTCAAAGGAAGACATGAAACTGCAACAGGAAAATACCAACAAAACAGGAAAACAACACTAAAATAGGAGCACAAGACAATAACTAAAACACTACACACAGGAAAACACCAACAAACTCCAAATAAGTCACGGCGTGATGTGACAGGTGGTGACAGTACACAATGCAAAAAGTCAGTGTTCAAAAACAAGAAAAAAACCCCACAAAAATTAGGGGTATTTTATTTGAACTAAGCAAAATTATCTGCCAATAGAACAAGAACATTTGGCTTGTCAAGACTTCCCAAAACAAGTAAAATTAGCTAACCTCAATGAACCCAAAAATACCTTAAAATAAGTATATTCTCACTAATAACAACTGTACTACTATATGAGTACCTATTTTCTATTGTTTCATTGAAAATAAAACAGCAAAGTCCATTTGGCTGTCATCTGTTTTAATTATGAGACACAATTGTGTGAAAGTCATGATTTTTTATTTCATGCTTGTAATAAGAAATTATTACTTTAAAAAAGTAGTTTTATACTTGTGAGTGTTGATGACACAGCTTTGCAACAGTTGATATTCTAGTTTCAAGCATGTTTTACTCAATATAGGTCATCCAATCTCAGCTACAAGCTGTAATATCTTACTGAGATCATTTAGGACCAAAACCCTTAAAACAAGTAAAACACTCTAACATAAAATCTGCTTAGTGAGAAGAATTATCTTATCAGACAGACAATAAGCAAATATCACCCTTATTTGAGATATTTAATCTTGCTTAGATTTCAGTTTTTGCAGTGCACCTACTTTGAGACAAGAGCTATAGTGATGCATGCTTGGTTATGGTTTCAATTCATATCCAACAATTGCGAAAACAACTTTTTATAGTCAATATCGGCTGCTGAGTTTCATTTTTTTAATGTTTTCTGCTGGTGGTGGGGCCTTCGGAATTTTTCAATAAAAAAATTGTGCTCAAAAAAGGTTGGAAAAACACTGCTCTACGACAAATAAGGAGAATGTGTCCGCCGTGTTCCCACAATGCACTGCACTGGGTAAACAAGACATCTTGACTCCCTTTTACGAGTCTCTGTAAATTAGCACAAGTCTCATCACCCTGCGTCACGTGACCCAGCTTTACCTTTTTTCCAAAAGCCACAGACTCCGCCGTGTTTTTGCAAAGCGAGGCGGTGAGGTGTCTGCTCCCTCAGGGCCGTTTGCCCGCCTGTCTGACATCATCCAATGTGGCGTCTTCTGATCCGCCGGCGAGCGCGAGACGACGTGACAGGCTTAATTTACAGTGTCAGGCCTTTCAAAAGCATCCCCCCCCCCCCCCCCCCCCCCAAACCCTGGCGCTGACAGCAATCCCGCATTCATAAATTAGCAGAAACATTAACCTTTCCGCTGATTGTAACGTGTTCCGAGGGAGGCAAATTAACTTCCATTTGCTAATGTCAC
>NC_084733.1:19629164-19646664 GCF_033978785.1 Entelurus aequoreus
TCTTTGGATTATAATTATTGTATTATTTTTATTTTATTACAGTATTTTTTCAATTGTAATTTTGTAATATTTGGATTTCCAATAGTTTCCTTAAAGTGACTATATGGAAATGCATTTTTTATTAGATTTTTTGTATAATATGTATATATACATATTATTATTATTATTTTTATATATATATTTTTTTTTGAATATTTAGATTGTATTATTATTATTTTTACATATTTTTTATATTTTTATTGATGAATCCAACAAAATAAAACATAATACAATTCCAATTCTAAAACAAAACTCGGCCCAGCAACATTCAGAATAGCAATCAACAGAGCAATTGAGAGGAGACACAAACATGACACAAAACAATCCAAAGGTAGTCAAACAAAAAATGAATAATATCAACAACAGTATCAATATTAATAAGAATTCCAACAAGGCAGTGATTAGAAATCCCCCATTGACATTATCATCACAGCCATTTATAAAAAAAAATAAAAACATTTAAAAAATTAACAATAGTGTCACAGTGGCTTACACTTGCATCGCATCTCATAAGCTTGGCAACATATTGTGTCCAATATTTTCCACAAAGATATAATAAGTCATATTTTAGGTTCATTTAATAGTTAAGACAGTTAAAACATTATTATAATTGTATTATTATTATTATTATTATTATTATTTTCCATGTTTTTTGTTTCCTTTATATTTTTTTTATGTATTTTACAACTGTTTTTAGACTTCTTTTTTTTTTTTTTAAAGAAAACTATTCAAATACAGGTGGATTTGATTATTGTATTTGTATTAACAGAAAATGTATCATTTATACATTTTGATTATTTTTTGGTATATTTTAATTTACTTGGTCAGGTGTAATTTATTTGTTTTTGTAAATTGAACTGCAAAAATAAATTATATTTTTAATTTTTTTGATACATGTACCGGTATATCAAATAATAATAAAATAATAATAACAATAAAAACTAGTGCAACCCTGATTGATAATATATTCACTAACAAGTGGAGTTTTAATGGCTGATATATCTGACCATTTACCTGTCTTTACAGTAATAAAGTGAGTTATCAAATCAGTAAAATAAAAAGATAAATAAGTAAAAAATCGTAGTACAAAAGGCTAAAATCTCAAGTGGCTATTTTTGGATTTAAGAATGAATTAATGAAACAAAAATTGGCATATATTTTATGTAGATGATGCAAATATTGCACGTGATGTATTTCTTAAAATCTTTTTCACCTTATATGAGAAACACTGCCCTCTAGTTAATAAAGTAATGAGCCATACATTAATAGAAAGGCCCTGGTTTATTAGCCGTATTCAAAAGGTACGCAAGAGAAAAAATAAACTGGACAAAATGTACCAACAAAGTATATAACAGCAGATTAACTAGTATTAACTTAGTATCAAATTAACTATTACGGTGCCCTTTTGGAGAAGAATAAAAGTAACATAAAAATACAAGGAATGATTTAAATAAAATAATTAAAAAGGAAAATCAAAATGTTGAAATTCCAACTGAATTCCCAACAAACGACAGAACTTTGATCAATCTACCCGATGAAATTGCAAATCAGTCTAATCAATATTTCACTAATATTGGCCCTAAACTGGCTAAAGAAATAGCAAACTTCAAGCAAGTTGATGCTTTGATACAACTATATTTATTTATTCAAGCCACTGATGAAAATGAAATCACTTCAGTTGTTAAAAACGGCAAAACTAAGATGTCAGCTGACTGGACAAGTGAGTGTTAAAAGAAATTTCCATTTTCTTGTACGAGCATTTCAACTGACCAACATTTCTTATATTACATTTCTTATTTTATTAATTTATCTTATTTCATTTTATTTTATTTTTTTAATTTCTTATATTACATTTCTTATTTTATTAATTTAGTTTATTTAATTAAATGTTTTATTTTTTATTTCTTATATTAACATTTCTTTTATTAAATTATTATTAATTAAAATATATTAGAACAATTTCCCTTGTGGATCAATAAAGATTGTCTAAGTCTGAGTCTAAGTCTAATTAACATAATAGGGGATTGTAATTGATATATTCGTACAGTTTTATATTACATACCTGTATATATGTATATATATATATATATATATATATATATATATATATATATATATATATATATATATATATATATATATATATATATATATATATATATATATATATATATATATATACATACACTACCGTTCAAAAGTTTGGGGTCACATTACAATGTCCTTATTTTTGAAGGAAAAGCACTGTACTTTTCAATGAAGATAACTTTAAACTAGTCTTAACTTTAAAGAAATACACTCCATACATTGCTAATGTGGTAAATGACTATTCTAGCTGCAAATGTCTGTTTTTTTGTGCAATATCTACATAGGTGTATAGAGGCCCATTTCCAGCAACTATCACTCCAGTGTTCTAATGGTACAATGTGTTTGCTCATTGGATGAGAAGGCTAATTGATGATTAGAAAACCCTTGTGCAATCATGTTCACACATCTGAAAACAGTTTAGCTCGTTACAGAAGCTACAAAACTGACCTTCCTTTGAGCAGATTGAGTTTCTGGAGCATCACATTTGTGGGGTCAATTAAATGCTCAAAATGGCCAGAAAACAAAATTGTTTGGGTGACCCCAAACTTTTGAACGGTAGTATATATATATATATATATATATATATATATATATATATATATATATATATATATATATATATATATATATATATATATATATATATATATATATATATATATATAGTATACTCAAATGCAGTCACTTATGACTTACGTAGGTCTGCAGCTGCACAAGTTATGAGTCTGCACCACCGACATTGTCAATCAAACCTCCAGACTCCTAGCCAAAGGCTAACACGTCACTGCATTGTTCTCTTTAGAATATAGCATAACGAACACCACGACGTACGGGACTCAATTACGCGTCCGAAAAGGTAAGACGATCTCTTTTTGTAGGAAGAGACAAGAAGCTTGAAAATGGCTAGGCCAGGGAGAGAAGTTTCTAATAACTGGCTTTTGCCTTTAGCGAGGATTAAAACATATCTTTGCCCAAAGCCAAAATCTCGGATTTCAAATCTGGGTCCTGCCAAAAGGAAGGTTTAGCTCATCGTTGTCATTTGTGTAGTACCTGTTTTGCCATGCATTCAAACATTGAGATTTTCTAAACAGTTAAACATTTTTGAGTGCGCTGAACGCTCAACATTTTAATTTGGATAGTTTTTACATTTTGCATACTTATAACAGTACTTGGGACCCCAACTTGGTTCAAAAATGGTCTCAAATTTTGACTATTGGTGTCTGACATTGTGTGAGCGCCGCCATTGGTGCTAATATTACACAACATAAGATACAACACCTATGCTAATGTCACATGTTTATAATTCTATTATCAGTGGTTCTTAACCTGGGTTCGATCGAACCCTAAGGGTTCGGTGAGTCGGGCTCAGGGGTTTGGCGGAGGTCAAAACACACCCGACTCATCGTGTAAATAAAAACTTCTCCCTATCGGCTTATTACGGATACGGCAACAGCAGAAGTCACACTGATTTGCAGGTGTGTCATTTGTTGTGAGTTTATGCACTGTGTTGGTTTTGTTCTTTGAACAAGGTCATTATTCATGCACGGTTCATTTTGTGCACCAGTAAAAAATCATAGTAACACTTTAGTATGGGGAACATATTCACCATTAATTAGTTGCTTATTAACATGCAAATTAGTAACACATTGGCTCTTAACTAGTCATTATTAAGTACTTAGTAATGCCTTATTCGGCATGGCCTTATTATAAGCCTAACCCTCTAACCCTGGCGCTAACCCTTACCAAATAACTCTAAATTAAGTCTTTGTTACTTATAATATGTTCCCCTAGTGTCCAAAAAACTCTAAATTAAGTCTTTGTTACTTAGAATATGTTCCCCATACTAAAGTGTTCCCAAAAACATATAACTTCCGTCTTGAATTTGAAAAAAAACACAATTTTATTTTTCACTAATGAAGGGTTCGGTGAATGCGCATATGAAACTGGTGGGGTTCGGTACCTCCAACAAGGTTAAGAACCACTGGTCTATACGTTTACAATATTGGTGGACCTGACACATTTTATGTACTGTTGGCATGACAATTGCTTCTGATGTTACTAATCAGAGAAATATTTGTGTTGTCTTAGTGCTAATGCTAGCTAATGTCTGTGTTAATGCTACTGTACCTTGTCAACAATACTGTTGGACTAGCCCGACAACTTTCACGTAGAAATTGCGCTAATGGGCCAACTAGACACCTTTTAATTTGTAGTATAATATGCTAGCTAGCTAAACATTAGAAATCATCTATGGCGATATTAAAAATTGACATCCGCCCGAGTGCAGCTGGGATAGGCTACAGCACCCCCCGTGACCGCGAAAGGGACAAGCGGTAGAAAAAATGGATGGATGGATCTTTTGTGTGTCAGCATTAGTGGTGTCGGTAGACCAGGCAGGGGCGGATTAAGAAATTTTGGCCCCCTGGGCCTGACATGGTCTTGGCCCCTCAACCCCCCGCGCGTGTGGGCGCACACACACGCACGCACTATGCAAGAAATACTGTATACTGTGAACAGACATGCACACTGTACTGTACAGAAGAGTGCACATACTGCACACACACTATTAGGTATACCACACAGACACTGACAAGCACAGCTTTCACACAGACACAGGGGGAGGGGATAAATGGCCTAAAAATAAACATTTTTGAAAATGATTACGCCCACTTCAGTGATGGTGCATTGGGTCATTTGAGAGATATTATGTATTGGAAGTTGGTAGCTATCATGAAATAAACCCCCCAACCCACCCAAAAAACTAAATCGGACATGATTTTTGCCCCCTTTTCCTCCCTTCTATCATTAAAAATAAAATAATATCTTAGGAAAACACATTGGCATAACGGCAGCTGTGCAGCAAATTGAGGCTCAAAGTCTGTATCTATTTGTGGTTAAGCTTGAGGAGAAGGAGAAAGGTAAAATGATAACATGCATCGGAGAGCACCACAAAGAAAGGTGTAGGCCAGTTCATGGTACAAGGGCTGCATGCAGGTCAAGATAGCCCATTTCCAAGAATGCTATAGTGGCTGGACAGGCACTGGACATGTCCTGAACTCAGTGTCAGACGTGGCTGCCGAATACTTGGATGAAGTGAAGCAGCTGACAGATCTCATGCTGCCCCATCTGAAGACTGTCCTGGCCAGGCAGAGGATGGATGAGGAGACCTTCCCAATGGACCCTGTCAGTGAACAGGCTAGTAACATTGATGGCACCCCTGTGCACAACATTGGGATGGAGAGACAATGTGGCAAGGTGGACTACAAACTGAAGAAGTTGGGCACACTGAACGCAGTCAATAGGTCAATAATTTTACAGAAGAGCCAGGAGCTTCAGAGGTTTCAAGGCAGCAGCACAAGCAAAAAGGGAGGTTGAACTCAACTGGAGTAAATTCATGAAGGCAAAATTCGAGAGTAGGGCAGATGAGAAACAAGAGATGGCTCAAAGAAAGGAGAGTAAGAGACTAGACATGCTGGACACACTGAAATCTTTTGATGGCCCCTTCACGATAGTGGGGAAGTTGAAAAGTTCCTTGTGGATGAAAGTCTGCACAAGAATGCAAAGCTGCAGAGAATGAAGCTTGAGGTTCAGTTTGCCAGAGAAAGCACCAAGCTTCTGCCTAAAGTCAATCCTATCTTCACAATCCAGGTGACACTTCCCAGAAATGGCAAAAGTGCAATTCTCCAAGTCATAATGGATACTTAGAATTTTATGGTGGTGGTAAGTATTCATGAAAACAGGTAGCCTAACATTAGTGAATGGGTGAATTCTGGAAATAACCTAAAAATCTTACACAGTGCACCTTTAAGCAAGGGGTTTCTTTCGTGCTTTCAATTTTGCAAAATCATCCACCACATCATTGAAGTCCAACTCTCTTGTCAGCTCACTCTCAATTGCCATTAGAGATAACGCATTTAATCTTTTCTGAGTCATTCTTGTGCGCAGCTCATTTTTTACTCTTGACAAAAGAGAGAATGAGCGTTCTCCCTCACAGTTACTGACCGGTAGAGTGAGAAAAATCTGTAGCGCAATGTATGTATTAGGAAACGTAGGCTGTAGTCCAAAATGTATTATTGTTTTGAGCAGTCCTGAAGGGGTCCTCTCCTCATCAGTGTTGTTGAGCTGTATAAAAGATTTGAACTGTATAAGCTCCTGTCCAAGACTTTCATTGAGGTCAGATGGGTATGATTCAGTGAGAATCTTGGCCTTGTGAAGGACTGAAGCATTGGACTCTGTATCCAAAGAGAAAAGGACACTGAACAAATTGTTCAGATGTTTGTAGGCCTCCAGACGGTGATTAAGGCTTGAACTCAGTTGATCAATAGAGGCAATAAATGTCTCTATTTGAAACAGTTGCCTTCCCTCAAGCACAACATCTGGGGATGCTGATTCATCAGCAAACTTTTTACGTTTCCTCGTCCGTTCAGCCCTGTAAGATGGGGTGCCACCCAACATGTTTAAGGCTTTCTGCTCAAAATGATCAAATAGATCTCTTTGGGAGAGAACAAAGGTGCGCAGAGATTCCAGCAATCTAACTGCTGTACCAAGGTCCATGTCTGCTTTTTGAAGTTGCAGACTTGTGGCCTGAAATCTGGACAGAACAGTGTCCCAAAAGCCTGCCATGAAGGCCATCTCAAGTGAATCCAGCTTCCGCACTAGACTGTCAGCTTCAGTTCGTGTGTCTCGTTTCTCTGTGTCATCAGTGGAAATAACCTGTAGTGCTGCTTTTATTTTACTGTAGTTCTGCCACAGTGCTTTGGTAGATTCTGCACGGCAACTCCAACGCGTGTTGGATAAAGCTTTAAGTGTGAGATCTATGTTGGAATTGCCAAATACCCTGTCCCATCGGTGTGTGGATGCAGTTGTGAAGTTGTAAATAGACTGAATCAAGTCAAAATACTTAGAGACTTCATTTCCACATCTGTCAATGCTGTTGACTCCCACCAAATTCAAAGAGTGAGCTGCACATGGAATATAGTGTATTAATGGGTTGCTTTTCTTTAAGTGAGCCTGCAACCCATTATACCTCCCTGACATGTTGCTGGCATTATCATAAGCCTGCCCCCTGCAATTTGACAGCTCTAACCCTAGATTTTCCAACACAGACATGACACAGTTAGCCAAACTTTCACCTGTATGGCTAGTAATGGGCTCAAAACCCACAAAGCGTTCAACAACACTGCCCTCTTTGCTAACAAAACGGAATATGAATGTCAATTGGTCCACATGAGATAAATCTGGGGTTGAATCCACAATGATAGAGTAGTATTTGCTTGCTTGCAGTTCATCTGCTATAGCCTGTTTGGTTTTTGCACCCATCAATTCAATGAATTCCTCACAAATGGTGGAGGACAGATATGAGGTATTACCTCGACCCATCTGCCCAAACTTTCTGATGTGATCCTTTAGAAAGGGATCAAATTCAGCCAGGACCTCCAGAATACCAAGGTAGTTCCCATTGAGAGGAGACCCTAACGATTCATTTTTACCCCTAAATGCAAGGCCCCTTTCTGCAAGGAATTTAATGACTGCAACAACTCTTTGTAACACCTGCCTCCAATAGCTGCTCTCTGCCTGAAACTGTTTGAACAGGTCTGCATCAACTGTGGCACCTTTGGCGCGGTTCAAGACTGCTTGCATGCAGGTTATGTGCTCAGCACTTCGCTCATGTTCACCAAATCTTTCTGAGTGTTTCCAATCACAATAGCCTGTCACAAAAGAATGCGTTTTTGGGGAAAACAGTTTGCATGCAAAGCAGTAAACATTACCAGTAGAGGGAGAGTACATCAGCCACTCTCTTTGTACTCGTTGTCCATTGGGCAAGTGTGAAGTAAAATGTTCATTGTTTAGGCATCGGGTTTTGCCTCCTAGCCGACTGTTCCTCACAGAAGCTGGATAATGGCTGTGACGGTTGTGAAATGATTTTGCACCTCTTTGAATAAGAACTTCCTTCATTGACTCAGTGAGGGTCTCAGCCCATTTAGCGGGATCACTAGGTAGAGTTGTCACTGTAGATGGTGTTGAAGAAAGATTCAGCTCATTTTCTATGCTGTCCAGAGGTGCAGTGACCTCACATTCATCCGAGCAACTGGCTACTGCTGAATTGGTTGAATCATAAGCATCAGAAGCATTTGGTTCAGTGTCTACACTTGTAGTGGTCTCAGGATCTTGGGAGCTACATGCTAGCTCAGGTGCATTGCTAACCTTAGCTGAATTTGCAGTAGCATTTATAGAATTGCTTTCAGCAGATGTCTTTGTACTGAAGAAGCTGGAGATATTTGGAACACTCTCAAGTAAAACTGATTCCTTTTTTTTCTTTTCTTGCTGAATTTTTTTTCTAGCTCCTCCACTTAAACGTTTATGATCCATATTTCCCTTCTTTCTTTGCACATTGGCTCTTTGCCTATCACAACAGATAAACCAACTATGTGTGTGTGTGTGTGTGTGTGTGTGTGTGTGTGTGTGTGTGTGTGAGTTTGTTTGTGTGTTTATGATCGGTGCTGCTTCCTTCAAGTGTGTGAGGTGATTTAGAAAACTAGCAACCCAGCACCAACACTCCAAAGCAGAGAATAACAGCTTACTAGCATAGACAATTGAGAGAAGAGAATCAACTGATTCGTCTGATAGACAGCAGGAGAGCAGAGTGGTCAGTGATGATCGAATCAAGAAAATGTCTAAATGGCAAGGGAACAGACTGATTTGTACTGAGGAGAAAGAGAGAGAGAGCCAATTACAGTGAAATATATTCCAAAAGAGCCAAGTGACTAGCTGAAGGCAGGGACAAATGCCTTGGAGTGACCAACAAGAGTGCAAAGTACCAAATGGCAAAATGTGGAAAGACCAACAGGCAGATCTGCTTTTACCTCTTATCTTCACAACCAAAAAGTTGCTAAATGATGTTTTCAGTCGCTAGCCAGGTATGGCCAAAAGACGCGAAATCTAGCGGCAAAGTCGGTCAATCACACTGACAGTGAAACAAATATTTTGAAAAGATAATAATTGTACACCTTTGTGCACTTTAGTCTTCTATCTAAATATTTTCACAAAGGACACCAAGGCAGCTTGCTAGCTATGATGGGAGCAACAATGTCTGATAGACAGCAGGAGAGCAGAGTGGTCAGTGATGATTCAATCAAGAAAATGTCTAAATGGCAAGGGAACAGACTGATTTGTACTGAGGAGAAAGAGAGAGCCAAGTACAGTTAAATATATTCCAGAGCCAAGTGACTAACTGAAGGCAAAGACAACAGCCAGATACCTTAGCAGAGACCAACAAGAATTCAAAGTACCTAATAGCAAGATGGCGAGACCAACACAATAAATTGTATTAGGATTTAATTTATTAACGTTAATCTTAACAGCCAAAAAGTTGCTGAATAATGTTTGTAGTCGCTAGCCAGGTATGCCCAAAACAAGAGTCGCTAAACCTAGCAGCAAAGTTGCTTAATTGCAACACACTCTAGGATTCAGGGGAATTAAGGATAATAAAGATATTAATTGTACAACTTTTTGTACTTTTTTTCTAGTTTTTTGAGTCGCCAGCCATGTATGGCCAAAAGTCGCTAATTGAATGCCAACGTTGCTTAATCGCCAACACACTGGGACTCACTGAAGGACTGACTGAATAAAAAAGATAATTAAGATAATTGTGTACTTTTCTCTTCTGATATTTTCTCTAAGGACCCCAAGCTATCTGCAAGCAGCAATAATGTCTGACAGACAGGAGAGCAGAGTGGTCAGTGATGAATGGCAAGGGAACAGGCTGATTTGTACTGAGGAGAAAGAGAGAGAGAGAGCCAATTACAGTGAAATATATTCCAAAAGAGCCAAGTGACTAGCTGAAGGCAGGGACAAATGCCTTGGAGTGACCAAGAAGAGTGCAAAGTACCAAATGGCAAAATGTGGGAAGACCAACAGGAAGATCTGCTTTTACCACTTATCTTCACAACCAAAAAGTCGCTAAATGATGTTTTTAGTCGCTAGCCAGGTATGGCCAAAAGACGCGAAATCTAGCGGCAAAGTCGGTCAATCACACAGTGAAACAAATAATTTTAAAAAGATAGTAATCGTACAATGTCTTGTACTTTTGTCTTCTTTCTTAATATTTCTCAAAGGACACCAAAATGTCGCTATCTGCAGGCAGCTTGCTAGCTATGATGGCAGCAACAATGTACCTTAGAGTGACTGACCAACAAGAGCTCAAAGTACCTAATGGCAAAATGTGGAGAGACAGACACAATAAATTGCATTAAGATGAAGAGAACTGTTGCTATTATTAATCTTAACATCAACCAGAAAGTCGCTAAATGTCACCAGCCAGGTATGGCCAAAAGTCGCTTAATTGGCCACACACAGTAACAGAGAAACTAACAAAAAAAAGATCATAAAGATAATAGTTGTACAACTGTGTGTACTTTTGTCTTCTTTCTAAATATTTTCCCAAAGGACACCAAAATGTTGCTATCTGCAGGCGGGAGCGTGCCTATGTTCCCCGGGTCCTATGTTCCCCGGGTCCTATGTTCCCCGGTTGTTCCTGGGTCTTTGTATGCGACCGGGGAACTTAGGACCCTTTTTCTAAAAAAGGGTCCTATGTTCCCTGCATTGTATCTGGCGAAATTGCGAAATTGTGCCCTGACCAAAACCATCCCTAAACCTAACCTGTCACAGGGCGTTGTGGAGCACTTTTTTTTGGCGAAATTGTGCCCTGACCAAAACTATCCCTAAACCTAACCTGTCACAGGGCGTTGTGGAGCACTTTTTTGGCGAAATTGTGCCCTGACCAAAACCATCCCTAAACCTAACCTGTCACAGGGCGTGCGGCAGCAGATAGAGCAACTCAAACGCGAACTTCCTTCCTTCGACAACTTAAACGCGTCTCTGTCATGCGTGTCTGCGTGCGTCTTACTTAGTCGCGCATTGGAAGCAGCGGGGAACATAGAACCCTTTTCTGGAAAAAGTGTTGTACGTTCCCCGCAGCGGGGAACATAGAACCCTTTTTTTTAAAAAGGGTCCTTAGTTCCCCGGTAGAGGGGAACATAGGACCCGGGTAACATAGGGACGGGGAACATAGGGATGACCCGCTGCAGGCAGCTTGCTAGCTATGATGGCAGCAACGATGTCTGCCAGACAGGAGAGAGTGGTCAGTGACGATCGAATCGAGAAAATGACAAAATGGGTCAAAGACCAAAAAGTTATTAACTGACAGCAGTGACAAATGTCAGACTGTAAACTTTCTCGAAAGAAAAGGACAAAATGGGAAGATGCTGATAATAACAGCAAAATGGAAAATATAAGAATTTCCAAGTAATGCTCAACTCAAGTGTGTGTGTGTGTGTGTGTGCGCGCGTTAAACTTCTTGTTGAATGATTTCAAATTATCTCTGAGTCTGAACTGAGGGAAAGGAAACCAAATTTTGAGCAGTCTCTCACGAGTTCAAAATACCAAATGAGGAGATTCTAAAAGAACAGACCGGTTTATGAAAGACTTGATGGGGGAGGGGCACAGCTAAGAATACTTGAGTGAGATTCTGTGATCCAAATTCGAGATAGAGCTTTTTGATAATGATAATTTGTCAGAGTAAGGTTGTGTAATCAAAATTTGAGAATGAGCTTTGTCAATCAATCAAGAATATTTGCATTAAGTTCTGTGATCAAAATTCAGAAACAACCTTTAATAATTGATAAAGAATATGTGAGTGAGGTTGTGTGATCCATCCAATTTGAGAATTAGCTTTGATAATAATGATTGAGAGCCTCTGGCCCTCTGTGGATCATGGCCGCGGGGCCAATTTTGCCTGGCCCCTTGGGGCCTCTGTGGGTCGTGGCCGCGGGGCCAAGTTGGCCTGGCCCCTTGGGGCCTCTGACCCTCTATGGATCGGGGCCAAGTTGGCCTGACCCCTCGGGGCCTCTGGCCCTCTATGGATCATGGCCGCGGGGCCAAGTTGGCCTGACCCCTTAGGACCTCAGGCCCTCTGTGGGTCGCGGCCGCGGGGCCAAGTTGACCTGGCCCCTTGGGGCCTCTTACCCTCTATGGATCGTGGCCGCGGGGCCAAGTTGACCTGGCCCCTTGGGGCCTCTGGCCTTCTGTGGCTCGCGGCCGCGGGGCCAAGTTGGCCTGGCCCTTTGGGGCCTCTGGCCTTCTGTGGGTCGTGGCCGCGGGGCCAAGTTGGCCTGGCCCCTTGGGGCCTCTGACCGTCTATGGATCGTGGCCGCGGGGCCAAGTTGACCTGGCCCCCTGGGGCCTCTGACCCTCTATGGATCGTGGCCGCGGGGCCAAGTTGGCCTGGCCCCTTGGGGCCTCTGACCGTCTATGGATCATGGCCGCGGGGCCATGTTGGCCTGGCCCCTTGGGGCCTCTGGCCCTCTGTGGGTCGCGGCCGCGGGGCCAAGTTGACCTGGCCCCTTGGGGCCTCTTACCCTCTATGGATCATGGCCGCGGGGCCAAGTTGGCCTGGCCCCTTGGGGCTTAAGATTATTATTTTTGCAAAAGTAGTTTTGCTTGGGTCGCGGCCGCGGGGCCAAGTTGGCCTGGCCCCTTGGGGCCTCTGGCCCCCTGGGCCTGGGCCCGGTAGGCCCGGTCATTAATCCACCTATGAGACCAGGGGTCACCAACGCGGTGCCCGCGGGCACCAGGTAGCCCGTAAGGACCAGATGAGTAGCCCGCTGGCCTGTTCTAAAAATAGCTCAAATAGCAGCCCTTAACAGTGAGCTGCCTCTATTTTTTAAATTGTATTTATTTACTAGCAAGCTGGTCTCGCTTTGCCCGACATTTTTAATTCTAAGAGAGACAAAACTCAAATAGAATTTGAAAATCCAAGAAAATATTTTAAAGACTTTGTCTTCACTTGTTTGAATAAATTCATTAATTTTTTTACTTTGCTTCTTATAACTTTCAGAAAGACAATTTTAGAGAAAAAATACAACCTTAAAAATGATTTTAGGATTTTTAAACACATATACCTTTTTACCTTTTAAATTCCTTCCTCTTCTTTCCTGACAATTTAAATCAATGTTCAAGTAAATTTATCTTTTTTATTGTAAAGAATAATAAATACATTTTAATTTAATTTTTCATTTTAGCTTCTGTTTTTTTGACAAAGAATATTTGTGAAATATTTCTTCAAACTTATTATGATTAAAATTCAAAAAAAATATTCTGGCAAAGCTAGAAAATCTGTAGAATCAAATTTAAATCTTATTTCAAAGTCTTGTGAATTTCTTTTAAAAATTTTGTTCTGGAAACTCTAGAAAAAATTACGATTTGTCTTTGTTAGAAATATAGCTTGGTCCAATTTGTTATATATTCTAACAAAGTGCAGATTGGATTTTTACCTATTTAAAACATGTCATCAAAATTCTAAAATTAATCTTAATCAGGAAAAATGACTAATGATCCATAAATTATTTTTTTAAGTTTTTCAAAAAGATTCGAATTAGCTAGTTTTTCTCCTCTTTTTTTCGGTTGAATTTTGAATTTTAAAGAGTCGAAATTGAAGATAAACTATGTTTCAAAATAATTGTCTTTTTTTTCGTGTTTTCTCCTCTTTTAAACCGTTCAATTAAGAGTAAATATCATTCATTATTAATAATAACATAGAGTTAAAAGGTAAATTGAGCAAATTGGCTATTTCTGGCAATTTATTTAAGTGCGTATCAAACTGGTAGCCCTTCGCATTAATCACTACCCAAGAAGTAGCTCTTGCTTTCAAAAAGGTTGGTGACTCCTGCGGTAGACCAACGTGCTAACGCTAGCATCTGTGCCAACTATTGGTGGACCAAGTTGTGTTAGCGTTAAATATTAATAATAATAATATGCTAGCATTGTCAGTTAAACTATATGTAATGTCTAGTTGTATCACAGTTAGCACATATGCTATGCTAACAGAACATGAAAGGTAACGGCTAGGTCCAGTAATTGTACAGACAAGATACCTGTGTAATTGTAGTTTCAATTAAAACTGGTCTACAAGTTATCCGGCTATTGTGCAATACTAAGATATTCAAATAATACAGTATAGGGCTGCTATTATCAAGTAAAAAACAAGTGCGCTAATCGCTGGCTGGCAACTAGGGCTACTAATTGCTTGCTGGGAACTAGCATTGCTAATCACTAGATGTAAAGTAGCACCACTAATAGCTAGCTGGAAACTAGTGCCCTAATTGCTAGCTGGAAACTAGTGCGATAATCACTAGCTGACAGCTAGCTCCGCAAATTACTAGCTGGCAACTAGCGCATTAATACCAAGCTGGAAACTAGTGCGGTAATTGCAAGCTGACAACTATAGCGCTGCTAATTGCTGCTAGTGCTGCTAATCGCTAGCTATCTAAAACGCTAGATGCTACATTGCAGTGTAGGATCAATATTACTGTTTGTTGTTTTTCTACATTTAACTTCAGAGAAACAGTGTCCCCTGTAGTGGACATCTTATATCACTTTAGAAAATGCTGATTCTCTGAAATTTTAGCCGACAACTCAACGTTTAATAATATAAATACCTGACAAATTGATGCTTGGGCTCCTTGGCATCAAATATATTTTGAACAAGTAGTTTCTCATAATTCTTGTGTTCCCTGCAGTGCAGTGTCACCAATCTATTTTTTGGCGGACTCCTTTCCTACTTAAAAAATGGATAACAAATCCATTTAAATCACGAGTTGATTCAACGTTATTGAAATAAATTGTGGTTTAGAACATCACAACTGTGTCGTCTTGGAAACTCTCCAGAGGAAGGCGACGACTTGGCCTTGCGGTACGCAGACCAAAGAGGTTGTGTTTTTCGCCAGGGTTTGTTTGTCTGACTGCTAGCAACATGGCAGCTTGTTATGATTACTTACAGATGTCCAACGTTCTCCATCCATCCATCCATCCATTTTTTTACCGCTTGTCCTGTTCGGGGTCGTTCTCCAGTAAGCTAAATACATTCACCTCCAGCCAGTAGTTGCAACTTGATGCTCTTGTTTGTGTAGTACAGTTGGTGTATCCTTGTTGTAATTGTGCCTCATCAGCTGTGGTGATATGAATGACATGGTCTTCACAGGTGGTCACTTTGTTGACAACATTGACGCAGTAAACTTTGCCCGCGTAGTGTTCGCCTCTGCTTGTTGTCGATGTAGCATTTGTGCTAGCTTTAAGCTGGTACTTTAAAGGCCTTCTGAAACCCACTACTACCGACCACGCAGTCTGATAGTTTATATATCAATGATGAAATCTTAACATTGCAACACATGCCAATACGGCCGGGTTAGATTAGTAAAGTGGAATTTTAAATTTCCCACGAAATATTCTGCTGAAAACGTCTCGGTATGATGACGTTTGTGCGTGACGTCACGGATGGTAGAGGACATATTGGGACACCATTGTGGCCAGCTATTAAGTCGTCTGTTTTCATCACAAAATTCCACAGTATTCTGGACATCTGTGTTGGTAAATCTTTTGTAATTTGTTTATTGAACAATGAAGACAGCAAAGAAGAAAGCTGTAGGTGGGATAGGGTGTATTAGCGGGTGGCTGCAGCAACACAACCAGGAGGACTTTGAGTTGGATAGCAGACGCGCTACCGTGAGTACGCAGCTTTGGCTTCCAAACATTTGATTGCTTGCCGTTATGTGCATGTCACGTACGTAACTTTGGGGAAATATATGTGCTGTATGAACTTTACGGAGGTGAACGGTACTTTGGGCTGTGGGATTGAGTGTGTTGTGCGGGTGTTTGATTTGTATTGGCGGTTATATGGACGGGAGGGGGGAGGTGTTTGTTATGCGGATTCATTTGTGGCATATTAAATATAAGCCTGGTTGTGTTGTGGCTAATAGATTATATATATATGTCTTGTGTTTATTTACTGTTTTAGTCATTCCCAGCTGAATATCAGGTCCCACTCGCCTCTCACAGCATCTTCCCTATCTGAATCGCTTCCACTGCCCTCTAGTCCTTCACTCTCACTTTCCTCATCCACAAATCTTTCATCCTCGCTCAAATTAATGGGGTAATCGTCGCTTTCTCGGTCCGAATCGCTCTCGCTGCTGCTGGCCATGATTGTAAACAATGTGCAGATGTGAGGAGCTGCACAACCTGTGACGTCACGCTACTTCCGGTACAGGCAAGGCTTTTTTATCAGCGACCAAAAGTTGCGAACTTTATCGTCGATGTTCTCTACTAAATCCTGTCAGCAAAAATATGGCAATATCGCGAAATGATCAAGGATGACACAAAGAATGGACCTGCTATCCCCGTTTAAATAAGACAATTTCATTTCAGTAGGCCTTTAAACTTGATGTGTGCATGATAAGATTTATTTTTTTTGCTGCAATACCAACAATATACCTTAGTTTTATCTAAAGCTGTGTTTTGAAGCAAAATTGGACGCCTCTCATCGCATACACAGACCATGTAACAATCTTCACTATTTTATGATGACATGATATTTTTTTAAATATTTGTTTTAGTTATTAACATCACATGCGTTAATAGGTCAACGTTGGCAGTACTAATATATACAGTACAGGCCAAAAGTTTCTCATTTCATTGTGTTTTCTTTATTTTCATGACTATTTACATTGTAGATTGTCACTGAAGGCATCAAAACTATGACACCTGTGAAGTGAAAACCATTTCTGGGACGGCGTGGCGAAGTTGGTAGAGTGGCCGTGGCAGCAATCGGAGGGTTGCTGGTTACTGGGGTTCAATCCCCACCTTCTACCATCCTAGTCACGTCCGTTGTGTCCTTGGGCAAAACACTTCACCCTTGCTCCTGATGGGTGCTGGTAGCGCCTTGCATGGCAGCTCCCGCCATCAGTGTGTGAATGTGTGTGTGAATGTGTGAATGTGGAAATACTGTCAAAGTGCTTTGAGTACCTTGAAGGTAGAAAAGCGCTATACAAGTATAACCCATTTATCATTTATTTCTGGTGACTATCTCTTGAAGCTCATCGAGAGAATGCCAAGAGTGTTCAAAACAGTAAACAGAGCAAGGGCGGCTATTTTGAAGAAACTAGTAAATAAAACATGTTTTCAGTTATTTCACCTTTTTTTGTAAAGTACATAACTCCACATGTGTTCATTCATAGTTTTGATGCCTTCACTGGCAATCTACAATGTAAATAGTCATGAAAATAAAGAAAACACATTGAATGAGAAGGTGTGTCCAAACCTTTGGCCTGTACTATATATACATGTATATATATATATATATATATATAATGATAAATAAATGATAAATGGGTTATACTTGTATAGCGCTTTTCTACCTTCAAGGTACTCAAAGCGCGTTGACAGTATTTCCACATTTACCCATTCACACACACATTCACACACTGATGGCGGGAGCTGCCATGCAAGGCGCTACCAGCACCCATCAGGAGCAAGGGTGAAGTGT
>NC_084733.1:19649164-19709164 GCF_033978785.1 Entelurus aequoreus
TTATGCCACTTCTTTTTCTGTCTCATTTTGTCCACAAAACTTTTAACGTTGTGCGTGAATGCACAAAGGTGAGTTTTGTTGATGTTATTGACTTGTGTGGAGTGCTAATCAGACATATTTGGTCACTGCATGACTGCAAGCTAATCGATGCTAACATGCTATTTAGGCTAGCTATATGTACATATTGCATCATCATGCCTCATTTGTTGCTATATTTGAGCTCATTTAGTTTCTTTTAAGTCATCTCAATTCAATGTATATCTCATGACACACTATCTGTATGTAATATGGCTTTTAATTGGTTGCGGCTCCAGACAGATTTGTTTTTGTATTTTTGGTCCAATATGGCTCTTTCAACATTTTGGGTTGCCGACCCCTGCCTTAGGGGATCAAGGACCCCTGTTGGAGACTTCTGGAATGAATGTATAATGTTAGCACAGATGCTAGAGATCATATAAGGCTCGAGTGCCTACTAGAAAACTTTGTAAGAATAGGAGCCTCATTTTAACTTGCAGTATACTGTACTTCTTATATTTAAAGTGTCATTGAATTTCTGATGAAGTCATGATCCATCTTTATTTACGCGTGTGCGTGTGTGTGCGTGTGTGTGTGTGTGTGTGTGTGTGTGTGTGTGTGTGTGTGCCCATTGATGTGTGCACATCTATTGTCTTGTGGGGTCTCGCGGAGGGCCCTGAGGAACTCTGTTTGATTGTTTAAAGCCCCGCTTAATTGCCGCTTTGTCTGCAAACTCCTAAATGAGGCGGGACGCACACAGCAGCGATGGGGGGTGGGTGGGTGGGGGGGGTTCCCGTAGAGACCGCCGGCTCTTTGACAGCCCCCGTAGTGGTTTGGTGGGTGGGTGGGTGTATAGCATGTCCCACAGCAAACCCCCCCCCCCCCCCCCCCATACCTCGCTCTTTCTCAAACTGGCAGCAGCATGACAGCGGCTCGTGCTGCGCGCCCCCCCTCCCTCCCCCCCGGCCAATTAAAAGTGGGCTGTCATGACTGTAGCAACTCTGTGTGACTGACTGTGACTGTAGCCATCGTTAGACGCTAACATGTCTCCTCACCTTTGTTTTGGGATTGTACGCTCATGCGCGTCCATGCTTTACTTCCCCCTGGTGGTAAGTGTTACCACTTGCACGTTCTTATTCCTTGGTGACTCAAGGCCAAATTGAAATACTCTTAGTTACGAAACAGTACTAACATGTCCCGTTTTAATGCAGTGCAATCTCCGTTTACAAATCTATATTTGTACGAACCTCTCGATTTACAAAACCACAGTGAGAGTAAAAACATGCGCTCTTGTACGAAGCTTGTCTCAGTGTACAGCGCAGCCATTTTGGGCCCGGCGGCACATCCATTTTAGGCGGGCGGATCGATCTCCAATGCTTATTCAGTCAGCAGAGCCGGGTTGTCGTCAGTTACTGTGCTAATTGCTATTTTGGAAGCTCTTTAAGTGTTTTTTTAATAAACATTTTTACACCTTTTATCACTGGTAATTGATGACCGTGGTGAATACATCTCAGCAAAGTAGAAATTATTATTTTTACATTTTAAATTTTCATAGCAATACAATGTTTATGGCCTTCTATGCCTTGCAGTACGCAGACCAAAGAAGTTGGGTTTTCGCCAGGGTTTGTTTGTCTGACTGTTAGCAACATGGCAGCTTGTTAAGATTACTTACAGATGTCCAACGTTCTCCAGTAAACTAAATAAATTCACCTTCAGCCAGTAGATGCAACTTGATGCTCTTGTTTGTGTAGTACAGTTGGTGTATCCTTGTTGTTAGTGTGCCTGTTCAAGGTACGACAGATCTTCCATTTACGAATCCATATTTGTACGAACTTCTCGATTTACAAAACCACGGTGAGAATAAAAACATGCTTTCTTGTGCGCATCCATTTTGTGCCCGGCAGCACATCCATTTTAGGCGGGCGGATCGATCTCCAATGCTTATTCAGTCAGCAGAGCCATGTTGTCGTTAGTTACTGTGCTAATTGCTATTTTGGAAGCTCTTTAAGTGTTTTTTATAAACCTTTTTGGGCATTAATCCCTGTTGATCGATGTTAATTTATAACCGTGGTGAATAAATCTCAGCAAAGTAGAAATTATTCATTTTCAATTTTACATTTTCATAGCAAGAGCATACAATGTTTATGGCCTTCTATGCCTTGCGGTACACAGACCAAAGAAGTTGTGTTTTCGCCAGGGTTTGTTTGTCTGACTGTTAACAACATGGCAGCTTTTTATGATTACCGGTACTTACATATTTCCAACGTTCTCCAGTAAACTAAAAAAATTCACCTTCAGCCAGTAGTCGCAACTTGATGCTTTTGTTTGTGTAGTACAGTTGGTGTATCCTTGCTGTTATTGTGCCTGTTCAAGGTACGACAGATCCTCCATTTACGAATTTATATTTGTACGAACTTATCGATTTACAAAACCACAGTGAGAATATTCAGTCAGCAGAGCCGTGTTGTCGTTAGTTACTGTGCTAATTGATATTTTGTAAGCTCTATAAGTGTTTTTAAACAACTTTTTACAGCATTAATCCCTATGTATCGCTGTTAATTGATGACTGTGGTGAATAAATCTCAGCAAAGTAGAAATTATTAATTACACATTTTAAATTTATGGCCTTCTATATACTGCTTTAAACATTGTTAGAACCATCTAGACATTTTTTATTCAATATAGTAATGCTGCCTGACGATCAGCCAATTAGTGGCCACGATACTGAACATGATTGGTTTGGTCTCGTCTGATGGTAAAAAAAATATCAATACTAATGAAGTGTTGATATTTTTACTTTATATAGGCATTAAGCCTTTTTATAATTTCAAAATGCTTAATGTAGGCCAAAAATAAATAGAGTATGTTAAAATAAATCTGCGATAGAGTGAATCCACAAACTTTGCTTGTACCTCCGTTTTTGTTGGTAATCCATACCAAAAAAGGCCAACAAAAACCAAAGTAGGTTTTAAGTCACCAAAAATCGCTTAGGATTCTTATATTTGGGCACTCGATTATGGGGAATGGAAAGCAATGTTCGGCCGTTAGATAAGGTCTATAAAATCGGGAGCACAATTTTTGGCGAACACTTTCAAAACAGAATTGCTGCAACATTGGTAGACAGCTTTGCCAACAGTACGCGTTAGCTAGAGTCGGTTGGTCTATATCAGAGGTGTCAAACTCGTTTTTGTTGAGGGCCACATTGCAGTCATGGCTGCCATCAGAGGGCTGCTTGTAACAGTAAAAAATATATATAAATATATGCGTTAGGTTGGGAAAAAACACAAGAGGTTATTTCATCCCTACAAGCCTGTTTCGAAGGGGATTTTGCCTCTGTGTTTTTTCCTGACCTAACGTATATTCCGCTCTACCCCGGTACTGAGCACTGTATAACGGATAAACCACAGAAACCTCGACTATGTATAAATATATGTATAAAGATTCCCCTTTTCATATTAATACACAATTGCCTTTCGATTTGGTTATTATATATGTATTTGTAACGTACACTGTAAAGAAATCTGCATATTTTGCAGTAAAAAACTGGTAGTTCAGTTGTCAGAGTTTAATCGTAAACTTTGCGGTGGTTTTTTCTACACCTTTGGCCATTAAAAGCCAGTCATTTCCAGTTATCTCACCTTCTGAGTAGCACCATGAGTTGATTAACGTGGACCCCGACTTAAACAAGTTGAAAAACGTATTCGGGTGTTACCATTTAGTGGTCAATTGTACGGAATATGTAC
The DNA here is from genome assembly GCF_033978785.1 of Entelurus aequoreus. Classification (NCBI taxonomy): domain Eukaryota; kingdom Metazoa; phylum Chordata; class Actinopteri; order Syngnathiformes; family Syngnathidae; genus Entelurus; species Entelurus aequoreus. Next base: position 19,652,923 of record NC_084733.1, read on the forward strand.
TGTACTGTGCAATCTGCTAATAAAAGTCTCAATCAATCAATCATTCTAATTTAGTAATAGTTTATAATGTTGTAAAAATGTGCAAAATAATAATTACATTTCAACATTTCTGTCAACGAAGATTTGCTTCAGCCTGCAACACATAGTCATTTTGATAGTAGGCTATTATAGCTAATATAGACACTTATTACATGTGTCTTCATTGTAAGACTTATTAGCGGCTTTTAATCGTTTGCGGCTCCAGACAGATGAGTTTTTTTGTATTTTTGGTCCAATATGGGTCTTTCCACGTTTTGGGTTGCCGACCCCTGGTCTATATGATCGGAAGAATAGCCTGGATATCTTTCACATTGTCTTATTGCGGTGCTGACATTAAATATCGCTCATGCTTATGGTATACAATAGCTAGCATTTGTGCCAACATCCATTATAATATTTTGGTGGAACAGTACAGGCACATTCATGTTGTGCTGCTCGCCATATAAGCAGTGTTGGGACTAACGCGTTACAAATTAACGCGTTACAAATTAACGCGTTACTGTAACGCCGTTACTTTTGGCGGTAACTAGTAATCTAACGCGTTATTTTTTATATTCAGTAACTCGGTTACCGTTCCTACATGATGCGTTACTGCGTTATTTTACGTTATTTTTTTATGTAGTATCGGCTAGAAACTGAGAAGATCTGAGTGTTTTATTGGAGCGATGCGGAAGAAGCAACAAGGAAGAGTATGTGTGTGTGTGGGAGGGGGCGTGTTTGTGTTTACTAACAAGACATGGCGAAGCCCGAAGCCGAGTTTCTTAACATGGAGATATTCTCACTACTTTTTGTTTGTCGACCACAAAGAAAAGAACATTTTAGTTAAATGTAAGTTGTGTCTTGGATCAAAGATCCTATCCTAGCAATTCAAATCTGCTGAAACAGCTACATGGATGGATCATGCCTTCCTTGGTTTACAGCAGTGGTCCCCAACCTTTTTGTAACTGCGGACCGGGCAACGCTTGAAAATTTGTCCCACGGACCGGGGGGGGGGTTTTTTTTTTTTTTTTTCCATAAAGAAATACAATCAGGTGTGCTTACGGAATGTATACCTGCAGACTGTATTGAGCTATATTGATATATAATGTATATATTGTTTTTTATGTTGATTTAATTACAAAAAAAATAAAAAATAAAATAAATTTTAAAAAAAAAATTCTTGTGCGGCCCGGTACCGGGCCGCGGACCGGGGGTTGGGACCACTGGTTTACAGCTTTGTTGTTATTATGCTGTTTGTTACTTATATATGTTATGTTGCAGCTATTTAAAATAGTTTTGTCGATTTGTTCTGGCCTGAAACAAATTGGTCCTTTGAAACCTATCTTTGTCTTTGTGTGTTGTACGTAGTCCACATTGCTTAGCAGAGTTCAGTGATGCAAATGCAGGTCAAGTTGATCAACAGATTGTATTAATCTCCAGTGGAATAACAGTACTGAAATTAAGGCTAAAAAGGGCATTAAAGGGGGCCTTAAAAAAATTAAAAAAATTATATAAGTAACTAATTAGTTACTTTTCACAGTAACGCATTACTTTTTGGTGTAAGTAACTGAGTTAGTAACTGAGTTACTTTTGACATAAAGTAACTAGTTACTGTAACTAGTTACTGGTTTTCAGTAACTAACCCAACACTGCATATAAGCAAGCTAGCATTGTGGGAATATATCAGTATTGCATGGGTGAATTGGAGCTAAAATTCAACATGTTTGACAACACAAAAAATGATGTCATATGTCCAAGTAACCCTCCTGTTTCCCCCCCAGTTTTCTAGTCGGCACTTGAGCCGCGAATTAAGAAGCCCTCGAAACGACTCTTCCTCTTCTAAACTTGCTGTGTACAGCTCAAAAACAAGGCCTTAAATGCACATCTCTCCCCTCCTTCTGCTATGAGCTTCCATATGCCACTTCCATATGGCCCTGCACCCTCTCCTGACAAGCCCGTGGCTAAAGTCCATCCATCATTCCGGTGGAAGCGCGCTCACTTGTTATCAGCTCAGGCGGGCGCTGGGGGAAAAGCGAAACGAGAGGCTGGGATGGGAATAACAGAATCCGCCAGCAAATTGCCTGAGCCCTCCTGCCTCGCGACTATTTTGTCACACACCGGAGCATCATTTGGCTGTGGGATGTTTTATTTTGGATTTTTTTTTTTCCCCCCTCCACCTCCAATGATTGGAATGACAGATTGGAGATTCCGAGGGTGGGGATGGAAATGCGCTCGCCTGAGCAGCTGCTGCTTGCTCCGTGTCGCAGGACTGTAATGCAGGCCGTCCTGGAGGGGGAGATACGAGCATGCTAGAACTCTCCGCACATGACAGACGTGAGCTTACACATCAGACGGAATATTAACACTCATAAGCATAACAGTGCACAAGCCTGCTAAAGTGCGTTTACAGCACGTCTCTGATGATTTATTCGAAAAGGAAGAAGTGAAAACATCCCAAAAATATCACTTCTCTCTCTTGTAAGGTGGAAAAATAAACAGTGCTCTTAAGGCCAGATGCTGTGTGACTTCATGATGTTTAACAACGCCAGTACAAGCACAGACAGTTTATATTTCTATCAGGAAGTCACCATATTAAGGAAAAAAAATTTTTTTTATAAATATATTTTTAAGAAATTGAAGGCCGCAGGAATTTTAATCATAAGAAAAATATTTTGGATAAATCATCCTGGAGTGGTAGTGCTAGGTGCCAAATTGAATTATTAATATTTATACAACAAAGATAAATTAAAGTTTTACTGATGTATTTTCAAGGAAAACAAGTTTGTAATCGTTTATAGATTTAAAAATATATATTTTTATGAAAATACATAAATGTTCAAGACAGTTTTATTCTCTTAAAAATTAAGAGAAAAACTATATATCACACTGGGTTTTTATCTTTTTTATTTTACTTTAAAAAAAAACATTTTTCAGAAATTTCATATTGTTCTCAAGAAAAAAACAAATAATGGTTTGGGAAAAAAAAGTTGTATATTTTTTACAGCAAAAAAAGTCATATTATTTAAAAAAAAAAAGTTTTTTGCAAGATAAAACAATATTGTCCCTATAGAATAAATTGCTTTTTAAATCCATTTTTAAATGTGTAAAAAAAAAAAAAAGATAATTGAAACACATTTTTAAAAATTTTTTAAATACATTTTTCATGAATCAAGCTTTATTATTTTCAGGAGAAAAAAAACATATACAGTATGTACACGTATAAATGTTTTAAAAGTTAATTTTTTTAAAGTAAATGACTGTAATCTTATTAATTTTTTTTTTTTTTTTTTTTCCAGTTTCCATAAGTCACATTGAATAAAAAATAGTACTTTAAAAAAAAATGTATATTTTTCAGAATTTGGAAAATTGGTCAAGAAAAAAATGTTCTTTCTTTTTAAAATGTTCAATGAAACATTCATTTCCCCAATAGAAAAAAAACAACATAAAAAAAGCTGTATTTATTTTTCCAAAAAGTCATGTTTGTAGTAAAAAGAAGAATTTCACATGCATAATGATTAATAGGTTATAATCTTCATCTCCTATCAAAGCAGGAAACACATGTAATTTTAGTAACATTACAATTAAGAAAGAGGAAGTTATCTGTATCGGCTTGAAATGAAACATATTGTGTGTCAGTAGAAATTTGGTTACAAGGTTAAAGGCCCCCTATTGTGCAAAACGGAACAAAGCTATTTGGGTCAGAACATTGATCCCTGGGGTACACCACAAACTATATCAAAGCACGATGATATATATTCTCTCAATCTCGCAAATTGATTCCTATACGAAAGTAGTTTTTCACCCGGTTTAAAACTACCCCTTGACGGTATATCCACCTAGTTTATAATCAAAATATTATGACCACGACCAAGAGGCACTCAAACAGTCGGTTTTGAAGCTCGGGGAGCTGGGAGTTCGATGGTTAAGTGTTTCCTCTGCGAATAAGCATTTTAAAAAAGAACTCTTAAGGCACTGGAAAAAGTGAATTGTTCCCAAAAGTGACAATTACTTTGTCATTCTAAAGCAAGAGCAAAATCCTGTAGTGAGTCATAATGGGGGAATATAATTTCCTGTATTTATAATTTTATGTAGACTCTTGTACCAAAAATATATGCTTGGTACAGTGCCAACCCCGGACAAATTTACTTGAGAATGGCCGTTTATTGTTTCTAATCAATCCAAGCAATACCTCTCGCTGTTGCTGCAAGTAACATCGAATTAAATCACCCCCGAACTTCCACTCTTGTGAGTTAAGGTTCACTTGTATCCTCTTTCATTCCATTGACTCTCGGTTTTAAGTTACAAAATAACGATGATGAGATAATACATATCAATAGTTTGCGATCTGCCGGGTGATAAACGGCCACCTTGAGAGCTCTATACTTCTTAAAACGCTGTAAGACGAGACCGCCCTGCTTATGGAAGGTGGCCTTGCGGTCTCGCTGGTGCCAGACTCCTTGAGGGAGAGGCCGCGTAGCCTCCATGCACCCACAGCGGTCGCGCTAGCAGCCGACTGGGGAGCAAGTGGAGTAATTTTAAACCCTATTAACAATCATCATATTTATTTATGAGGCAGAGGCTGCTGAGCAGTCGGGCTCACACTTCCTTACTTACTTACAGTGGACAGATGATCCTTGTCTAAAGGCTTCCTGGGAGGAAGAGGAGACCCACTTCCTTGTCGACTGGCTGATAGCATGAATTATTAACGAGGTTGTAAGGAAACCTAATTAGATTGTGTGGCCTTGTTATTAGCTCCCACCTTGTGTAACCTTTCATAGTGCTCTGGGATATATAGGAATGGCCGGTGTAGAGCTGCATGTAGCTGGCATTCATGTTTGCATGGAATCAGTTCCCGGTTCGTGGAGATCTCCGGTGATGAATGGGGCGGTTGCATCAGAATCTGGCCGATTTTTTATAAGGCTCTGCCATAAATGACCGTCAGCCATTGTTGTGGTCAGTGCTGTCTAACGTGTCACGTCCAATAATGTTTAGGGTAAAGTGTCAGTTGTTTTGATGTACAGTAGTGAACTCTTTAAGGCTTGTGGGGTTGGCGGGGTCCAAACCGCAGTATCGAGCCTCTTGTCTATCAACGGCCAGACAAATAGGCTGACAGTATCAGGTGTATTCCACACAGAAACACACCATGCGTTTGTTAACAAGTGATATTTGTTTGTGTATTACAATTAAGTATAAATATATTTTTTTTTTTCATTAAGCAGACTGTCCTGCACATTGATTTATTATTTGTTTGATCATATTAGGCCTATACTGGCTCACCTGCACTGGCTTCCTGTGCACGTAAGATGCGACTTCAAGATTTTACTACTTATGTATAAAATACTACACAGTCTAGCTCCATCCTATCTTGCCAAATGTATTATACCATATGTACCGGCAAGAAATCTGCGTTCAAAGAACTCCGGCTTATTAGTGATTCCCAGAGCCCCAAAAAAGTCTGCGGGCTATAGAGCGTTTTCTATTCGGGCTCCAGTACTCTGGAATGCCCTCCCGGTAACAGTTAGAGATGCTACCTCAGTAGAAGCATTTAAGTCTCATCTTAAAACTCATTTGTATACTCTAGCCTTAAATAGACCCCCATTTTAGACCAGTTGATCTGGCTGTCCAAAGTCGGGACCCAGGGTGGACCACTCATCTGTGCATCAGTTGGGGACGTCTCTGCGCTGCTGACTTGTCTCCACTCAAGATGATCCCCTGCTGGCCCCACTATGGACTGGACTCTCACACTATTAACTAGATCCACTATGGACTGGACTCTCACACTATTAACTAGATCCACTATGGACTGGACTCTCACACTATTAACTAGATCCACTATGGACTGGACTCTCACACTATTAACTAGATCCACTATGGACTGGACTCTCACACTATTAACTAGAGCCACTATGGACTGGACTCTCACACTATTATGTTAGATCCACTATGGACTGGACTCTCACACTATTATGCTAGATCCACTATGGACTGGACTCTCACACTATTATCGGCCAGGGTTTGAACTCCCGACCTACCGATCTCAGGGCGGACACTCTAACTACAAGGCCAAACCGCAGAAGAAAGAAGGATAACTTATTTAATCCGACCCCTTTTCCTTTACATAGCAATTGCACTTTTGTTCACTTCCTGTTCTCAATGTATTCACCGTATACTCCATAAATAATGGCATTAAAAATAAATAAATAATAAAAAGAAACAAATATTTTTGTGTGTTTCAACCTTTTTTGAGCCAAGGCACATTTTTTTCATTGAAAAAATCCCGAGGCACACCACCAGCAGAAAACATAAAAAAATGAAACTCAGCAGCCAATATTGACGGTAAAAAGTCGTTCTCGCAATTGTTGGATATGAATTCAAACCATAACCAAGCAAGCATCACTATAGCTCTTGTCTCAAAGTAGGTGTACTGTCACGACCTGTCACATCTCGCCGTGACTTATTTGGAGTTTTTCTGTTTTCCTGTGTGTAGTGTTTTAGTTCTTGTCTTGCGCTCCTATTTTGTTGTTGATCGCCATGTCATGTACGGATGTACTTTGTGGACGCCGTCTGCTGCTCCACACGCTGTAAGTCTTTGCTGTCGTCCAGCATTCTGTTTTTTGTTTACTTTGCAGCCAGTTTAGTTTTAGTTTCGTTCTGCATAGCCTTCCCTAAGCTTCAATGCCTTTTCTTAGCGGCACTCGCCTTTTGTTTATTTTTGGTTAAAGCCTTAGATACCTTTTTACCTGCACACTGCCTCCCGCTGTCGTCTGCATATTGTGATCACCGCAAACCATGTTCCCGACAACCACAAAGCAATTAGCTACCTGCTGCCACCTACTGGTATGGAAGAGTAATACATGGTTACTCTGCTGCGCTCTAGACAGCACAGACACTCAACAAAGGCACATTATTTGCGGATTATAATTACTGGTTTGCAAAAAATTATTTTAACCCAATTAGGTGAAATGACATCATCTCCCACGGCACACCAGACTGGCACAGTGGTTGAAAAACTCTGCTCTAGGGGCCCTTATGGTTAAGAAACACTGCGCTAACATGTCTTTTTTTTAGCATAACCCATAGGGGACACCACAAATAAAGTCCTCATTGTGTGACTGTACATATAATTTTACGGACAGAGACCCATAAGATGATGAAATAAAGCAACCGGGGTCTTGAAATCACCACATGGTCTTTCTTCCCAGAGCAGGTGGTCCGTCTCAGCCGCCATCTGGAAGCCTCGATGCCGCGATAACCTTGGCCATTTACAAGCCCCGGACTTTGTTTAGACAACCCCTGCGAAGGCAGCGCCTTGGCCAAAATAAACCCCCTTCGGCCTTCACTCGTGTTTTTCAAAATAAAGTCACAACCAATTTCCCCTTCAGAGAAAAGGTCCGTAAATAAACAAATGCAATTTTACAATCACAGCTCAGTACTTTTTCTTTCTCGTTTTAACAGAGGTGCAAATTGACTGCGTATGAATTAGCTCCCCCAATTATATCGCCTCCTGAGAAGTCAAATAATCACATCCTCGTGATTTGGTCGCATGGGAACTGACGGAAAAGGGCGAACATCTAAGGGAACAGGAACCGTGAGGAATGATTTCCAACATAATATAATTTCGCCAGATGGTCTTGCATATTTTTCCCCATTCATCATCTTGCGCGAATACAGCCGTTCATTGTGAATCCCATTAATAATAACCGTATTTCACCCATTGCCTCCGAAGTTTGGAAGTAGGCCGTTTACCTGAGTTCAAACACACTTTGCATATTTGTTTTGAACCCCCTCCTCACGCAGCCTCTCAGGATCCTAATGGGGACCGACTGCATTAAAGCCATTTCCTCTAAGTGAAATATGCGTCTCGTCGGCGAGGCTCATTTATTATTTATCTGAAACAAACCTGAAGAAGAGGAGGAAAAAGAAGAAAAAAAAACACACCGAGCTGTGTAAGGTCTTGTTGGTGATGTCATCCGTGTCTCGGATTGGGAAAGGGGGAGTGTATAAAAGACGAAAAAGCCAGTATCGGGATTGGGTTGCTCGATCCGAGGGAAAAACTGATAAGTTCAAAGCTAGATAGCATGTGGTTCTTCCCTGCCCCTGTGAGTAATTATCAATGGTGATGTAAAGCCGCTACGATATCGCCGTAACCAAGCGAGCGAGCTGCGGATGGTTTCCAGATGTCTCTAATCCATTTTCTCCAGCAATGAAAATAGTTTTGATCATATTCCAGTCAGAGGAGTTATCATTACATGTGGAACAAACAGCAGTGGAGGATCAAAAGGAGGTGATGAGAAAAGGAAGAGTCGGTAACACTTTAGTATGGGGAACATATTCTAAGTAACAACACTAGGGGAACATATTCTAAGTAACAAAGACTTAATTTAGAGTTATTTGGTTTTGGTCAGGGTTAGAGGGTTAGGGTTAGGGTTCGGGTTAGGGTTAGTAATGGTGAATATGTTCCCCATACCAAAGTTTTTGTTTTTTTACATCCATCCATCCATCCATCCATTTTCTACCGCTTATTCCCTTCGGGTCGCGGGGGGCCGCTGGAGCCTATATATTTTGGGCGGAAGGCGGGGTAAACCCTGGACAAGTTGCCACCTCATTTTCGGCTCATTTTTATACTTAGCAAACACATTCCGCGGGCCTGATCCGGCTTGCGGGCCTTACGTTTGACACCCCTGCATTGCAGGGTTCATATTAGGATTTTTTCCTACATTTAAAACACTTCCTTGTAGTCTACATCAGTGGTCCCCAACCACCGGGCCGCGGCCCAGTACCGGGCCGCACAAGAAATTAAAAAAAAAATATATATATATATATATATATATATTTTTGAAAATGTATTTATTAAATCAACATAAAAAACACAATATATACATTATATATCAATATAGATCAATAGTCTGCAGGGATACAGTCCGTAAGCACACATGATTGTATTTCTTTATTAAAAAATTAAAAAAAAAAATATTAAAATACCTAAGAGTTTGCTTGAAAAAAAACAAAAAAACAATCTGAGATGTGGGGAAGCCGCAATATTTGAAACACTATGCAGGGAGTGATGACCGTAGTGAGTTAATTTTATCCTAGAACGAACTTTGGCAAAATACTAGAATTCACATCCAAATCGCAATTTATTACAATTCAGAATCGATTAAAATGTTTCGAGGCAACATCTTCGCTGAGCTTATTTGACAAGGTTACAGTATTTTTTAGAATTATTTATTTACCAAATAATATATTGTGTGACTCGGTTTGAATTCGAGAACTGATTTTGAATCGAATCATCACCCCAAGAATCGGAATTGAATTGAATTGGGAGCAGTTGAAAGACTAACATCTAAATACGGGAATCTTGAGAAAGACCAATGAAAGCCAAGGGAGTTTACAGACCTTGGAACCCCTCGGATGACGATCAGAAGAAATTGGTCATTTTGGCGTATAAGTGTGCATTTTTTTTTGCTTCAATTATGGTAATTTTAGACGCGCAATAGCTAATTATCAATTAAAAGGATAAATGAAAAAGGTCCATTATAAACAAATCAACGCAAAAAAACCCCCCGCTATGATGAGGCGAGATAATAACAATAATAATAATAATATATTTTATTTGTAAAAAGCACTTTACATTGAATAAACAACCTCAAAGTGCTACAATGTATTAAAAAAAATAAAAATAAAAAGATTATAAAAAATAAATAAAAATAAAAACTAGAACAGCCAAATAGCTAAAACTAGTATGCATATATCTAAAAAAAGGCTTTTTTTTTAAAAAAAAAAAGAAGGGTTTGTAAGCCTTTTTTAAAAGCATCCACAGTCTGTGGTGCCCTCAGGTGGTCAGGGAGAATGTTCCACAGACTGGGAGCGGCAGAGCAGAAAGCCCGGTCTCCCATCATCTCCAGATGATCCAGACTGTGCTGTAGTAGGGTGTCGGGTGAGTAAATCAAGCGCTCCTTGCTCCAACTTCTGCCATGAACGTCCTCTGAGCTCAACGTAAACAAACACGGCGTCCATCGAGTGGGACTTCATCACTGCTTCAGAAGAATAATTTCCGCGTGTTATTTGCACCGAATGTTCTGCAAACTGAGGGAAAGAAAACATTGAGCTTCAACACATCATACCTCACCAGCCGGCTGAAACGCTAGCATCGCTATGACAGCATTTGAAGAAGCGCACAAACTAGGTCAAATCAAAATTTTAAAAATATAAATTGCTACATTTCTGATTTTTGTGCCTACTGCGGGCCAAAGTTTCTCCTGTTTTCTTTACTGTTTATTTTAGTTGCCATAGTTCCCAAGGGAAGGCGGGAGTGACTGAGCACAGCTGTTGGCAATTACCCTCACCCTATATATACTGGTCAGACTCAGCTGGTGGCGTGGGATCTTTCCAGCGTGTTCCATCAACTACACTCCTTACGCCTCCTCCGCGTTTTTGCTGCTTTGCCCTTTTGTTAGTTCTTTTGTCTTTTTGCTCAGTCCTCTTGTCGTCCTTTGAAGACCACCTTTTGTAATTTAGTCTGTTTGTTTTGGTACTTTTTCCTGCCAGTGGCTGCTACCTGTCTGTGACTTTGATTGATGATTGAAACTTTTATTAGTAGATTGCACAGTACAGTACATATTCCGTACAATTGACCACTAAATGGTAACACCCGAATAAGTTTTTCAACTTGTTTAAGTGGGGGTCCACATTAATCAATTCATGGTAATGACATCGTTTTTTGTTCCCCCACCTTTCCTAGCGTCTATTGCTAGCCTGGTGCTATCCGCTTGGATTATCATGTTTTGTTATTGTTCATTGTTTATTGAATGGATCCCCATTAGCTGACGCCAAGGCGACCGCTTGTCTTCCTGGGGTCCATATAGGAGCATACAAAATAAAAATACAAAGAATACATACATTACCAAACATTATACAAAAGAAAAGTACAACATAAGATAAAAAATCTAGTTAAACCCAGTATTTGTTATTATCGCTTTTGTGTGATTAAAAGACTGTTTTTGGCCACAACACCTCTCTGGTGTAGAAGCGTAACATAGATGTCAATAAGTTATTGGTGTCGGGAAGTTATCAGTATTGTCTTGAAACAAAACATATTGTGCATCCCGAGTAATTTGGTCGCCTAATGTGAGAAATAGACCAAACTATTTGGGTCGCAGCATTGATCCCTGGGGTACACCACAAAACTATATCAAAGCATGATGATATATGTTCTCTCAACTTCGTAAATGGATTCCTATATGTTCAGTACTCTTTCTTTTACTTCAAAACCACACATTTTTACGTCACATGGTTCTACTTTGTTAATCAAGATATTATGACCACGACCAAGAGGCACTCAAACGGTCGATTTTTAAGCTTCAAACCTCTTTCCCAATGGACATCCACCACTTCACGAAGAACTGCTTAGGCCAGGGGGTCTGCAACCCAAAACGTTGAAAGAGCCATATTGGACCAAAAGTACAAAAAACAAATCTGTCTGGAGCGGAAAAAAAATAAAAGCCGTATATAAGTCTTATAATGAAGGCAACACGTGACATAAGTGTCTATATTAGATATAATAGCCTACTATCAAAATGACTATGTGTCGCAGGCTGAAGCAAATCTTCGTTGACAGAAATGTTGAAATTTAACATTTATTCTACACATTTTTACAATACATTACTAAAACTTCTCAGAAGGTGAGATAACTCCTGGAAATGACTGGCTTAGAAAGGCCAAAGGTACAGATGTGTGTGTCCAAGTTAAAGGAAATGGCAGGCTGTCTTCTTTTAATAGATTTATTACAATATTTGCAAGCTGGGTAATGTTTGCTGTGGTCTGGAACAACATGGCACACAAACAACAGAAATGCAGCCAATATTACATACAGATAATGTGTCATGAGACATGCAAAACTAAATTATAAACAAAGAGGATAAAAGTAAAGAATATTAAATGAGCTCTAATATAGCTACAAATGAAGCATAATGATGCAATATGTACATACAGCTAGCCTAAATAGCATGTTAGCATTGATTAACTTGCTGTCATGCACTGACCAAATATGCCTGATTAGCACTCCAATAAGTCAACAACATCAACAAAGTGCACCTTTGGTGCATTCATGCACAGCATAAAAAGTTTGGTGGACAAAAATGAGACAAAGAAGGCGTGGAAGATTTTACATGTAAACAAACTGTTGCGTCACAGTCCACACTATGGTGAGTTCAAGAACCGCCAAAATTAGTAGGACAAAACTGTGTTCACCAAATACTCTTATCAGTCTTTCTAACAATCGGGAAGGTTTGGGTCATGTTTGTCCTCAAACAAAAAACAAACTAAAACAAAACATTTATTGAACCCCCTCTTTTTCCATTTTCAATCTTTTTTTTAAATGCTCCAGTGAGCCACTAGGCCAGGGGTGTCCAAAGTGCGGCCCGGGGGCCATTTGCGGCCCGCAGCTAATTGTTTACCGGCCCGCCACACATTCTGCAAAAATTGCAAAATTGATAGTATTGCAAAAATTTAAAAAAAAAAACTTTAAAAAAGTGAAATGAGGTGAAATCTAACGAGAAAAAGTTGCAATGTTGACACAACGCTGCCATGCAGGCTGTTTTTTATTCTTTGTCTTTCTTTCTTTTTCTTTTTTTAGCCATTGCTCCGAAAAAAAAAGACAAAATCTATGTTATAATGAATTATTGACGTATTCATGGCTCCAATTACTTCAAAAATGTCACTTTAAAATGTTTTATGTGGAAAAAATATTGCATATATTGTGTGGTTGCCATATAAAAACATCAAAGATTTATTTGACAAAAGAGCATAAAAAAAATAAATAAATAATAGTTCATACGTAAAATGGACAGATATATCTGACGTTGATCTCGTAACTTAAGTGTTGAAAGTAAAAAAACCTAATAAAAATGTATCACTTTATGAGTGGGGCACCTTTTGGATCCCAAATATATTTAATGGGATTTTATTAATATTTTCACTGATTTCTCAAAACTATTAAAGAATTCAAATCAATGGTGTCCTGCATTATTGATCTTTTAGAGCTCTAATGACTAAATACTGCATATTTCCAGTTTTACTATAAAAAAAAAACTAACTTGTCTTTGACAGAAAAGGCATCATTTTTTTTTTTTTTTTTTACTTTTTATCAACCTGAAGTTGATATAGAGATTTACTGTAAGCGTTAAATAAAAAATAAGAATAATAATTTGACTTATTTTTAACGTTTTAATGACTGAGACCCTTTATGGTCCCCGGGAGCCCTAAAGGTTAAAAAAAAAAAAAAAAATCCATATATTTTGTTATGGTTTGAAAATGACAAATATCAAAATGGCCCCCGCTTACTTAAATTTTTCCGTGTGCGGTCCTCAGTGGAAAAAGTTTGGACACCCCTGCACTAGGCAAAGGCAGGCTTCTCTCTACATCTTAAAACAACAGCTGTATCCCTGCCAACTTTGAGTTTTTCTCTGGCGTATAAGCTCACCTAGCACGACGCAAGTCCGGTTTGTCCTTTTTTTAGAATCGAACGTAAAAAAGACCAACTACAGCTGCTGCAAAAGTAGCGGGCAAACGGATCATCTGTTTGCAAGCCGGGAAATGAGCAAATCAGTGTAATATGTTTGGACCCTAATGTTTAGAATTTTCTCTAAATGTGTTGTGAGTGCAGCCTGGAGGAGAACATAGTGTGTGTGTGTGTGTGTGTGGGGAAGGGTAGGCGGCGGAGGGGGTCAAGGGGTGTGTGGAAGAGAGGGTCATCAATCACCTGGAGGTGACACACAATGAAATCTGACCGCAGCCTGAGATGTTTTAATACAGCTTCCATTAGAGCCCTCAAATAAATTGCAATTTGGAAAACAGAACATCACACCGGCCAAGTTTTCCTCATCCATCTTGCGCCGTGTCATGTAATGTAATTGCGTTGTTAATTTATCCAAGAAGTTCCGCGGCACGCCATTTCATCCGCATTGCTTAATTTCCCTGCAGAGTATATTTTCTCCCTTTCCCCCTCAGACACCCCCCCCCACCCCGCTCCCTCTTAGCGGCATGGCTAGCGGGGGCAGAGTAATGTTTCTGCTTAGCATGGCATTAGTCGAAGGGCTAATCAAAGCACTGAAGTCTGTGACACTTTATCAATGCTCAGCTGCATTGGCTGGACGGCGGGCGAAGACGCCGCCGCCGTGCAAGATTGGATCGGGCCTTTGCGTCATTGCGTCGCGGTGACAGCGGGCCGGGCTCGAGGACTACGTCGATACTATTGACAGAGTCTGCGTGGAGCATTTAAAAGCCATTCTCAAACACACCGAAAATACAAAACGGACCGAAACTTCTACTACAAGTCAGGTACAGATGAGCACAATTACACTGCAAAAAGTCAGTGTTCAGAAACAAGAAAAAAAAATACAAAAATCAGGGGTATTTTATTTGAACTAAGCAAAATTATCTGCCAATAGAACAAGAAAATTCGGCTTGTCAAGATTTTCCAAAACAAGTCAAATTAGCTAACCTCAATGAACCCAAAAATAGGGATGATACTCGAAACCGGTTTTCCCGGTTTTTCGATAAATAAAGAACAGAGTCCTTGGACTCGAATCCCTTTTTGAGAATCCCGTTATCGAGACCACTATAGTAAAGAAAAAGAGTTGGTTCTTTATTCGAATCCCGTCCCGACCAGAAATGCCCCGTAAGACATCACAAGAAATAACGTCACGTAGCTCAGTCATTAGGCGCAGATAGCGAAAGCAGGAAAACAATGGACCGGAAAAAGCGCTCCAAGGTGTAATAAAGTTCAAAACAAAAGGTATAATCCAGGGGTGTCAAACGTACGGCCCGAGGGCCGGATCAGGCCCGCAAACAGGTTTTATCCGGCCCGCGGGATGACTTTGCTAAGTATAAAAATTAACCTGAAATGTTTGTGTGGGGGGAGGTGTAGTCAACGCTGCATGCAGGAGGAAAAGTCACTGCCGCTGTCCATGGTTACTGAGGAAGGGCACCATCGGGCAAGGACGGGGCAGGGGTGGGGCATGCGCTGACGGCGAGACACAGCTGGCAGGCGATTAGATTTCACAGGTGGTACGTGTTAATCTAATCATCTGTTGTCTTTAACAGTAAGCGGCCGGGAGCAGAGGAGGGAGGAGGATACGGACGTGGCTGAAAAGTCACGTTCTAGGAGAGAAAACTGTTGTTGGAAAGAAAAAATGTTCATTAAAACTTTGTTGAACCTGCACGCTGGGCTCTTGTGCCGTGTCTGCAGTGGAGCTGCTGGGAGGCGACTTCCACGGTTTGAATGAAAGAAACAGCTGTTCTAAATGTGTCCACTGGATGTCGCAATAGCAATTATTTGTATCTTTGTAGATGATGCTACATATGTACAAAGTAAACCACATAATGTTAGTACATCAGTCGAGGAAAATGATCAAACTACACAAATAACATACTGTAATTTATCTTGATGGATTGAAAATGAACACCAATGAGTTGACTGATGAACATTATCACATAATTTATTCAGAAAATATAAATAACGACAAATAAAGATAGAATAGTATTAACCGTAACATGTAAGTGTAAAACAAAAAAAAACTACAACATTATGATTTGTACATTTTCAGAATGTGCGTGTTTTATTTTTAAACAAAGATCTGAAGTTGTCTTTATTTTGAAGTTATCGTGCCGTGATTTTACCAGTCTGGCCCACTTGGGAGTAGATTTTTCTCCATGTGGCCCCCCATCTAAAATGAGTTTGACGCCCCTGGTATAATCCAATGAATAAGTTTACTGAGAGATTTGAGCAGGGTACAAACACATGACGAACACTTTTACGACCAACATGAAACATAGCAACCAGGCTAGCAACGCACCTCCTTTACGGCAGCTGTCGCAACATTCTTAAAGCAACCGCAGCACATACATATATATACAACATATATGACATCTCCCTTTTTTAACTTTTGTTTTTCTTTCCTTGTAAACAAAACAAAATCACACTGTATATGTGTTGTCTGTCTAATTATAAATAATGCAGAAGAGGCGTGTTGGCTGAGTTCTTGACGTTTACTTTCACAGCGTGCTCATAACCTCATTCTTAGCTGCCGGGTGACAATATGCAACAACACTTTTCGGGGCTACCGCACATGCTCGTCACTCCCGTTGCATGCTGGGTAGTGTAGTTGTTGTTTTCCCTAGCTCGGGGGTCGGCAACCCGCGGTTCTAGAGCCGCATGCGGCTCTTTAGCGCCGCCCTAGTGGCTCTCTGGAGATTTTTCAAAAATGTATGAAGAATGGAAAAAGATGAGGGGAAAAAAATCAATTTTTTTGTTTTAGTATGGTTTCTGTAGGAGGACAAACATGACACAAACCTCCGTAATTGTTATAAATCACACTGTTTAAATTAAATATGCTTCACTGATTCAAGTATTTAGCGAGCGCCGTTTTGTCCTACTTATTTTGGCGGTCCTTGAACTCACCGTATAGTCTGTTTACATGTATAACTTTCTCCGACTTTCTAGGACGTGTTTTATGCCACTTCTTTTTCTGTCTCATTTTGTCCACCAAACTGTTAACGTTGTACATGAGTGCACAAAGGTGAGTTTTGTTGATGTTATTGACTTGTGTGAAGTGCTAATCAGACATATTTGGTCACTGCATGACTGCAAGCTAATCGATGCTAACATGCTATTTAGGCTAGCTATATGTACATATTGCATCATTATGCCTAATTTGTAGCTATATTTGAGCTAATTTAGTTTCCTTTAAGTCCTCTTAATTAAATTTATATCTCATGACACATGTAATATGGCTTTTAATTTTTTGCGGCTCCAGACAGATTTGTTTTTGTTTTTTTGGTCCAATATGGCTCTTTCAACATTTTGGGTTGCCGACCCCTGACATAGCTCATAACATCACATCTTTCCCCCTATAAAGAAATAATGTTAACTCAATAAAGTGTAATTTTTTTTAGCTTTAACTTTTCATTTTTTAGCATTGTAACCACATTTGCAAACAACTTTTATCTTCATAGAATTTTCTTTCAATAAAGAAATAAAGTGCAAAAATGTCAAAACATCATAACAAACAGTTATGTCAAATAGCAGCAGAAGTGCACTATTTGGAGAGCTGTATTATTTTCAGTTTTGTGCCCAAGGGACTGATTTTATTTAACACTATATTATTATTTATACACCTATAGTGATCACAGAGACAGGTTGTTTTTGTGTTACTGTATATATTTGCTTCTCTGAAAAATCCCACTTAATATACTTTGGGAAACAACAGTTGATATTTATTTATTTTATTTTATTTTTTTAGGGGGGTAACAGTCAATATTTATTAGATTTAATTTTTTTCTTATATAATAAAAGTGAGCTTTTGCTAAACCAAATATTGTGTGTTTTTTTCCATATACAACAACCTATCTGGACTCGATAAGAGAATCGATAAGAGAATCGATAAGGAATCGGTTCGATAATAGGATTCGATAATAGGCTCGAACTCGATCATTTCTTATCAAACATCATCTCTACCCAAAAATACCTTAAAATAAGTATATTCTCACTAATAATAAGTGCACTTTTTCTTGGTAGAAAAAAAAAAGACCTTTTTGCTCAATATAATGAAAAATATTCTTAAATTAAGTAAATGCTAGTGCCATTATCTTGACATAATGATATGCGCTCAGCATCATGATTTTTTTTTTCATGCTTGAAGTAAGAAATTATTACTTTAAAAAAGTAGTTTTATACTTGTGAGTGTTGATGACACAGCTTTGCAACAGTTGATATTCTAGTTTCAAGCATGTTTTACTCAATATAGGTCATAAAATCTCAGCAACAAGCTGTATAATATCTTACTGAGATCATTTAGGACCAAAATAATAATAATAATAATAATAATAATACCTGGGATTTATATAGCGCTTTTCTAAATACCCAAAGTCGCTTTACACGTGTGTGTGTGTGTGTGTGTGGGGGGTGGGGGTGGGGGGGGATTAAAACAACTTTATTAGGAAAAGAAACTAAGAAGAAAAAAAACAAAAACAAAAAAAAACCCTTAAAACAAGTAAAACACTTTAACATCAAATCTGCTTAGTGAGAAGAATTATCTTATCAGACATAAATTAAGCAAATATCAACCTTATTTGAGATATCAAATCTTACTTAGATTTCAGTTTTTGCAGTGTACAAACAAAAATGAGACTGGAGGAACCATGATAATATTTCTAATATTTTAAGTCATGTCGCTATCAAAAAGGTGGACATGATAACCTCAAAATACAAAATTGTGTTGTCCATTGGTACATACAGTCGAGGTCAAAAAAAAAAAAAAAAAAAAAAGTGCACATACACTTGTTTTGTTTTTTTGATTGATTGTAACTTTTATTAGTAGATTGCACAGTACAGTACATATTCCGTACAATTGACCACTAAATGGTAACACCCGAATAAGTTTTTCCACCCTGTTTAAGTCGGGGTCCACGTTAATCAATTCAT
This sequence comes from Entelurus aequoreus, assembly GCF_033978785.1. Taxonomy (NCBI): domain Eukaryota; kingdom Metazoa; phylum Chordata; class Actinopteri; order Syngnathiformes; family Syngnathidae; genus Entelurus; species Entelurus aequoreus. The sequence goes on from NC_084733.1 coordinate 19,671,422, forward strand.
GGTACAAATATATACTATCGGAATAATACAGTCATCACACAAGTTAATCATCAGAGTATATACATTGAATTATTTACATTATTTACAATCCGGGGGGTGGGATGATATCAGCACTTCAGTCATCAACAACTATATCATCAGAGAAATGGACATTGGAATAGGTCTGACTTGGTAGGATATGTACAGCGAGCAGAGAACATAGTGAGTTCAGATAGCATAAGAACAAGTATATACATTAGAAATACATTTGGTTATTTACATTTGGTTATTTACAATCAGTCAAGGGTTGAAGTTGCCTGGAGGTGTTGTTTTAGAGCGGTTTTGAAGGAGGATAGAGATGCACTTTCTTTTACACCTGTTGGGAGTGCATTCCATATTGATGTTGCATAGAAGGAGAATGAGTTAAGACCTTTGTTAGATCGGAATATGGGTTTAACGTGGTTTGTGGAACTCCCCCTGGTGTAAAGAACATAATGTCATGGCTGTCTTGAGTTTCCAATACATTCTACAACTCTTATTTTTTTGTGATAGAGTGATTGGAACACATACTTGTTGGTCACAAAAAAACATTCATGAAGTTTGGTCCTTTCTGATTCGGTGACCACAGATGAGGCGCTAGCTGTTCAAAGTCAGGACCCAGGGTGGACCACTCATCTGTGCACTATGGACTGGATTCTCACTATTATGTTAGATCCACTATGGACTGGACTCTCACAATATTATGCTAGATCCACTCAACGTCCATTGCACCGGTCATCCAGGGGGGCGGGGGGTCCCCACATCTGTGGTCCCCTCCAAGGTTTCTCATTGTTATCCCATTGGGTTGAGTTTTTCCTTGCCCTGATGTGGGATCTGAGCCGAGGATGTCGTTGTGGCTTGTGCAGCCCTTTGAGACACTCGTGATTTAGGGCTATATACTGTAAGTCAGTGTCCAAAGTGCGGCCCGGGGGCCATTTGCGGCCCGCAGGTAATTTTTTAACGGCCCCGCGGCACATTCTAAAAATACGATTAAAAAAATAAAAAACATAAAAAGTGGTATAAAAGAGCAAACAGGTGAAATGTAACAAGAACATGTTGCAATTTTACTCTAATAACACAAAGCTGCCATGCAGGCTGTTTCTTTCTTTAAAAAATAATAATGAATCAAAATCCATGTCATTATGAATTATTGACCTATTCAAAGCTCCAATTACGTCACATTAAATATTCCACTTTGGAATATTTTTTGGGGAAAATATTTTGTGTCTGCCATATAAAAAACTAAGCTGTTTTGTTTAAAGAAGGGCCTAAAACGAACAAACAAAAAACATAAACAACAACAAAAGTTATAATTGACGGATGGATCTGAAGTTGATCTTGAGACTATTGTGTTAAAAGTAAAAAAAAACAAGTATGATATATTTTTTAATACTTTACTGAGCAGGACCCTTTTGGATCCCCAATAATTTTAGTGAGACTTTTTTTTTTTTAAGTGTCTATTTCAGTTGCTAAAAAATAATAATGAATTAATGTTGTTATGAGTTATGCTATGACCTCCAATTATTATATAATCTCAAATATTCCACTTTAAAATGTCATTGGGGGAAAATATTGCATATTTTGTGTTTTTTCCATAAAAAAACTGTGTTTTCTTTGACAAAAAGAGCATACAACTTAAATCTTGAAAAAACACTTTATATTGACAGATAGACCTAATGTTGACCTGGAGATTTAGACCTTGAATAATAATAATAATACTAAATAATGACACATTTTTAATATTTGTTTTCACCTAAACCCTTTGGGGTCCCCAGGATCAAGCCTGAGTGGAGGCCTGAATGTATATTTTTTTATACTTATATTGTATTGTTTTTTTTAAATAAAAAATATCAAAATGGCCCCGGCTTGCTTTGACTGAAATATCAAAGCAAGCCGGGGCCATTTTGATATTTCAGTGTGCGGCCCTCAGTGGAAAAAGTTTGGACACCCCTGCTGTAAGTAAACTTTGATTGATTGATTCTTTTATGAATTTATTATGGGTCAGATTTGGTCACATTTTCAGTAGACCCATAATAAAGTCATAAAAGAACCAAACTTCATGAATGTTTTTTGTGAGCAACAAGTATGTGCTCCAATCACTCTATCACAAAAAAATAAGAGTTGTAGAAATAATTGGAAACTCAAGACAGCCATGAGATTATGTTGTTTACAAGTGTATGTAAACTTTTGACCACGACTGTATGTGTCACGTCGGGGTCGCATGATTTGGCGGCGGTCGTGTCCCCAAGATGCAGAAGGAGGTCCGGAAGCAGGGTGCAGGTAAGAAGGATGATTTATTCAAATAACAAGGCAAACGATAACGAAAAAAAGGGAAAATGTGGAGCTAACCACTGGAAATATGAAGGCGAGTCAAAACACATGCCCGTGTTTCTCCTTTCGTCTGTACAGACGCTTGTGGAAATCACACATGAATACCTTAAGAGAACGTGATTGCTGCTATTTGGGATACAGCACTTCTCAGACGGCAAGAGAACATTCCAACGTCCAGGTCAGCTGTGTTTCTACTAACTGAAAAACGTCTTCCATTTGTCGAAGGAGAGACAACGAGAATGCGGGCTCCCGTGGATGTGACAAAAAGAGGTAGCGCGTGCTTTGTATTACTTGGTCGTCGAGGAAAACAGCGAATGCATTTGGACTGGCAAAGCAGACTGTATCAGTTATTGTCCGCCATGTATGTCGCGGACTCAACGTCTAGGTCCAGAGTATATAATGTCAACAAAAACTAATGGACAATGAAGGTGAAGGCAAAAGAGTGAGGAGTGTCCTGACCAGATATCTAGATCTCTAGACTGATTGTTGTAAAATGTTCTTTATCACATTGTTTACTTTCACGTGTCCATTAAAGATTTGATTAATTTATGATGGCTCAGGTGTGATTCACTACAATAAGGCCCCACAGTACACTGGATTCCAGTTAATTGAAATACCAGCGGGCGGGTTTGAGGACAACGTCGATACTATTGACAGAGTCTGCGTGGAGCATTTAAAGCCATTCTCAAACATACCGAAAACACAAAATGGACTGAACTTCTACTACAAACTCTGGAACTATCTCCCTCTCCATGTGAGACAGGCCCCTTCTTTGGCTACTTTTAAGACCCTTCTTAAAACCCATTTTTATTCACTGGCTTTTAACCCAGCATGAGACTTTAAACTGTTTTTAACTTTTTAACTGCTTTTTATCTAACAAAATGTTCTTGGGGTAATTTTTATTTGCTTTTTCAATGTGTATTTTACTTCTGTTTTAAATGTTATTTTTTAGTCTGTCCTTTGCCTCTTCTTCTTTGTGGTGTACAGCCCTTTGTTCTTCAACTGTGGTTGTTTTTAAAGGGCTTTATAAATAAAGTTGGTATGGTATGGTACAAGTCTGGAAAGAAATTCAGGTACAGATGAGCACAATTACAAACAAAAATGGGACTGTTAGAACCAGATCCATTTCTAATATTTAAGTCATGTCGCTATCAAAAAGGTGGACATGATAACCTCAAAATACAACATTTGGTCCATTGGTACATACAGTCATGGTCAAAAGTTTACATACACTTGTAAAGAACATAATGTCACGGCTGTTTTTCCAATAAATTCTACAACTCTTATATTTTTGTGATAGAGTGATTGGAGCACATACTTGTTGGTCACAAAAAACATTCATGAAGTTGTTTTTTTTTATGACTTTATTATGGGTCTACTGACCCAGCAGATTTGGTCACATTTTCAGTAGACCCATAATACATTCATAAAAGAACCAAACTTCATGAATGTTTTTTGGGGGCCAAGTACCTTGTATGAAAAAAAATATATATACACTACCATTCAAACGTTTGGGGTCACCCAAACAATTTTGTGGAATAGCTTTCATTTCTAAGAACAAGAATAGACTGTCGAGTTTCAGATGAAAGTTCTCTTTTTCTGGCCATTTTGAGCGTTTAATTGACCCCACAAATGTGATGCTCCAGAAACTCAATCTGCTCAAAGGAAGGTCAGTTTTGTAGCTTCTGTAACGAGCTAAACTGTTTTCAGATGTGTGAACATGATTGCACAAGGGTTTTCTAATCATCAATTAGCCTTCTGAGCCAATGAGCAAACACATTGTACCATTAGAACACTGGAGTGATAGTTGCTGGAAATGGGCGTCTATACACCTATGTAGATATTGCACCAAAAACCAGACATTTGCAGCTGGAATAGTCATTTACCACATTAGTAATATACAGAGTGTATTTCTTTAAAGTTAAGACTAGTTTAAAGTTATCTTCATTGAAAAGTACAGTGCTTTTCCTTCAAAAATAAGGACATTTCAATGTGACCCCAAACTTTTGAACGGTAGTGTATATATCTTGTTTTATTTCATTTAATTTCATTATTTGTCCCCCAAGTTATTTAAAAAATACATATAAATAATGTTTTTATATACATGTGGAACAATTAAAAGTTTTGTTTTTTTACTTTATTTGTTTTTAGTACTTTAAAAATGTTTTATTATGTTTTATTATAAGTGCTGTCAAACAATTAATCAGATTAATCAAACGTGTGTATATCTATATATATATATATATATATATATATATATATATATATATATATATATATATATATATATATATATATATATATCTATATATATATATATATATAGATATATATATATATATATATATATATATATATATATATATATATATATATATATATATATATATATATATATATATATATATATATATATATATATATATATATATATATAGAGTTTATAAACATAATATAAACAAAGTTTGTGGTCCTAAAAAATATTGATGTAATTATAGTAGTATCAACTAGATACGCTCCTGTACTGTCATTACAGTGGATGTTAGGTGTAGATCCACAAGGAACACAGGAACATTTTTTACATATTTTACTTGAATGTACGTCATTTATTTGTTCAACCTATTTAGTGGCCCTGTGGCTAGAGTGTCCGCCCTGAGATCGGTAGGTTGTGAGTTCAAAACCCCGGCCGAGTCATACCAAAGACTATAAAAATGGGACCCATTACCTCCCTGCTTGGCACTCAGCATCAAGGGTTGGAATTGGGGGTTAAATCACCAAAAATGGTTCCCGGGCGCGGCCGCAGCTGCTGCCCACTGCTCCCCTCACCTCCCAGGGGGTGATCAAGGGTGATGGGTCAAATGCATAGAATAATTTCACCACACTTAGTGTGTGTGTGTGACTATCATTGGTACTTTAAAGGCCTACTGAAATGAATGAAATGAAAAATTTGTGGACGAGGAACGTTAGAGTGACGGACTAGAATGCAGTGAAATACATATTTTTTTTCACTCTGACCGTAACTTAGGTACAAGCTGGCTCATTGGATTCCACACTCTCTCCTTTTTCTATTGTGGATCACGGATTTGTATTTTAAACCACCTCGGATACTATATCCTCTTGAAAATGAGAGTCGAGAACGCGAAATGGACATTACAGTGCCTTTTATCTCCACGACAATACATCGACGAAGCTCTTTAGCATGAGCTAACGTGATAGCATCTGTCTCAAATGCAGATAGAAACAAAATAAATAAATCCCTGACTGGAAGGATAGACAGAATATCGACAATACTATTAAACCGTGTACATGTAACTACACGGTTAATAGATCTCAGCCTGGCAAAGCTTAACAATGCTGTTGCTAACGACACTAAGGCTAACTTAGCAACCGGAGCTCACAGAGCTATGATAAAAACATTAGCGCTCCACCTACGCCAGCCAGCCCTCATCTGCTTTGCTCAGCAACACCCGTGCTCACCTGCGTTCCAGCGATTGACGGCGCGACGAAGGACTTCACCAGATCATCCGTGCGGTGGGTCTGCTAGCATCGGCTAGGCGTCTGCTATCCGAGTAAGTGGTCCTTGTGTTGCTACAGCCACCTACAACGTTCTTGTTTGCAGCCTCCATTGTTCATTAAACAAATTGCAAAAGATTCACCAACACAGATGTCCAGAATACTGTGGAATTATGAAATGAAAACAGAGCTTTTTTGTATTGTATTCAATGGAGAAGGCATACCTCTGTTCCTCGGGCTACGTCACGCGCATACGTCATCCTTCGAAGGCTTTTTCAACCGGAAGTGTGGCGGGAAATTTAAAATTGCCCTTTATAAATTAACCCGGCCGTATTGGCATATGTTGCAATGTTAAGATTTCATCATTAATGTATAAACTATCAGACTGCGTGGTCGGTAGTAGTGGGTTTCAGTAGGCCTTTAACTTTAGGTTAAGGTAATGGAGCATAGGCAGCCACAATGAATTGCACAATTTTTTTAATGGTATTATACATTACTAAAACATTGTTTTCTCCTGTTCATAAGTGGAATTCCTGATCTGCGATTAGGATTATTTCTACTGCAAAAACATGAGCAAAGATCATCAATATGACAGGAGTACTCAGCGGTTTGCAGGATCTCTGTAAGTGTACTGAATGAAGTCTTCATGCAACATTTGCCTTCATTTGTACATATTACCCAACTCATACCCCCCCCCCCCCAAAAAAAGAGCACAGTGGAACAAATTAACATTTCTGAAGCCCAAACTTGACATTTTGTGTCCTTATCCAATGGGAAATCTTCGAGCTTCAGCTATATCAAATGTCAGCTGACCTTTAAAATTAGCAGAGGAATGCTCTTAATTGAATTTGCAATCAACTTGGGTTTTAGCCCTCCTGGTGAGTCTAAACTCATTTTGTTCTTAAACGAAATAAAACTTACATTTCAACACAACCATATTCGGAGGTCATCATCGGCGGACAGTTATTTTATTGCACGTTGCTACTTCATTTTTTATTTTTTTATTTTTTTTTGCAGGGTGTTCAACGCGCCTTATTGTTCGCCATCGAGAGTTTCACGGCCTCCTAAATCTTTGTGAGGGAGAGTACAGGCTAGTAAAACGGTTATGACCTCTTTATCTGTTTTATGGACTCCATAGGCCATCTCATATGGGGGGGGGGGGGGGGTGGAGAAATCAATGTAATTTTTTTGGATGAGAATCAATGAAATGTTCAGGCAGTAATGTGGACATGTGTTGTTATATGACCAAGACCGTTCACCTCAGTAAATCACTGCTAAACTTTAGGGTGGGAAGTTTGAACTGCACGAGTGGAAATTATAGACTATATGGCGCTATTCTCAGCCTGCATTACATAATTACGCAAACAAATAAATTGATGTAAATAAAGAAGGGACACTTTAAAGTGTTATTGCACATTAAACATACAACAGTTAAAAAAAACTTGATTTACCAATTCATCTTTTTCTACAAAAACTCAAAATAAAGGACAATTAATAAAGATTATAATGAAATTATAATCCATAATCAGTTAAATGTGGGCAAAACCATTTTTTGTATGTTATCATATATGCTACATTATGCCAGCAAAAGCGGATAAACATATCTCATTTGTGACCCTTTCCACTTCATACAGGCTCAGTATTTTTCATACATTCATACACTTGAATTTTTTGTTGAACATATATAAACAAAAATCTTTAAAAAACAACTATATACCACAGACCTTTCCTCCAGAAGGTCTTATCTTTGTCCATGTGATGTCAGATGAAACAAAAATTGAGCTGTTTGGCCACAATACCCAGCAATATGTTTGGAGGAGAAAAGGCGAGGCCTTTAATCCCAGGAACACCACCACTACCGTCAAGCATGGTGGTGGGAGTATTATGCTCTGGGCCTGTTTTTCTGCCAATGAAACTGGTGCTTTACAGAGGGTAAATGGGACAATGAAAAAGGAGGATTACCTCCAAATTCTTTAGGAAAACCTAAAATCATCAGCCCGGAGGTTGGGTCTTGGGCGCAGTTGGGTGTTCCAACAGGACAAAGACCCCAAACACACGTCAAAAGTGGTAAAGGAATGGCTAAATCACGCTAGAATTAAGATTTTAGAATGGCCTTCCCAAAAGTCCAGACTTAAACGCGTGGACAATGCTGAAGAAACAAGTCCATGTCAGAAAACCAACTAATTTAGCTGAACTGCACCAATTAAAAAAAAATGTTTTATGGGCCAAAGCTTAAAAATCACTTAGGCATCTTCAAAATGGATTTGACTATCATTTAAAAAGGTTTCCATTTAGGGGACCTGTTTTTTTGTCCCCATACCGTCAGAGGTCCCCTAAAGGTGACTGTGTAAACAGAGCGATGTCCCCATGAAGTAAGCATTGCCAGAATACACACACACACACACACACACACACACACACACACAAACACACTAATGGAAAAAAAAGGAGGTTGCCTACAGCCGCAGCTGTTAATGGCAATGTTTGTATGTGTTTTTAGGTGGCTACTTTGTAGTTACTTGAATAAAGTCAGTAATTTGAGCACAGACTTTATTTTGATTAATAATGGGGAATTCACAGGTTCTTTTTTTTTTTGTTAAAAGCCTTCATGGGTTATAAGAAAGCATAAACAATTATTCGATAGAATTATACATAATCCATTTTCCTTTTAAAAAATCGGATGATGCAAAAAGCAATCACTGATATACTCCATCCTCAGATAAAGTGACCATTCCCGTCAAAAAGGCCCAAACCTGTGAGAATAAGGGATTAATGAGATGTATTAATATTTTATTCTAGTCATACACCAGTTATTGTTTTGTCCATGCATCCCACAGAGCCTAGATCAGTATACTCCTACACTACTAGTGTATTTCCCCATAGACAAAATATTCCCTGACAAAAGCAGCCCCACAACAAGTAGACTTAAGTTTTGTGAGTATAACATTCTTATATTGATGTTTTAAATGGCTCTATAAGAAGGAACCCAACCTGTAATTGAGCAATGTATGCAGATGACATGCATTAACATATCAAAGAGCATTAGGAAACAACCTGGAGCCACTAATATGCATGGATAGACAATTATATTAACCTTAGGAGAGCAGTTAAAAAAGGCTAAAAGTCGATAATAACGAACATGTTCTTATTTGCTGAAGTCAAATGTGTTTTTTCCCCCTCTTTTCCCACCTCTGTGGGAAATTGTTTCCCAGCACAGCCCTGAGGTTGAATGTAAATTAATTCTAGAATTCACACATTAGATATGCACATAGGAATATGTGAGCGCAATACACTCATTTACACGCATTTGTTAATTGGGTGTAAATCACTTTTAAATTAATTAACGCTAACATTTCTTCACATTTGTGGCGCACCCCGTGGGTTGTGCTCAAAAGGCTCTGGAATCCATGCTAGAGTATACAAAATGCATACAGTATATCTGCAATATTTTGTCATCTGTAGACCAAAAGTTAATGGTTAATGGACAAATTAGTTTTTTTCAACCAAACCATCAGATTTAAAAAAATATATATTATTACAAAGTTAGTTCAAAAGAAAAAAAAGTCTAAATTTTATAGCAATATAATGTGATTTTTTTTAATACAAACAAATCTCTATATCTTACCTAATCTTGTAAGAAATTATGCAGATTCCATAAGAAAGTCAGAATTTTGAAAGTATATACTGTACTAACATGTTTCAAATAAAAATGTAAGAAAGTATAGACCTCATCCTATGAGGGAAAAAACTAACTAAAAGTATGACAATTAAACCAAAATATTCTAAATGTATTGCATGTGTTTGTGAGCTGTGTGAGAAATGTCAAGTCAGATGGTCAATGGTGGACATGTTGTTCAACTAAATTGTCCATTTTCAAAAGTTACAGGTTGAGGACGGCGCCTTCCACCCGAGTGCAGCTGGGATAGCGCAGGGACAAGCGCTAGAAAATGGATGGATGGATGGATACAGGTTGAGGATAGGATATTTTATTTATTTTATGAGACTATTATGAAAATTTATGAAAAGTCCTAATATACAAAAAAAAAAAACAGATTAGTCCTAATCTTATAAGAAATTAATATATATTTAATACATTTTACAATAAAGTCCATTTTTTATGTTCTAAAAAAAACAAAAAAACATTTAACAGAAAAAAAGTCTTAATTTTACGAAAACAAAGTGATGTGATGAGGTGGCGACTTGTCTTGGGATAGGCTCCATCACCCCCACCACCCGACAGGGACAAGCGCTAGAAAATGGATAGATGGATACAGGTTGAGGATATAAGTAGTCATAATATGATGAGATTTTTATTTTATTTTATGAGACTATTATGAAAATTATTGAAAAGTCCTGATATACAAAAAAAAAACAGATTAGTCCTAATCTTATTACAAATTAATATATATTTAATTAACTTTACAATAAAGTCAATTTGTTATGTTCTAAAAAAAAACCAAAAAAAACATTTAACAGAAAAAAGTCTTAATTTTTACGAAAACAAAGTGATGTGATGAGTTGGTGACTTGTCCTGGGATAGGCTTCAGCACCCCCATCACCCAGACAGGGACAAGCGCTAGAAAATGGATTGATGGATAATAGTTATAATATGATGATTTTTATTTTATTTTATGAGACCATTATGAAAATTATTGAAAAGTCCTAATATACGGGGAAAAAAACCCAGCTTAGTCCTAATCTTATAAGAAATAAATATATGTTTAATTAATTTTACAATAGTGTACATTTTTTATGTCCTTAAAAAAAAAAAGATTTAAGAGAAAAAAAAATCTTAATTTTACGAGAACACAGATACCCCCATTGAGCTGTGAGAGAAATTTCAAGTCAGGCGTTTTGGTCAATGGTGGACCTGTTTTTGTAACCCAATCTTTGATTTTAAAAGTTACAAGTTTAAGAGAGTAAAGTTATAATAACATTATGCAAAAACAATTAGAATATTATGACACTGTAATCAAATTTCTTGAGAAGTTTTAATATACGGACAAAAACAGATATGTCCTAATCTTATCAGAAAAAAAAAGTCATTTTGCAATCATAGTCCAAGTTTTTGAAGAAGAAAGTTGCCATGTTTGAAAAAAATAAATTAATTTAAGAGTAAAAAGTATCTTCATTTTACAAGAAGAAACACCCCATTGAGCTGTGAGAGACAAGTATACTATTTTGGTTGATGATGTGTATGTTTTCAAGCAAACCATCAAATTTAAAAAGTTACAACTTTAAGAAGGTAAAGTTATAAGATTATGTGAACAATTTGAATCTGTATGACACTATAATACTGTAGAAGTCGCGTACCTGCGGTCCCACTGATACGTACGCCAGATGGCAGGTGTGTAGAGTTGACAAAGGTTTTAATGATTTGTTTTTCACGAGCTTATTCAGACAAAATGTTCTTTCCGGACTTTGCAGTCTCTCCAATACTCCCTCCTCCTCCTGCACTCGGCCGCTCACTGTTAAAGACAACAGATGATTAGATTAACACGTACCACCTGTGAAATCTAATCACCTACCAGCTGTGTCTCGCCGTCAGCACATGCCCTGCCCCTATCCAATGGTGCTCGTCCTCAGCACCATAGACAGCGGCGGTGACCTTTGCTCCTGCAGGGGCACTGGCCACATCTCCCTCCACAAATACATTTTTGAGGAGTCTTAATGTATGGAAAAAAATAGATATGTCCTAATTGACAATAATAAGGCTTGAACGTGTGCTGTAGTTGACGCAATGCATTGTGGGTCTTTTGGCCCTCTGTATAGTTTATTTACATGGCTGAATGCAATACCCTCTGCTAAAGTTTGTTCTTTTCTTTAACAAGTTCAAAACATGGTGCGAAAGCAAAGCCAAAGAATTCGGGTTATGAAGCTAATAAAGAGATAACAAATAGCCTGGATAGCAGCCGTGAGACGATCAAACATGACTTTCAACGCCATCACCCGGTATATGTTGGTGTGTTCACTGCATTTTCAGACTGGTAAATAATGAATGTATGTTTTATACTATTTCACACGTAGTCTTTAGTAGGCTGTTAGCATTAGCCAAGCTCACTGCGGGCTAAAAACAACGTACAGTATTTTGATAAAAAAAAAAGTCGTGGGTAAGCACAACAATGAATGAGTATTATTTCCAGAGCAGTAGCGCAATCATCAAAGTATTTAAAAGCAATAATGTCCTTATTTTTTTCCAGCGAAGCCTGTTTATGAAATAAGGCTGAGCATTTTTACACCATCTTTGACACATAAGAGATGAAAGCTGCAGACTACGCGCAATTTGAATAGAGGACAATAAATCTTAACATACTTTGCATTCTGAAATTCTTCAACGGTATAAAAATTGGCCAAATATATACAAGTTTGGCTTCGACAATGGCGGCAACTTACTCACATCTCTTGTCCATTATTTTTTCGAGGAAGAGAGCCTTTAGGATAGACTACAGTTAGTCCTCATTTTAAGAGAACATATATGTTACGTACGGCGGGGGAAGGAGACGACACAACGACTGGAATCACTTCAATTGGTTTATTGACACTGATGAATAGGTGGGATGTGTATGCTACTCTAAGTGAAAGGTCCAAGACGATGTGTAGAATTAACCATGTAAATGTTACCAGAGTTTGGAAGAATCCTCAGACCAAAGGGGCAAGGCAAGAAGGTAGTCCGTGGGCAGGCAAACGGGCGGGGGCTGGAGAGAAGCAACGAGGTCCGTGTCCAAGCAGGGGTCGAGGATCGAGGGAGGCGGTCCGGAATCCGGAGTGAAGTCGAGGGCACACAGCTCGATCACGGGAACAGGGAAGGCAAAGAGAGAAAGCAAGTACGCGGGAGGGAAGCCAGAGACGGGATGCTTACTACGAGAGTGAACTACGTTCCGGCACTGGATCTTCGGGTCAGTTGGTCTTTATGCTGCCTGCCCTCATCAGACCCAGGTGCGCTGATTGAAGATTGTCTGCAGCCTTGCGGAGGTGCAGGCAGATGACATGCAGGATTGCGCATGCGCCGTGACAGAATACATACAACTAATGTGGAAAAAGTTCAAGTCATTCTTGCTTGTACGGTCAAATTTTGGGGATTTAAAAACCCAAGCAAATGCATTTCTTATTGATAGCGGACATGTTTTTCAACCAATCCCTTTCAAATTTTACACATATGTGCTTTCCAGTCTTTGTAATGTTTGTACAAAGTTTTGTTGTGATAGGGTTAAGCATGCTCAATTTACAGTGGTTGTTGTGTAGTGCACTTTGAGCTGTGTCAGTCAATCATCAAGTTTGGCTTTTAAAAACTGCGCCACCAGGTGATGTATATTTGAAAATAGAAATAGCACCGGCAACAAATGATTTGACACAATTTGATGATTTTGTGTTCAGCGATAGCAGTTGAGTTTTTTTTTTTTTTTAAATCGACAATGTTTGTTGGCTCGACATTTCAACACAAGATGGCTCCCTGACTGTATGAATCCCTCAGTTTCTCAACACAAACAAAACATGTCCCCACATCTCCTCAGCACCTGTTGGACAAGTCAGCTGCTAAAAATGAGAGGACACCCTGTAATTACCAGGGAATGAATCATACACAAACACCATCCTGCCCATTGCTACACATTCCATCCTGGGTGGCAACCACTCAGTGACCCCGGAGACGAGTGTGGGTGTGCTACTAACAGGTGAGGACGAGGCTTTCAGCACGCGGAGGATCGAGTTTCCGAAGAAGCCTGGTATCCTTGGCCGCTAATGTTCCTGCTTGTTCAAAGTGTTTAAATCATAACAGCCCAGAACAAATCAGACGCTAATCCCAAAGTCCTTGACCCTACCACTCGTAATGGCCGTTGTCTTCAAAACCTACCAGGAACGATTGAGTTATAGTCCAGTGTGTGCACACCAGAATGAAGTAGGAACAATACAAGTGTACACATGTTGTGGTAAAAATGCCCAAAATGCATGTAATATTTTACATTTACCAATTTTAACCCAACATGAAATGTCTTTGAATTGAATTGAGATGTGACATTAGCAACATCTTCTCAAAATTCAGAAAAGTGTATATTCTAAACCAGGGATGTCCAAAGTGCGGCCCGGGGGCCATTCGCGGCCCGCAGGTCATTTTTTAATTGCCCCACCGGCCTTTTTAAAATACGATTAAAAAAATGTAAAACATAAAAAGTGGTATGAAAGACCAAACAGGTGAAATGTAACAAAAAAATGTTGCAATGTTTACTCTAATAACACAAAGCTGCCATGCAGGCTGTTTCTTTCTTTAAAAAATAATAATGAATCAAAATAAATGTTATTATGAATTATTGACCTATCCAGGGCTCCAATTACGTCACATTAAATATTGCACTTTGAGATATTTTTTTGGGAAAATGTTGCATATTTTGTGTTTGCCATATAAAAAAATTGAGCTTTTTTTTTTTTTTTTTTAAAGAAGGGCCTAAAACGAACAAACAAAAAACATAAACAACAATACAACGTATAATTTAGACCTGAAGTTGATCTCGAGATTATTGTGTTAAAAGTAAACAGTAAAAAAAATGTATAATTTATTTTTTAACACTTTAATGAGTAGGACCCTTTCGGTTCCCCAATAATTTTTGTGTGATTAGTTTTTAAGTGTCATTGCTCAAAAAATAATAATGAATTAAAATTAATGGTGTTATGAGTTATTGACCTTTTTAAGGCTCCAATTATTATATAATCTGAAATATTCCTCTTAAAAATTTATTGGGTGAAAATATTGCATATTTTGTGTTTTTTCCATAAAAAAACAGAGTTTAAAACGTTATATTGACAGATAGACCTAATGTTGATCTAGAGATAATAATACTGAATAATGACACATTTTTTATATTTTTTGGACCAAAACCCTTTGGGTCCCCGGGATCAAGCCTGAGTGGAGGCCTTAATGTATATTTTTTATACATATATTGTATTGGTTTTTAAAATAAAAAAATATCAAAATGGCCCCTGCTTGCTTTGATTTTTCAGTGTGCGGCCCTCAGTGGAAAAAGTTTGGACACCCCTGTTCTAAACCAAATGAACTATTTCACAGTAATATGATTATGTGGTTTGACGAGAATTTAGTAAGAAAGCATGAAAAAAAAAAAATTATGCAAAAAAAAAAAAAAAAGATTTTCCAGAAATATCAATCAATCAATCAATCAATCAATCAAAGTCTACCTCTAAAGAGCCCTTAATCACAAACGTCTCAAAGGGCTGCACAAGCCACAATGATACAACTAATGTGTTTTCACAGCTATTTTTTGGTAAAGCAAACAAAAAGATATCTGTAGATTATAGATCAAATGACCCATTTTTTAGAATGTTTTTTTATGGCAATTTTGAAGGTAAAACAAATACATGTAAACTAGGAATTAAGGATGCCAGGGGGTTGCTAAATATTTATATACTGCATTGGTATTGACTTCCGGTTCCGGTTCACCGTGCGTGACTGCTCGCCGTCTGTTCGCTGTTGCGAAAAAGCTAAGTAGCGCTCTATCTGTGTGCTTTTAATTGTTCTACAGCTTTCTTTATCACTTCTCAAACATTTTTAGTGGTACTATTTAACTTGCAAATCACCCGATCTCTGTCCCACCACCCTTTCCTCAGCTAGCTAGCTGCTAAGCTAGCGCGGAGAAAGGCAGCGCCGGTCAGTAAGAAGCTACTCCTACAGACCGCGACCACTTCCCTGAGGACAGCAGGAACTTCACTCGGTGACAGAAAACACTGTGAGTAATGGCTTCCTGCGCGTCTTGCACCATACTCACGGAGAGGTTGGCTCTGCTAGAGGGCCGTGTCCGCCAGTTAGAGCAGAGTAATGTCGTAACTTTAGATGTTGCGGACACATCTGCTAGCGTTAGCTGTAGCGAGCTAACTAGCCCAGCTTGTAGCAGTCCTAAGCGGCCTACAAGCTACGGTGTACCGGTTGAGACGCATAATAGATTTAGCTCTTTAGCTAGTCCTACACCCCAGTCTACCGGGCACCACACCTTAGTTATAGGGGACTCCATCACCCGAAACTTAAAGCTTAGCAAACCAGCCACAATAAAGTGTATCCCCGGGGCCAGAGCACCTGACATTGAAGCTAATCTTAGGGAGCTAACTCGCAACAGGCCTAGTAAACACGTACGACAGGCTAATCGCACCACTAATTATGCGAATATAGTTGTACACGTTGGCTCCAATGACACTAGAATGAGACAGTCAGAGATTACAAAGAGAAACATAGCCAGGACTTGTGATCTCGCCAGAAAGATGTCCAGGCATCGAGTAATTGTCTCTGGCCCCCTGCCTGCGAGAGGCAATGATGAGAGATATAGCAGATTAGTCTCGCTTAACAAGTGGTTGGCTAGCTACTGTAGGACGCAGGGACTAACGTTTATTGATAACTGGCCCTCTTTCTGGGGCAAACCAGGCTTGCTGATGAGAGACGGCCTTCACCCTAACCAGGAAGGCGCCATCATCCTGTCTAGAAACATAGACTACTATTTAAGTCTCACTTGACTGACTACACTAGAGCAAGCCCGGTCACAGGCAATTACAATGTCTGTTAGTCCGGGTGAGGAGTCAGTTAAGCTAGAACTAGCCAGCGCCAGGCTGGATAATCCATGTACGCATAGCAATTCTCTTAGAATAATACACAATTCACATAATGTTTTTTCTGTTGTGTCTGTGTCAGAGGTGGACATGCATTCTACTGAGGTGGCAAATTATGATATGTCCAGTCTATTGCAGCACCAAGCAAACAATCGGAAAATTCCCGTCATATCAATTCCTAGATATGGTCGAAACTATTTAAAGTGCACTACGCATAATAAACGCAACATTGTTAATATTGCCACTACGGATAATCTTAACAAAAACTCGTCAAAACAGCCCAATACCTATAATATGGGCTTTTTAAACATAAGATCATTGTCTCCCAAGGCGTTATTGGTTAATGAGGTCATTAGAGACAACAATCTTAACGTCATTGGTCTTAGCGAAACCTGGCTCAAACCGGACGAATTTTTTGCGCTCAATGAGGCATCTCCTCCTAACTATACGAATGCGCATGTTGCCCGCCCTCTTAAAAGGGGAGGGGGTGTCGCACTAATATACAATGAAAATTTCAACCTTACCCCTAACCTAAATAATAAATATAAATCGTTTGAGGTGCTTACTATGAGGTCTGTCACACCGCTACCTCTCGACCTGGCTGTTATCTACCGCCCCCCTGGGCCCTATTCGGACTTTATCAGTGAATTCTCAGAGTTCGTTGCTGATCTAGTGACGCACGCCGACAATATAATCATAATGGGGGACTTTAATATCCATATGAATACCCCATCGGACCCTCAGTGCGTGGCGCTCCAAACCATAATTGATAGCTGTGGTCTTACACAAATAATACATGAACCCACGCATCGCAACGGTAATACAATAGATCTAGTGCTTGTCAGGGGTGTCACCACCTCCAAAGTTATGATACTTCCATATACTAAAGTAATGTCCGATCATTACCTTATAAAATTTGAAGTTTTGACTCTTTGTCAACAAGCTAATAATAATAATAACTGCTATAGCGGCCGCAACATTAATGCTGCCACAACGATGACTCTTGCTGACCTACTGCCTTCGGTAATAGCACCATTCCCAAATTATGTCGGCTCTATTGATAAACTCACTAACAACTTTGACGATGCCTTGCGCGAAATTATTGATAGTATAGCACCGCTAAAGCAAAAAAGGGCCCCTAAAAGGCGCACCCCATGGTTTACAGAAGAAATTAGAGCTCATAAATTATCATGTAGAAAACTGGAACGCAAATGGCGCGCGACTAAACTTGAGGTTTTCCATCAAGCATGGAGTGATAGTTTAATAACTTATAAACGCATGCTTACCTTAGCTAAAGCTAAATACTACTCAAATCTCATCCGCCTCAACAAAAACGATCCTAAATTTCTGTTTAGTACAATAGCATCGCTAACCCAACAAAGGACTCCTCCCAGTAGCTCCACCCACTCGGCAGATGATTTTATGAATTTCTTTAATAAGAAAATTGAACTCATTAGAAAGGAGATTAAAGACAACGCATCCCAGCTACAACTGGGCTCTATTAACACAAATACGACTGTATATACGACGGACACTGCCCTCCAAAATAGTCTCTCTATTTTTGATGAAATAACATTAGAGGAATTATTACAGCGTGTAAGTGGGATAAAACAAACAACATGTTTACTTGACCCACTTCCTGGGAAACTTATCAAGGAACTGTTTGTATTATTAGGTCCATCAGTGTTAAATATTATAAACTTATCACTTTCCTCCGGCACTGTTCCCCTAGCATTCAAAAAAGCGGTTATTCATCCTCTGCTCAAAAGACCTAACCTCGATCCTGACCTCATGGTAAACTACCGACCGGTCTCCCACCTTCCGTTTATTTCCAAAATTCTCGAAAAAACTGTTGCACAGCAGCTAAATGAACACTTAGTGACTAACAATCTCTGTGAACCTTTTCAATCCGGTTTCAGGGCAAATCACTCTACGGAGACAGCCCTCGCAAAAATGACTAATGATCTATTGCTAACGATGGATTCTGATGCGTCATCTATGTTGCTGCTTCTTGATCTTAGCGCCGCTTTCGATACCGTCGATCATAATATTTTATTAGAGCGTATCAAAACACGTATTGGTATGTCAGACTTAGCCTTGTCTTGGTTTAACTCTTATCTTACTGACAGGATGCAGTGCGTCTCCCATAACAATGTGACCTCGGACTATGTCAAGGTAACGTGCGGAGTTCCCCAGGGTTCGGTTCTTGGCCCTGCACTCTTTAGTATTTACATGCTGCCGCTGGGTGACATCATACGCAAGTACGGTGTTAGCTTTCACTGTTATGCTGATGACACTCAACTCTACATGCCCCTAAAGCTGACCAACACGCCGGACTGTAGTCAGCTGGAGGCGTGTCTTAATGAAATTAAACAATGGATGTCCGCTAACTTTTTGCAACTCAACGCTAAGAAAACGGAAATGCTGATTATCGGTCCTGCTAGACACCAACATCTATTTAATAATACCACCTTAACATTTGACAACCAAACAATTAAACAAGGAGACTCGGTAAAGAATCTGGGTATTATCTTCGACCCAACTCTCTCGTTTGAGTCACACATTAAGAGTGTTACTAAAACGGCCTTCTTTCATCTCCGTAATATCGCTAAAATTCGTTCCATCTTGTCCACTAGCGACGCTGAGATCATTATTCATGCGTTCGTTACGTCTCGTCTCGATTACTGTAACGTACTATTTTCGGGCCTCCCTATGTCTAGCATTAAAAGATTACAGTTGGTACAAAATGCGGCTGCAAGGCTTTTGACAAAAACAAGAAAGTTTGATCATATTACGCCTATACTGGCTCACTTGCACTGGCTTCCTGTGCACTTAAGATGCGACTTTAAGGTTTTACTACTTACGTATAAAATATTACACGGTTTAGCTCCAGCCTATCTCGCCGATTGTATTGTACCATATGTCCCGACAAGAAATCTGCGTTCAAAGAACTCCGGCTTATTAGTGATTCCCAGAGCCAAAAAAAAGTCTGCGGGCTATAGAGCGTTTTCTATTCGGGCTCCAGTACTCTGGAATGCCCTCCCGGTAACAGTTAGAGATGCTACCTCAGTAGAAGCATTTAAGTCCCATCTTAAAACTCATTTGTATAATCTAGCCTTTAAATAGACCCCCCCTTTTTTAGACCAGTTGATCTGCCGTTTCTTTTCTTCTCTCCTCTTCTCCCCTGTCCCTTGCGAGGGGGAGTTGCATAGGTCCGGTGGCCATGGATGAAGTGCTGGCTGTCCAGAGCCGGGACCCCGGGTGGACCACTAGCCTGTGCATCGGTTGGGGACATCTCTGCGCTGCTGACCCGTCTCCGCTCGGGATGGTTTCCTGTTGGCCCCGCTGTGGACTGGACTCCCGCTGATGTGTTGGATCCATTGTGGACTGGACTTTCACAATGTTATGTCAGACCCACTCGACATCCGTTGCTTTCGGTCTCCCCTAGAGGGGGGGGGTTACCCACATATGCGGTCCTCTCCAAGGTTTCTCATAGTCATTCACCGACGTCCCACTGGGGTGAGTTTTTCCTTGCCCGTATGTGGGCTCTGTACCGAGGATGTCGTTGTGGCTTGTACAGCCCTTTGAGACACTTGTGATTTAGGGCTATATAAATAAACATTGATTGATTGATTGATTGATACCCTCATGGCTGACAAACAAAATTAACCTTTTTTTTCACCACATGAACACACATAAAAGTATCGAAAGTTGGTACTGTTAATTACCTGTACCGATAATGTTAGTGGGATATATTCTACCTTAAAGCAGAGTGGAATGCATACAATGAAAACACCTTGTGTTTTTATTAGAGATGTCCGATAATGGCTTTTTTACCCATATCCGATATTCCGATATTGTCCAACTCTTAATTACCGATTCCGATATCAACCGATACCGATATATACAGTCGTGCATGTTGTTGTGATGCCCCGCTGGATGCATTAAACAATGTAACAAGGTTTTCCAAAATAAATCAACTCAAGTTATGGAAAAAAATGCCAACATGGCACTGCCATATTTATTATTGAAGTCACAAAGTGCATTATTTTTTTTTAACATGCCTCAAAACAGCAGCTTGGAATTTTTGGACATGCTCTCCCTGAGAGAGCATGAGGAGGTTGAGGTGGGCGGGGTTGAGATGGGGGTGGGGGGGTAGGGGTAGCGGGGGTGTATATTGTAGCGTCCCGGAAGAGTTAGTGCTGCAAGGGGTACTGGGTATTTGTTCTGTTGTGTTTTATGTTGTGTTACGGTGCGGATGTTCTCCCGAAATGTGTTTGTCATTCTTGTTTGGTGTGGGTCTACGGTGTGGCGCGTATTTGTAACGGTGTTAAAGTTGTTTATACGGTCACCGTCAGTGTGACCTGTATGGCTGTTGACCAAGTATGCCTTGCATTCACTCGTGTGTGTGAAAAGCCGTAGATATAATGTGACTGGGCCGGCACGCAAAGGCAGTGCCTTTAAGGTTTATTGGTGCTCTGTTCGTCTGCCTAAGTCCGCGTACGTAAATTGTACTTTTTGAAACAGATACCGATAATTTTGAAACCTATACCGATAATTTCCGATATTACATTTTAAAGCATTTATCGGCATCCCTACTTTTTATCTTTGCAAATACACACACACTGTATCTTATTTGGTTTTGATGGTGACAATAGCTGCCAGGAACGGGATGAAGCAAGAGTGGACGAATGTGTACCTGTGTCCAAAACACACGCTTAAATTGACTTTTGGCTTTGTTGGAAAACGCCCAAAAACCTCCGCCAGGGAGGTGAAGCATGGAAGAAGCGCGTAAAAAGAGAGTGAACATCCAGAGAAAACGCGGCAGACTTTGTAAGGCACGGCCTTCTCTCCAGCGCTGGTATTGCTACTGTTTTTACTTCCTCCATGTGTCGAACAAATTGTTCATCTTCAATTCTAGTCTTCTCACCTTATTCAGACAAGGCATTAGAACTAAAGGGAAGATCTGAACAATACCCATCTCAAGTCGGATTTGAAAATTGTGTTACACTGACGCAAAAGTACTTAAAAAGCATTAGATTGTACCCTACACTTCTAAGGAGAAGGTCTAGGAGTGAAGGAACGTCCCCCTGGGTGTCGCGCTATAAATGTCCCCTCTCTCATATCGCCGTGATTGCAGATTGCCAGGCATTGTGCGGCGTGAAAGCTAATCTCTGCATTCATTCAGAAAGATAATAACAGGTGGATTGTCTTGGCTGTTATTTTGTTGGAGGAGAACCAATGCCACCCACTCTGCACACTCCTCCCTCAGCATCTTCTGCTTTGTCCCAAGCTAATTTCCACAGCATCTTACAGTAGAGGTAGAAAGCTATATATATATATATACATATATACTCCTCTTCTCTCCACCGTAAGGAATTCATGGTATTTCCACGGCGGGGATGGTAAGGACGCCTCCGCATAGAGTCCGTCGTAATCCCAACGTGTTTGCCTACTGTAGGGAGAGCTGAGAGACCTTCCAAAGTCCAAAAGCTGAGGTTTTCAAGGGGAACTTGTTTCTTATTTTGACAACTTGTCCCCCGCAACACAAGTAAAATAGGCCACTCAGTAAGCTGGATCATTGTTTGTGATCACTTAGTTTTACATTGCTAATGGTGTTTTGCTTCCATGCATTCTTTATTTTGCTTGTGATTAAATATGTTATGTGTACAGGAGGAAGGAGACTGCACAGACAGGAGGGACGTCGTATTAGCACTATATATATATATATATATATATATATATATATATATATATATATATATATATATAAATAAATGTATATATATATATATATATATATATATATATATATATATATATATATATATATATATATATATATATATATATATATATATATATATATATATATATATATATATATATAAACAAAATATATAAATAAAAAATAATAATATTAATAAACAAGGGAAAGTGTGACAAATCCAAAAGGGTATGGTGTGTGACAATGTGTGTGAATTAATTGTTGTGTGTTACCCGAGTGTTGAGCGAGAGGCTGAAGTCCCGGAGGGAAAAGGCAGGCTCGAAGGTCCGTGAGACAGGCAGGTAGTCGAGGGGAGAAGAGAGGCGTCAAAGTCCGTGTCCAGGCGGGAGGTCGAGATCCAAGATGCAGCCAGGGAACCATAGGGAACGCGGGGAGACGAGACACACAGCTGGTGACGTGGGAGCGAAGGCAAGTGTACTAAACAGGAAACTATGTTCTGGCCCAGGATGCAGGTTTGCACTGGTTTAAGAAGGCAAGTCTTCTCGTTAGGACAGGTGCGTTGAGTGCTGATTGATTGCAGCTGTGCAGGAGTGGCACAGGTGCGCTCTTGGAGGTGCATTTAGCAGAGCGCACAGATGAGTGCGCATTGGAATGCGCCCGGGCCGTGACAAAATATATGGTTACCTGCGCTACCAACAGAACGTAACATGTTTATTTTGAAAAATGTTTACAAAATTAGTTCTTATCTACAGTACATGTTAAAAGGCTGGGGTACCTAAGACATATTTTTAAGATTAGTAATGAAACATACATTAAAATTTTCTTGTAATCAGACCATACTTTTCGGTATATTAGACGGAATCTTTACCTACCAGGGATTCCATCTAATATAAACAAAGTATGGTCTGATTACAAGAAAATTAAAATAAATAAATAAATAAATACAATGTTGTTTTCATAACTTTTTTCAAATACCAAAAAGTATGGTCTGATTACAAGAAAATTTGACAAAAAATAAAAAATAAAATAAAAATGTATGTTTTCATTACTTTTTTTCAAAATGTCTTGTTATCAGACCATACTTTTCGGTATATTAAATGGAATCTTTACCTACCAGGGATTCCATCTAATATACCGAAAAGTATGGTCTGATAACAAGAACATTTGAAAATGTCATGTCTGTTGATCATGTTTTTGTTTTAGTCATGTTCGGTTGTGTTTTTGGACTCTTTTGTTTGTTTTGTCACCATAGCAACCCATTAGTTCTCACCTGTCATGTCACGCACCTGTCTCACGCTTTGCACTCGCACACCTGTCACTAATCATGTCACTGCTATTTAAGCCTGTCTGTTTCTGCTGATCGTCCTGGTGACATTATCCTTTCATACCATGCCAATTCTGACACCCCTGCTACCTCTGTTTGTCTTCATGCTTCCATAGTTCCATGCCAAGTAAGTTTTTGTTTATTGTTCATAGTTTCTGCCTTTGTGCAAGTTTTGTTTCATTAGTCAAGTTTGTTCTCCGCCATTGTGCGCGCCTTTTGTTTGCTTCCTTTTTTGTAGTCTGTTAGTGTTTAAAATAAAAGATGTACTTACATTCACGCCTTGCCCGCGCCAACTTTCCTTTGCATTCCGGGAAAACAATACAACCCAAGGACCACGTATTGACAGAAAAAAGTATATGAATAAGCAGACATAACACCTTTTTGAGCAATGAAACAAAATGTTGAATAAAATAGTACAATTTGTCATATTTACTGTTTGGAATCAGATGGGACAATTTTGGGGCCATTTATATTTATTTTTATACACTCTAACTCCCTGAGGCCCTTTTCATCTTGGTGGCACTTAGCTGCCATAAAATGATGTATGCCCCAGAGGGTTGAAAAGTAAATGAAAGTTTTAGTGATTTCCTGCTCAAATCTCAGGTTGGCTGCAGTAAATGAGAATCTCACAGGCGAGTCGTACCCTCAGTGTCCTCGGTCGCTGTGTAAAATGAGCGCTAAAGGTCACAGATGAGGATCACTCACAATATGGGCCTGTGTGTGCGTGTTCAGACTCTAGGCAGGAAATGGACAGGGGGATCAAAATGTGAGTGATGGGGTGAAAAGCAGCAGAAAAAGTACGAAAGAAAACAGCAAACTAAAAGCAAGGACCTCCTCGGGTTTCATTTTAATAGCAGCGCTCCATTTTTTTCTCCAGAGTCGGCCATTACGGGGCCTCTCTGCAGAATGTGTCAACCTCCCGCTATTAAAAACACTATTTGCACTGTCAGCTCCTATGAGCCAAATCTACAACCTTTTTGCACGTAAAAAAAAAACTTTCAGGCCACAATAACGATCATCAGTTAAAGGAGGCCGCAGGTCCAGCCTGTTCACACACGAGCTGGCATTAAGCTAATATTATCTATTCCCAGTGTGGCCCCGGCCCCCGTCACGCAGCACATCAATTATTCATCCGCTTTGCTCCCAGCTAATGTTTGCCTCTGAATTATTTAAAGCTATCTTCATTTATCAATAAACATAAATGTTAAACAAAGAATGCTGATGAGCATGAAGAGGGGGGGAAAAACAACAAGTTTATGAGATGATTTGGAAGGGAGGTGATTTATGGAGGTCATATTCGCAGGGAATGTTTTCAAAGGAAGGGCATTACGACGCCACAGAAGAGATTGTTCATTCTGCTTATGGTCAGGACTTAGCTCAGCAATTTTCCTAAAGCAAATCTAACATTATTGTTATTATGATTTGTTTACTGAATGCATCACTGACAATCTGTTTTGCATTGGGTACCATTGACCTTTCGCTGAGACCCGCCCGCCTTACTTACTCACTGTGCTAAGATCAAACTCTGCACTCAACCAAGAACATTTAATTCAAAATATTTTCCAAATAAACACAAACCTAAAAAATGAAAAGATAATAGCAGCCACAAACTCCTATCTATTTAACTTCATGGTTAATATCACATTTCCAACACTGCTGTCATCAATAATCTAAATAAAATCAAAAACCAAATACTAATATTATGAATAGTAATAACAATTTTACACTGAAGATTTTATTTAATCCTATGCAATATCTAAAAATAATAATAGTTATTATAAATAATGGACTGTTATTTTTAATATTATTTACAATATTATATAAGGTGGATATTTATATAACAATAATAATCTGATACTAATTTGTAAATAGTAATCACAAATAATAATTAATTTTTATCATAACAATATTAATGGTAATAAAAAACAATAATAACAATAACATTAATAATAGGAATTATTATTTTAATATAAAAAAATTTAAGGTGGGTATTTACAACAATAATAATTTGATAATATTTTTATTATAATAATTTAATAATAACAACTACATTGTTATTATTATTATTATTAATATACAGTTGTATAATAATACATATGAAATTAAAATATTATATTCTATATATAATAATAATAGTAATAATAATAATAATAATAATAATAGGTATTATAATTAATGGACTTTTATTTTTAATAGTATTTACAATATTATATTAGGTGGATATTTATATAACAATAATAATCTGATACTAATTTGTACACAGTAATCACAAATAATAATAATTTATTTTTATCATAACAATATTAATGGTAATAAAAATCAATAATAACAATAACAATAATAATAGGAATTATTATTTTAATATACAATAATTTAAGGTGGGTTTTTACAACAATAATAATCTGAGAATATTTGTATTATAATAATTTAATTTTAAAAACTATTATATTGTTATTATTATTATTATACAATTGTATAATAATACATATGCAATTTAAATAGTATTTATATATATAATAATAATTATTATCTTAATAATAATAATATATATAATAATAATTATAGTAATAATAATAATAATAATAATACTAATAGGTGTTATAAATAATGGACTGTTCTTTTTAATAGTATTTACAATATTATATTAGGTGGATATTTATATAACAATAATAATCTGATACTAATTTGTAAATAGTAATCACAAATAATAATAATTAATTTTTATCATAATACTAATGGTAATAAAAAAACAAATAACAATAACAATAATAATAGGAATTATTATTTTAACATACAATAATTTAAGGTGGGTATTTACAACAATAATAATTTGATAATATTTTTCCTATCAAATTTAAGCATTTAAGTCCTATCTTAAAACTCATTTGAATACTCTAGCCCAGTGGTTCTTAACCTGGGTTCGATCGAACCTTAGGGGTTCGGTGAGTCGGGCTCAGGGGTTCGGCGGAGGTCAAGACACACCCGACTCATCGTGTAAATAAAAACTTCTCCCTATCGGCTTATTACGGATACGGCAACAGCAGAAGTCAGACTGGTTTGCAGGTGTGTAATTTCTTGTGAGTTAATGCACTGTGTTGGTTTTGTTGTTTGAACAAGGTTATTATTCATGCACGGTTCATTTTGTGCACCAGTAAAAAATCATGGTAACACTTTAGTATGGGGAACATATTCACCATTAGTTAGTTGCTTATTAACATGCAAATTAGTAACATATTGGCTCTTAACTAGTCATTATTAAATACTTATTAATGCCTTATTCGGTATGGCCTTATTATAAGCCTAACCCTCTAACCCTGGCCCCTTCTAACTCTAACCCTATCCAAATAACTCTAAATTAAGTCTCTGTTACTTAGAATATGTTCCCCTAGTGTCCAAAAAACTCTAAATTCAGTCTTTGTTACTTAGAATATGTTCCCCATACTAAAGTGTTACCAAAAACATATAACTTCGTATTGAATTTGAAAAAAACCATTTTATTTTTCACTAAAAATGGGTTCGGTGAATGCGCATATGAAACTGTTGGGGTTTGGAACCTCCAACAAGGTTAAGAACCACTGCTCTAGCCTTTAAATAGACCCCCCTTTTAGACCAGTTGATCTGCCGTTTCTTTTCTGCTCTGCCCCCCTCTCCTTTGTGGAGAGGGGGGGCACAGATTAGGTGAACACAGATGAAACGCTAGCTGTTGAAAGTGGGCAGCCGGGATGGACCACTCATCTGTGCATCAGTTGAGGACGTCTCTGCGCTGCTGACGTGTTTCCACCCAAGACGATCTCCGGCTGGCCCCACTATGGACTGAACTCTCACACTATGATCCAGATCCACTCGACGTCCATTGCACCGATCGCCCCGGGGGTCCCCACATCTGCGGTCCCCTCCAAGGTTTCTCATTGTAATCCCATTGGGTTGAGTTTTTTCTTGCCCTGATGTGGGATCTGAGTCGTTGTGGCTTGTGCAGCCCTTTGAGACATTCGTGATTAAGGGCTATATAAATAATCTTTGATTTATGGATTATTATAATAATTTAATAATAACAACTATATTATTATTATTATTATACAGTTGTATAATAATAATAGTAAGTATCATAATAATAATATTAATATTAATGATAATACATGTAAACTAAATATAGAGGTGCAAGGAGCAATAACTTCCAGTTCCTGTTCTATGGTCGTCATCACAATGGTCCCGTTTTCCATCGCTGCTACTGCTCTGTTGTGCATTGTCAAAACAAATACACAAACAAAAAGGTCCAACGCAATGTGAAAGATAGCAGGTGGAATACACTGTTGTCGTCAATCACCACGCATTACCTGTTATTTCTTTGCAAAGCATGCATTTATGTCATATTTCTTGATTTTCCAATATGTGATTCCTTTAATAACTACTTTCTACCAATGGAAGTGTGTGGTTTTTTTTTTTTTTAATATATATTAAAGCCTACTAAATCCCAGTGAGAAAAAAGCTTTTACACTACATGTGTTTGTGCTATTACATTAAATATGAATACGTGAGGAGATTATTGCCCAGTGGAGTCGCACACACAACACTGCACTGTATGTACAACAAAGTCTGATTATTGAGGTGCCATTACGCTCAAGTTGATGGGCGCTCAGTGCCTTGAGGTCAGTGTATTAAAAAGAAGAAAAAAAAAAACACAGACTACATTTACTCTCCAAGGGATACTGTTATTGTTATGCCAGGCTAGTAAAAAGATGCAGGGGGGGGTAATGGGTATCAAAGGCAGAGGAGGACCCCCTTCCTGCTATATTGCTATCACAGCAGCATATTAGCATCTAAACAAAGGAGGCAGAATCCCCCGCAGCGCAGCAGCGTTTCAACTGGTCACTCACAGCCTTTATTTATTTCTCCATCCGTCACTTTTTATGCTGAGTAGCGCAATTCCGCACACACACACACACGCAAATCCTCCTGTGTCTTCACAAAAGTTTCTTCCCCTCTTTGGTTTTGCTTTATCACACAGCCAGCTACTCTATGACAGCTGTCATCGCTCCTCAGCAGGCCTCAGATCTGCATTTCAAGGTTCGCAGGTTCACCGGTTCACCGCGTTCTTGCTCGCCGTCTCTGATGAGTACTCGCTGGTAAACAATAGGTTGCACATACATGCACCCGCCCCTACCCGAATACCTGACACTTCAGGGGTATCTGTGTCACCCCAGGCATTAAAAAAAAACACAACACGTTTTTAGATGACGTGAGGTGGTACAAAAGTTTATTTGAAACAAATCTGCTATTAAAGGCCTACTGAAATGAATTTTTTTTATTTAAACGGGGATAGCAGAACCATTCATACTTGATCATTTCGCGATATTGCCATATTTTTGCTGAAAGGATTTAGAAGAGAACAACTACGATAAAGATCACAACTTTTGGTATCTGATAAAAAAAAGCCTTGCCCTTACCGGAAGTAGCGTGACGTAGTCAATTGAACAGCTCCTCACATTTTCCTATTGTTTACACCAGCAGCTAGAGCGATTCGGACTGAGAAAGCGACGATTACCCCATTAATTTGAGCGAGGATAAAAGATTCGTGGATGAGGAACGTTAGAGTGAATGACTAGAATGCAGTGCAAGACATATCTTTTTTCGCTCTGACCGTAACTTAGGTACAAGCTGGCTCATTGGATTCCACACTCTCTCCTTTTTCTATTGTGGATCACGGATTTGTATTGTAAACCACCTCAGATACTATATCCTCTTGAAAATGAGAGTCGAGAACGCGAAATGGACATTCAGTGACTTTTATCTCCACGACAATACATCGGCGAAGCTCTTTAGCTACTGGGCTAACGTGATAGCATCGGGCCCAAATGCAGATAGAAACAAAATAAATAAATCCCTGACTGGAAGGATAGACAGAAGATCAACAATACTATTAAACCATGTACATGTAACTACACGGTTAATGCTTTCCAGCCTGGCGAAGGTTAACAATGTTGTTGCTAACGACGCCATTGAAGCTAACTTAGCTATGGAGCTAACGTGATAGCATCGGTCTCAAATGCAGATAGAAACAAAATACATAAACCCCTGACTGGAAGGATAGACAGAAAATCAACAATACTATTAAACCATGAACATGTAAATACACGGTTAATGCTTTCCAGCTTGGCGAAGCTTAAAAATGCTGTTGGTAACGACGCCATTGAAGCTAACTTAGTATAACGGGACCTCACAGAGCTATGATAAAAACATTAGCGCTCCACCTACGCCAACCAGCCCTCATCTGCTCATCAACACCCTTGCTCACCTGCGTTCCAGCGATCGATGGAAGGATTAAGGACTTCACCACAATCATCCGTGCGGTCGGTGGCTAGCTTCGGCTAGCGCGTCTGCTATCCGAGTCAAAGTCTTCCTGGTTGTGTTGCTGTAGTCCGCCGCTAATACACCGATCCCACCTACAACTTTCTTCTTTGCAGTCTTCATTGTTCATTAAACAAATTGCAAAAGATTCACCAACACAGATGTCCAGAATACTGTGGAATTATGAGATGAAAACAGAGCTATTTTGTATTGGATTCAATGGGGTACCGATACTTCTGTTTCACTGGCTACGTCACGCGCATACGTCATCATCCAAAGGCGTTTTCAACCGGAAGTTTAGCGGGAAATTTAAAATTGCACTTTATAAGTTAACCCGGCCGTATTGGCATGTGTTGCAATGTTAAGATTTCATCATTGATATATAAACTATCAGACTGCGTGGTCGGTAGTAGTGGGTTTCAGTAGGCCTTTAAGAAATATGGCTGAAATAAGCTTGAAAATGTCACCCTTTAATCCTGAAAAAATGTATACCATGACAATAAACTTATGTGTAAAAAGGTATATCGTTACAAGAATAATGTATATATATATACATATATATATATATATACCGTAATTTCCGGACTATAAGCCGCACCTGACTATAAGCCGCACCAGCTAAATTTAGGGGAAAATACAGATTGCCCCATATATAAGCCGCACCCGACTATAAGCCGCGGGGTTTTGATGTGTGATTACCGTAGTATATAGGGGTTCCTGCTACCACGGAGGGGATTGTCGGGACAGAGATGACTGTTTGGGAACGCAAAGCGTCCCATTTATAAACAATAAATCTTTCAATCATTCAATCAAACTTTCACATCTTTGACATGGCGAACAGCATTCGTGCAGAGTACAAATAATACAACGGTGCAAAGTAATACAAAGTGCTCGCCTGTACGTTATCAAAATAACCAGCCTACCGGTATATGAAAAGTCAGTCTTTAATCATTGTGTCATCGTCTTCCTCCTGCGTACTAAAACCACCGAAATCCTCTTCGTCGGTGTCGGAGAAGAACAGGCCGTAAATAAGCCGCACCCTTGTATAAGCCGCAGGGACCAGAACGAGGGGAAAAAGTAGCGGCTTATAGTCCGGAAATTACGGTATATATATATATATATATATATATATATATATATATACATACACACACACTATACTGCTTAAAGTATTTGGCCACCTGCCTTGACTCACATATGAAATTGAAGTGCCATCCCATTCCTAACCCATAGAGTTCAATATGATGTGGGTCCACCTGTTGCAGCTATTACAGCTTCAACTCTTCTGGGAAGGCTGTCCACAAGGTTGCGGAGTGTGTTAATAGGAATTGTTCCACCATTCTTCCAAAAGCGCATTGGTGAGGTCACACACTGATGTTGGTTGAGAAGGCCTGGCTCTCAGTCTCCGTTCTAATTCATCCCAAAGGTGTTCTATCGGGTTCAGGTCAGGACTCTTGCAGGCCAGTCAAGTTAATCTACAGTCATGTTGGAAGAGGAAGGTTCCCGCTCCAAACTGTTCCCACAAGGTTGGGAGCATGGAATTGTCCAAAATGTTTTGGTATCTTGGAGCATTCAAAGTTCCTTTCACTGGAACTAAGGGGCCAAGCCCAACTCCTGAAAAACAACTCCACACCATAATTCCTCCTCCACCAAATTTCACACTCGGCACAATGCAGTCCAAAATGTAGCGTTCTCCTGGCAACCTCCAAACCCAGACTCATCCATCAGATTGCCAGAGAGAAAAGTGTGATTCATCCCTCCAGAGAAGGCGTCTCCACTGCTCTAGAGTCCAGTGGCGACGTGCTTGACACCACTGCATCCCACGCTTTGCATTGGACTTGGTGATGTATGGCTTAGATGCAGCGGCTCGGCCATGGAAACCCATTCCATGAAGCTCTCTGCGTACTGTACGTGGGCTAATTGGAACGTCCCATGAAGTTTGGAGCTCTGTAGCAACTGGCTGTGCAGAAAGTCTTTGCACTATGCGCTTCAGCGTCCGCCGACCCCTCTCTGTCAGTTTACGTGGCCTACCACTTGGTGGCTGAGTTGCTGTTGTTCCCAAACTCTTCCATGTTCTTATAATAAAGCCGACAGTTGAGTTTGGAATATTTAGGAGCGAGAAAATTTCACGACTGGATTGGTTGCACAGGTGGCATCCTATGACAGTTCCACGCTGGAAATCACTGAGCTCCTGAGAGCGGCACATTCTTCCACAAATGTTTGTAGAAACAGTCTCCATGCCTAAGTGTTTGATTTTATACACCTGTGGCCGGGCCAAGTGATTAGTACACCTGATTCTCATCATTTGGATGGGTGGCCAAATACTTTTGGCAATATATCGTATTTTTAGATATGAGTATAAAGTTGCAGTTCTGATAATAAAACGTCACTTTTGCAAAAGTATAAAATTGTACAAATAAATTGTTAGAGAAATGTTTTTACATTTTTTTCTGCTTAAGAACTTAGTATGATATTTTTGGAGAAAAAAAGTAGTAATACTTCAAGAATTAAGTAATTTTCCCCCCATAGAAAATATCTTAAAAGTGTTAGGGCATGATCTACTAAAGCCCCCTCTACACTAAGGTTATCAAGGCTACATCCCAGTTAATCTTGTCTTTGTCCACACACAGACAATGCCAACGTTTAAGACCCCCTCCCGCCTCAGTCTGCGGATATATATATATATATATATATATATATATATATATATATATATATATATATATATATATATATATATATATCTAGACGAAGTAATACATTTTTACAAACCCGTGCCACAACACTGTAATACTGTGATGGTGCCCTTGAATGATCCAATCAATGCATGTTGTAAAAAGTTTTTTTCATGTATGTAACATATTATAGATCTCCTGTATCTGAAAACAAACGCCATTAAAAAAAATGTCAGCAGACATTGTTTTGGTGTTGTTTATCTCCAAATCAGCCTTTCAAGTCATTCATGAACTCAAAAATGGAATTGCTGGACAAATGGTTTGTCTAACATTTGTATTTCTGATATAAATATGTTAATTGTCGACATGATCTTAGAAGATTCTTTCTCTTCATTGTCTGTCTCATTGCAGCGATCACATTTATGAAGCAAAAAGCCGCAATCACACAAAAAGAAAAATATGTGAATAATTTTTTTTTTTTTAGGACAAAACAGCGTTAATGTTAATTTAATAAAATAGTATTTTGTTTCAGGAAGAAAAAAAAGTCCTTAACATTATGAGTATAAAATAGTACTATTTGAGAGAAAAAAATGTGCTCCTACGAGAATTAATTAGGAATTATTATTTTTTTTTTTTTACAGATTTATGCTTCAATCAATCAATCAATGAATCAATCAACTATTATTTATGTAGCCCCAAATCACGAGGGTCTCAAAGGGCTGCACAAGCCACAACGACATCCTTGGCTCAGATCCCAGATGCTTATGCACAAACAAAGCTTTCCAATTCAGAATCAACTGTTTAACGCACATAAACACCACTATGGTCAGCGCTAAATATTGTTGGTGTGTAAAGGCTGAAAATGACTTGTCTTTTTATACAAAACCCAAAACCAGTGAAGTTGGCACGTTGTGTAAATCGTAAATAAAAACAGAATACAATGATTTGTAACCTATATTCAATTGAATAGACTGCAAAGACAAGATATTTAACATTCGAACTGGAAAACTGTGTTATCCCTCCAAAGACGGTTATGGCTTCCGGTCTTTTGTCCGTGAACTATTTTGGTGTTTTTACCCTGGTGACCAAGCAGATAATGCATGTGTTGGTAGGTGTGACCTTGTCTACTCGCCTGTAGTTACTGTCAGGATGCTCTGATCAGCTGGCGACCGTCATCGCTGTGTAATGGACAACAAGCCTGGACCAAACCCTCCATCTGGCAGAAAGATCAATGAAAAAAAACTGTCAGGAGGCAACGTCCATTCTTTCCCGTTTACTGATAAAGACGAAGGGCTGCAGACGGATTTAAAAGTCAAGTGAAAAAAAGAAGGTGATGAAGAAATGAAAGTTTCGTCGCCATGGTCTTTAGGACGGCTGCATGACCTGTGGGCGCTCGTGGGCCGGTGCATATGTAACCAGGCTCATTTACACAGTGCTCTGAGCGAGCGCCCCTCCATAATTCACAGTCTTGCTGCGTTTGAACCCTCCTCTTCATCCCCATCATCAGATGTGCGGCCACAAGTTTGTCTCATGTGGATGGCTGCAGGCCATCATGGAGGACACATAATAGAACAAAAGGTACAAAGGAGCGCACGTCTCAAAGTATGCATGAGCGGGAAGTGCGGGGTTGTTATGGCCGTCTTCGAAGACACCCCCCTCCCCTCGTCCCGTCCCCTCACGTTCTCTGATGTGAGCGTACAAGGGCGACGTGTCATTGTAGTCACGCCGGGCCTAAAGCGAACTGTAGCTCCTTTCTGAATGCGTAACGCCTTCTTGTCTGGGCTTCCAAACAGCAATTACACCAAAACCAATTTTTCCAACGATGCTTTTCTGAAAGCCTCTCTGAGGTCGTCACAGAGCGACGTTGAATTGTCATTGCCAAAAAACTTCCAAAAAGAAGGCAACAATCTGAGCTAAGTTTGAAATCTTGGTTCTAAAGTACAAATGAGTACTAAGGCTGCGCTACAATAAAATGACAAAAGTAGCTTAACTACTGTATTTTGCCATCCATCCATCCATTTTCTACCGCTTGCGTTATGTACTGGAGGAGTAGACGGCACAGACCACAAGGGGGCGTGGTAGCTCTATGTTTTATTATATATGTACACTACCGTTCAAAAGTTTGGGGTCACATTGAAATGTCCTTATTTTTGAAGGAAAAGCACTGTACTTTTCAATGAAGATAACTTTAAACTAGTCTTAACTTTAAAGAAATACACTCTATACATTGCTAATGTGGTAAATGACTATTCCAGCTGCAAATGTCTGGTTTTTGGTGCAATATCTACATAGGTGTATAGAGGCCCATTTCCAGCAACTATCACTCCAGTGTTCTAATGGTACAATGTGTTTGCTCATTGGCTCAGAAGGCTAATTGATGATTAGAAAACCCTTGTGCAATCATGTTCACACATCTGAAAACAGTTTAGCTCGATACAGAAGCTACAAAACTGACCTTCCTTTGAGCAGATTGAGTTTCTGGAGCATCACATTTGTGGGGTCAATTAAACGCTCAAAATGGCCAGAAAAAGAGAACTTTCATCTGGAACTCGACAGTTTATTCTTGTTCTTAGAAATGAAGGCTATTCCACAAAATTGTTTGGGTGACCCCAAACTTTTGAACGGTAGTGTATATATCCATCCATCCATTTTCTACCGCTTATTCCCTTCGGGGTCGCGGGGGGCGCTGGAGTCTATCTCAGCTACAATCGGGCGGAAGGCGGGGTACACCCTGTATATAATGATAATATATATATATATATATAATAAACAATAATATAATCAACTCCAACTCCGAGTCCATGGTTTCTCGCCCGGAAAAGGGTGGAGTGCCATCTCCGGGTTGGGGAGGAGACCCTGCCTTAAGTGGAGGAGTTCAAGTACCTCGGAGTATCGCTGTATCGATCCGTTGTGGTGAGGAAGGAGCTGAGCTGGAAGGCAAAGCTCTCAGTTTACCGGTCGATCTACGTTCCCATCCTCACCTATGGTCATGAGCTTTGGGTTATGACCGAAAGGACAAGATCACGGGTACAAGCGGACGAAATGAGTTCCCTCCGCCGGGTGGCGGGGCTCTCCCTTAGAGATAGGGTGAGAAGCTCTGCCATCCGGGGGGAGCTCAAAGTAAAGCCGCTGCTCCTCCAAATCGAGAGGAGCCAGATGAGGTGGTTCGGGCATCTGGTCAGGATGCCACTCGAATGCCTCCGTAAGGAGGTGTTTAGGGCACGTCCGACCGGTAGGAGGCCACGGGGAAGACCCAGGACACGTTGGGAAGACTATGTGGGGACCCCCCGCCCTTTGGCGACCGGTGCAATGGATGTCGAGTGGATCTAGTTGATAGTGTGAGAGTCCAGTCCATAGTGGGGCCAGCAGGGGGTCATCTTGAGTGGAGACAAGTCAGCAGCGCAGAGACGTCCCCAACTGATGTCCTGACCTTGAACAGCTAGCGCCTCATCTGTGGTCACCTAATAACCTCTCCACGCAGGAGAGGGGGGCAGACCAGAAAAGAGACGGCAGATCAACTGGTCTAAAAGGGGGGTCTATTTAAAGGCTAGCGCATACAAATGAGTTTTAAGGTGGGACTTAAATGCTTCTACTACTACTACTATCTACATTACCTATTTTATTTACAGTAAACTTAAGGGCTATGTATATTTCGTTTTATATAGACGCTAATATTGAAAGTCACACCCGCTCCGACACCCCATCGCGCCCCCCAGGGAAGCTCGCCCCAATGTTTGAGAAGCATCGCTTTAGTGAGTTTTGAAAAACAAACTTTCATACCACCAAATCCGAGCTCCGATCTGAGAGGGATGGTACGACGACTCGTAATGGTGCCTGGAGTTCCAGGCTGGCAGGGACGAGTGCGAGCGATCCAGGCTTGTCACAGCCCGTCACAGCGGCTCCTCTGAACTACACAGCCGTGAACCATTTCTTTCCCCCGTCCCAAAGTCTGTCTTTTTTCCTCCACGGACGCAACCGCCGAGTCCTTGTAACAATTTCAAACACCACGAACGAGCGCAGACCCCTTCTTTGTTTAAAAGTGGAGAAAGTTTGCCAAAGCCGGTCTCAGAAGCCGACATTAAAGCGGAACAAAGACAGAAAGTCCGAGTTGAAGGCTCGCAAAGGATTCTGGTGGGTGAGTTGAGCTAATTGCAAACAAGCGGTAGGACTTCTAACAGCACAGCTGCCTGTGATTGCTGTTGCTGTTGCGTCGAAAGGGACTTCAATAGAAGCACTTTGAAGGCACAGATATTGCAATTACTCTGATAGGTGTCTCATGGATGCAGAAATAATGCACTGAAAAGATTCATGCCAACGAGACCTTGCAAATATTGCATCATTCTTAGCGTTTGTGTGCCACTTCTAAAACAAAACATTGCAGATACGCTATGGATTTCTTCTATGTGGTATTCGTTTATGCCAGTGTTTCTTAACCATAGGGTGACCATTTTAACAATTTTATTGGGCCACCAAAAAATATCTATTTCCCAGCTGTGGTCCGCTTGGGCTGCAGTGGTACTCTACCGTATTTTTCGGACTATAAGTCGCAGTTTTTTTCAGGCTTATGTGTGAAATTATTAACACATTACCGTAAAATATCAAATAATATTATTTAGCTCATTTATAAATAGTATACATTTAGTCTATTTATACCTGCATTGTCCTTTCCATCCTTACACTTTCCATCATTGTAACTGAGCTACTGTGTGGAACAATTTCCCTTGTGGATCATTAAAGTTAGTCTAAGTCTACTCAGTTGTAACACACTTTACCATCACTTGTGGCAGTAATGACAATATCAAACAAATAGAAAAGCTAAAATCACAGAAAAATTAGTTCCTTTCATTTTACTTGTGCAATGGCAATAAAGTTAATTCCTTCCTTCCTTAAGCACAAAAAATATGACTTAGGTGGTGAAGGTGTATTTTCATTCACACTTAAATTTTATTGAAACATATTCATTATTGATGTTCTTTCTTTCATTTAGCACAATATACAAAACCCAAAACCAGTGAAGTTGTGTAAATCGTAAATAAAAACAGAATACAACGATTTGCAAATCCTTTTCAACTTATATTCAATTGAATAGACTGCAAAGACAAGATATTTAATGTTCCAACTGAGAATTTTTTATTTTTTTTGTCCGGGGTCTCCATTGTATTTTACGCTTCATAATGCACCACACATTTTCAATGGGAGACAGGTCTGGA